>NC_141227.1:21728149-22163149 GCF_054856515.1 Filicampus tigris | reverse complement strand
TTCACAGTTATAAAAGTAATCCTAATAACCCATATATGGTAGTAAAGCAAAGTATTTGAAGTTACACAAAATAAACATATATGATTTTACGTATAAAAAATATTTTATAAAAGGCATAGTAACCCATTCATGACAGCAACAGATACTACTTTGGGCTACATAACATTTATTTAAAAATATTTGTATAAACAATACTATAGCTAACACACACGTTACAATAATAATAAGATCCGTAACCCATTTATGGAAGGAATGGAAACCACTATAGCACACATAAGATCACTAGATTTCATATAAAATGATGGATAATTTATAGATGGCAAATATGGTGTCATCATAACCCGAAAAGCCATTTCTGATAGCGATATAAACTATTTTAGCCAACAAGCCATTTCTAAAAAAAAAAAAAAAAAAAAAAAAAAGCTGTATTCCAACGCTAATAATAATTATCACCATCATCATAATGACAACGAGGCGATCGTCGCCCAATCGAGAGCCGACGTGTCAGCCACGTGCCCCCCCCCCCCACCACACACCCCCCCACCCCCGCTGCGCTCCGCCTCTTCAAGCATTTTTGCGGGGCATTTCCCGCCGCCTGCAGACCTGCTTACACACTATCGATCTCTTTTTATCCAGACAGATGCGATTTTGTTTTCTACACCCCCTAACCCCCCTTCTCTCTCTCCCCCCCCCCCCCTCCACGCTGCCACGCAAGCTGCGTGTTGGAGGGCCACATGAGTCCAGGTGGGGGGGGTGGATTGAATTGCACCTGCAACAGACCACCCGTGCCGACTAGCAAAAGTGCCTCGAGAACTCCCAAATTTATGGAAATCATATCGATGATGATGATGATGATGATGGTCTCGTACCTGTTGATGGACGACACGCTGGGCACGGTGTCGTTGTCGCACACGCCCTCGGCCAGGAGCCGGTCCCGGATCTCCCAGGCGAACATGGTCGGGTTCTGGCGCTTGTACTCCGCAATCTTATCCACCACTTTCGGGGTCGCCACCTTCGGTTTGGACCCCCCGATCACCCCCGGTTTAATACTGCCCGTCTCGTAGTACCTGCACACAGTGCACGTTTAATATCGTCAACGAGTCGTGGATTCGGTATATTTTGGTGTTTTTTTCTTTTCTTTTTTTTTCTTTCTTTTTTTTTTTTTTTTTTTTTTTCCCGGTTAGTGCATGGCTTCAGAATACAAACAAATACACGTTGGATTGCACTTGTAATCATGGCGCTGAGTGGGAGTGGGTTTAAACAAGTGTGCATGCAGGACATGCCACCATGACGTATTCTTATCATTATCATATTCCTAAAAAAAAACAAAAAAAAACGAAAGCAATGTTTCTGACAAACATTCAGTGTGTGTGCATTGAAATACCTCTGAAATGCCTTCTGATAGCTGGGAAAAAAAAAAAATAAAAAATATGCTCTTATCAAAATATTACCACTCGTGCTCACGTGTGTTTAGAATGACACATCAAAGTGTTCCCATTTTTGAAAGCTTAAAAATAAATCGCAGTGTGCAAGCAAAAAATAAGTAAATAAAAAATAAATAAATAAGAAGAAAAGCTGCCTTCTCTATGTTACAACATGGCTGAGGTTGCAATGGAGCTGCAAGATTGATGTTTTAGTGCGTGCGTGCGTGCGTGCGTGCGTGCGTGGATCCTCTTTTCCTTTTTTTTTTTTTTTCTTCTTTTTTTTTTTTACCTGCCGAGGATTTTGCTGACGCAGCCGTGACTGACCCGTAGCTGTCTGGAGATGTCACACGGGCGGACCCCTTGGTGGGCCAGCTCCACGATCCGCTGCCGCACCACGTCCGGGAGGGGTCTGCCGTTGACGAACACCCCACCCAGCTGGTTCACGCCGCCGTGCCCTGCGTGGGATACAACAGCGGCACCGGGGAGGGGAGCATAACATTACATACCTGAAGACGACTCACCTGCATGCCTTCATTCGCCATTTTCAATTTTGCTCGGCCGATTAATAGCGCGAGTGTGGGGGGGAATTTTTTTTTTTTTTTTTTGCGTAAAAATTGCGTGCGTAAAAGTCATTCTGGTCATATTTTCCCCAAGATCAGCTCATGGAGTGCAACACATGTCGCGCGTATTACGTTTCGACCTGTTTAATTTTCTCTGCACAATTATGGTAAATAATTAAAATGACCTTTGATAACTCATATTACAAACGCGGATAAATAATTGACGCGCAAGCCGAACTGGGTTTTAATACTTCCTTTCTTCTTATATTTTTTAGCACTGAAATGAGAAATTGTTTGGCATCATTTGCACACACTGGTCTCCATAATGTGATGTCACAGGTAATAAAAGCTTTGTATTCAAAATGAGCACTTAGAAAAAAGAAACTTTTTAAAAAAAGTGAAATTTGTATTTTGGTGCTCAGAAGAATTTGTAAGACGTGAGCGATCTGGCGTATAGATTTTTTTTTTTTTAGTCAGATTCAAATCACACTAAAATTCTCTTTTTGAATAGTTCAATTATTTATAAACAGAAATAAAATAACGACGTCGTCCCTGATTAAATTCTATTAACACACTTCGATTTTTAGAACGAATTCTGCATTATTTAAAAATAATTCCGCTTCCTTTTTTTTTTTTTGTTCTTTCAAGAAATCAAGATGACTCATTTTCTTTCCCTGCGCATTAGAAATATTGACTTTTATCAATACGTGTATGATATCCGAAATCAACCTTGGTGAAAGGCAACATTGTAAAGTAATAATAATAATAATAATAATAAAACCTCACACAAACTATCACCCCCCCAAAAAAAAAAAAAAAAACACCTCAAAACATTTAATCCGAACTGTGCATTTGCAGCCAAACTGGATGCAGCCTGCAAATGATCGCCGCTATTTTCTCTCACTCTCTCAGTCTCTCTCTCTTTCTTTTTAATTTTTGTTGCGATATTTTCAAAAAGACTCACGGTGCATGGCGGAGAAGGGGTCTGCCTTGCAGTGAATATCCATGGGATAGCAGAGCAAAGAAAGGTAATCGACTGAGGTCGCCGTCTCGCCTCGATGGTGCAGCAGCCGTCAAAGGGGAGAAAAAAAGGAAGGAACAAAAACACGCCAAACAGTCCGTGTGGCCGATAAACAGTCCGCGTGGGCTGCCCGTGGAGTGCGCAGCAACTTCTCAGCTCTTCCAAGACAGAAAAGAAAGAATTCGTCCGTGTAAAAAAAAAAATACCACAAAAAAAAAAAAAAAAGATTAGGGGGTGGGTTGGTAGTGGTGGGCTGTCAGGTGCAGAGCATGACCCACGCGTGTGGCTGCGGCATCGGAGAAGCGGACTTTTTTTTTTTTTTTTGGTTTTGTTTTCCTTCCACGCGGGGTCCGAACGAACGAGCGAGCGAGCGAGCGAGCGGCCGAGAAATCCTCCTCCGGCGGCGGGCGCGGGAGCGGCGGCGTGGGGTCCCCCCGGTGGCTGGATCGGACGAAGGAACACAGCCCCCCAACAAAATACAAGGGGGTGGGCGCGTGGGGCGGGGGGGTGACTGGGGGTGGGGGGGGCGGAAATGACAACAAGCGGGTCCCCCTCTCCTCCGGAATGGACCGTGCTTGCCTGAGCTTTGGGCTGAGAATGAAGCCCCACTCGCTTGTGTGTCTGTTTCTAAAAGTCCCACAGACGACCCCCCCCCACCACCACCCCGCACACACACCTCCACACCCACTCCCCTCCTTCACCCTCCTCCCCCTTCTTCTTCTTCTTCTATCACTCCATCCCACAGATCCCCTCCGCATAGAGATGGATGACTTGTCAGACAAAGGCAATAGATTCCAACACTTTGTGATTCGCCCACGCAAAAGAGAGAAGGAAAAAAAAAAAAAAAAGATGCTGCTCAAACGAGAGTATCCGACAGTCAGGAAGAGGAGGGAGAGCGATTGGCAAATGATGAGACTTTTTTTTTTTTTTTTTTTTTTTTTTTTTTTTAAAAAAGCAGGAATTAAAAGGCATTTTTTGTTGTTTCAAGTGCTGCTTTCTCAAGACGTCCTGCAGTACAAACGACACGTGTGCTAGCCTTGGAAAAGTGCACCAAAAAAAAAAAAAAAAAAATCGTCATCAAACATTATGTTCATGTTTTTTATGTTCAGGGGCTTTATGAAGTCTCACTAAATGCGACCTATGCCAATGTATTTTTGGTGGCTTGTATATTAAAAAAAAACAACAAAAAAAACGAATTCGAACATGTAAATTGCTGTAATGTAATAATAACAACAACAAAAAAGCGACTTGTCATTAGGTATCTTTTTCCTTCCAGGGTCCATAGAAAGTCCCATGCAATAAATGTATGAAGAAAAAAAATCATTTAATAGGACCAAGCGTGCTAGGTTTCTGATGACTTTTATTAAAAAACATGGTATGCAATCAATGTGAGCATGCACACTGTTCAAAAGAGAGTAAAAAAAAAAAAAAAATTATGTTTTTCAATGTGACACCTTATGGAATTAAAGGGACCATCACTGACACTTGTGCTGCTCTCTAGCTAGCAATATACAAATGCACCTAATATATTATTGTGTGTGCGCGCGTGTGTGTGTGTGTGTGTGTGTGTGTGTGTTTCCACACGCTGCTTTATGATCCTCACTTTGTTTCCAGTTGACTGTAAACCACAGGTGCATTATGGGAACCCTTTTACCATCAGGTGTCATGTCAAGTCCCAGTAAATGTCTGGATAAAAAAATCCAAAACAATTTGACAGGACAGTGACACTTGTGCTGTTCTTTAATGACTGGTAGTTTAAAATCTATGAATAGCACTCGTAGTATGTAATTGGTGTGCACATGCAATCGGTCCTAGAAGTGCAAAAAACAGAAAAAAAACAAATCCTCCTTTTCATTCTGTGTCCAAACCAATGCTATTTTTTTCTGATGACTTGAAAAATACAGAGCTCATAATATTTGATGTAAACGTGTACGTGAATAACTTTAATATGTTTTTTTTTACAGTTAAATCAAATCACCCCTGCAGTTATATTATTTTCTTCTGCCCAGGTGGGTATAAAGAATTCATTTTTTGTTCTATCAGGGGCAATATAATTTTTTTTTTTTTACCCCGGGTGACTTTAAAGTAGGGTTGCAAGTGGGTGTGGGCGGGGCTTCTAGAGTTCCACTAAATGTATGAAAAAATACATTTTGATTGGGCCAACCAGCACCAAACCTTGCGCTGTTTCTAAAACACATTTTCTGACGTCTTAACAAATAATAAAAAGAAATTATAAGCATAAAAAACATGTATTCTGTCCTTCATTATAGGTAGTTTAAAACTTTATTCTACCAGGGGCCACTAATTAGAAAAAAAAAAGGCACCAAATGTGTGATATCATTTACTCTGTAACTTGCTGTAAAAAAAAAAAATATATATATATATTTGTTTCCAAAAAATATATATATCTAAATTCTACTTTTGCCATACATGGCAGCTTGCAGTGAGTGAGTCACTACTAGGCCACCATCGCCATCTTCATCATCATCATCACCACCACCACCACCATCATCATCATCATCATCATCATCATCATCATCCACTCAGCGGCTATGCGCGGATGTGCTCTGTAGATGGCGCTCACACAGCAGCTTTGCTGCATGTGCCCAATGCATTCAGCTGTTCAGGCGACTCCTTTGCAACTCGGCCGGGTTAAAGTTCTCGAGTAAACCTACTGTAGCTGGAATAAAATCCCAACCTAACCCCCCCCCCCCCACCTCGAAACCCTTACCCCCCCCCCCCCCTCTTTTCCTAATCTCTTCCGATAGGACTCAATCCATTAGGAGAACAAAGGGTTAAAAAGAGAGGGTGGTGTTGGGGGGGGGGGGTCTCTGCAGCTCCGATATTACTCATGATGTTGCGCTGTCGATTTGTAGAATTTGGAATTGATTTGATCATGTGTGTTTGGTGTCATGAAGCACATAATCAAAAGAAGAGAAATGACAAAATAAGGTTGCAGTTCAAGTATTGTAAGACTAAGAATGGAAGCATTGTTAGTGTCAAACTATCAAACACATTGTTCAGAATTGTGCATTTTGATGGTAATGCATATTCATGTCGAATCAGTGTGTTGACTTTAAAAGTAAAGCAGCTTCAATATACATGTATTATTTGTTTTTTTTTTTAAAGTTACATATCAGGTTTTATATTATGTTTTTATAGCCTACGTGGTGTATACTTTGTATAGCTTGTGTCTCATTTTGTAATACTAGTCGTAACTTATTTGGGGACAACTATTGTCATTTAGCAACAAAACAATGCTAATGTATTTATCATGAATCTACTTTATTTGGTATCAAGTTACTTTTTAAATCGCCGTAGCGTCACTAATAATGCAGCAGCTTCAATATCAAAGTATTATTATTTACTGCTAGTATTTTATATCTAGTGCGTGGTAATCATGCTAATACTTCTGTGGTAGTGTGTTGTGTGTTTTATAAACACTGCTCAACTACTCGCTTTACGAATATGAATAATACATTTTTAAAGTGAATTATTTGTTCATTTATTATTTCATACCCTTCCACTTGATTGTATTGAGTTCCTATTGTAATAATACAAATGTGTCTGGCTATAGTTGATAATACTATTAATTCAATAGTAGTCTTTTTTTTTTTTTTCCTTTATGAAACCCCTGTTAACGAGATGTTAATAATAACATATAATAATAGCAACGCAGTAACGAATAATTATAATGACAATGATAATAGTGGTAATACATTCTTTTTTGGTTTCTTCTTTTTAGGGGTTTGGGGGTGTAATGTTGGGGGTGTTAGGAGCTTCTGGTACAATATGTAGCACCATGGGCTGTAATTTCACACGTCAGTGCACTTTTGCCCTAAAGCTGCTGCCCCCCCCCCCCCCCAACACACACACACACGCACACACACACACGTCCACGTCCATGACACCCCAATGTGGGCCCCGTCCCTGACTTTTTCTGCCAGGCCGCCCTCACTCCCACCCACCCATCCGTGCGCCAACCACACCCAAAACAAACGTGGCGATCATTAACAAATCTTATTCGTTTTCCTCCTAAATTTAGATGATAATAGCATCCTCCCACCCTCCCAAAAAAAAAAAAAAAAACTTTGTACCCCCTCCATATCGACTTGTGATGCTGAATAAGATTTTTATTTTCCAACGGAGAAGAGCAAATGAATCTCCCGTTTTTACAAACCTTTGACCCGTGACGCACATTTCTAGTCAATCGATAGTATCGCCACCCACCCCCACCCCCATTTTTTTTTTTTTTTTTTTAAATCTCTGCCGGGTTGAACCGTTCGCGTTCGCGCAGCAAATTTCACGCACACCTGCACAAATTCAAATCGCGTTTTTTTCCACAGTAATTATGATCAATAGGTATTGATTGATTGACTGATTGATTGGCTATACTGGGGGTGTTCTTAATCATTTGATTGGATGTCTGTAAGTGTGTGGGTAGAATTTCGAATCGTGTGTAGTATAAATCGACTTTTTTTTTTTGCATCATTGCGTCCAGGCTGAAGCCCCCCAGCCCCCCCTCCTCATCCCCACCACCGCCAAAAGAGCGCAAACAACAACACAAACACCCCACGTGCTGTTTGCCTTCCAATTAGAGTCCACATCCTCGAAACCAGTGCAGATTGATTTTGTACTTGCCTTTAATTTCGTCATAATTAATGACATCATTACGCATTGATTTTTCCATCCTAACCTCCCAAAACGAGGATTGTGATCTATGTTTTCCCAATTAAACCATGTCAATAAAATAATGATTTGCAATTTTCTTTTTTTTTTTTTTTACATCGAACTTCTTGTAGTCTAATAGTACATGATGGTCATTTCCATCTCGCAAGTGCATCGTCTTATTTTATGAACAACATCCCAAAATAGAATAAATGCTGTAAATATATATATATATATATATATATATATATATGTGTGTGTGTGTGTGTGTGTGTGTGTGTGTGTGTGTGTGTGTGTGTGACGAAAGAGGCGAGGCGAGGCAAGGCGAGGCGGCGTTTCCTACCTGATCGAGCGGCACAGAGAGGCGCGGTTCTCCCTTGTCTAATGGTGCGTCTCCCCGATGCAGCCCACTACGTCTGCCCGGCCTCCCGCGCGCCCTCCCCGGCATGGGCATCATGCGTCTCCTCGCTGGCTCACCGGTTGTCTGGAGCTCCTTTTTTTTTTTTTTTTTTTTTTTTTTTTTGGGAAGCGATCATCCACAACTAAACGGTTTAGGCACACACACATTTAAAAAAAAAAAAGGGGAAACAAGTCTGCTCCAATGATGTGCGATTTTTTTTTTTTTTTTTACCAAGTTTGGTCAAAAAAGTTTTACTTCTTATTTACTTTGCATGATTCACCATTCGTGATATGATACGAAACAATACACTTGAGACCTGCACAGTTGTCCGTATGAATATTTTGTGTTGTGTGGAAGTGGCAGAAATACACAACATGGCACCCGTGATATAAAACTAACAATTACATGGTGAATAATGTTCTTTATGAGAATATCCCAATCATTAATTTCTTGGCTAATACATGTGCCATCATTGTAAAAGCGGGATGCTCTTTGCAGTCTGGTGTCTCAGAGATGCAGAGACCAAACTTTGTGTGTGTGTGTGTGTGTGTGTGTGTTTAACAGTGTGAAGGGGGTGGGTGTCGGGGAGGGGCACAAAATAGTTCCAGGCAGAAGATAAACCTCAGTAACTGGAACATTAACAGATGAGTAACCAGTAAAAATGCAATATTACAATGTCCACAAGAACGGCAGAGCGTGCGAAGGCCATATAATACAACATTAAAAGATTATAGCTTCTCTATCGGCTATTTAACAAACATTTTGTGTTAAAAGATTCTTTATAATGCTTGAAGTTCAGCAGTGGCAATAAGACCGCCACTGGACCAAAGACCCCAAATGGATACGGTGGCAAACTTTATCCCTAAAATACTCCTACTTGCTGGTACTGTGCTTAAAAAGTCGATTGCGCAGTACTTTTTTTTTTTTTTTTTTTTTTTGACATCAAACCTTTATGGCACGTGAACATTATTATTCATTGGACCAATTCAAGTGGATCCTTGGGAGAGAATGTTTCATTTCGGAGGGGGAGGGGGGGGGGGTCTGGTTGGAATGACTACAGTGCAAAAATACTGGGGGGAAAAAAGTTTAAACACAAGTAGAAAATTATGAGTATCATCATGTCCTCTTCTCCGCTCCACTAGGATAACTTGATTTTCTTGACTGCAATTTTGTCTTGCTAATTGCCACAACTCTTCTTGAAATAAGTTGGAGTTGAAGATGGAATAGTCCATTGCGTGAGAAGGGAGGTGGGAGCACACAAAGTCTTCATGATAGATTACACATTTGAAGCGCGTGATTTAAGACTCAAACAAAAATAGCATTTTGCCTTGGGATAGGGATTTCATTTCTATTGCGGCAACTCAAAAGACTCACATCTCAAATCATATTTTACCATTGGAATGAATGGAAATGCTATTAATCCGTTCCAGCCTCACGCCAGACAAATTTTTTAAATGCTTTTCAGGAAATTAATATATTGTATTTGATATTGAAAAACAAAAATATGTAATAATAACCTTGGCCACCGGAGGCAGTATAGTACAGGCCTGCAAAAGTACATGGAGACGGTCACAACTCCTCAGTAAACTGCAGTAATATTAGTTGTATTTTGACGAGTTGAAGTGATAAAAACCACAGATGTATTTGCATTGTTGGTGTAATCTGATTCACGATTTACTGATTTATGTTTACACCACACTGGTTTGGTCGAATTTTGTGACGTTATTATCGTGAACGCTTAAAAGACTTTGAGTGAAGACTCTGAGTGAAGTAGATAAAGAAACGGTCTTTCATATAAATTCATGGTTCGCGGTGATTTTATTTTTGCATAAACCTAATCTATTCGACCAAAACATTTATTTGCAATTAATGTGATATTGTTTATTGTAATCGAGATTAAGCTGTTGCTTGTGTTTGTTAAAAAAAACACATGGGAAAAGAGCCATGAAAAAATAATCGCATCTTAAATCGCAATCGCAATATTGAGGGGGAAAAAAAAAAAATCACATTTTTCAGAATCGTTCAGCCCCTTTCCCCCGGAAGTTATTTTTTAATTTTTTTTTCTGACCACAGGCCGGCACTCTGGGCGGGTCTAAAGGAGCATCCGAAAGGGAAGAACCCAAATGGACGGGCTTAAATATGTGGCCTGCCTGTAATGGAACCTAAGCTCTTCCCTGAGCCACGAAACACTTTTCCTTTTTTTATTTTTTTTTTCACTTTTTTTTTTTTTTTTTTTACAGCTAGTGACCAGTCTGTAGGAGAAGAATGATTTTTGCTCGCCCAGAGAGGAGAGGGCTATTTGTGGCGGCCTAGTCCATTAGATAGCTTCATTGGCGTCGACTGTCCAAGCCTGAGGGCTCAAAAAGTGCGTGTGTGTGTGTGCGCGTGCGTGTGTGAGCGTGTGTCAGGGAGGGTCAGACTAATGTTGACCAACCTGCAAACGATCACTTCCTGTCTCCTCTCACCTGCATTTCCACCCTCCTCCTGCTCCTCCCCCTGTGTGGCGTCCCACTCGCTCGTAGCCTGAACTTTAAACAAGCCCCCCCCCCCCCCCCCCCCCCGACCCCACCGACTCAACCCCCACCCCTCCCTCAGAGGCCATTGTGTGCACCAGCCTGTGCCTGTCATCTATCACCATCATGGCCGACGTGTTTGTGTCTTAATGTTACGGATGAACATGACTTCCAATATGGGTTGTTACTTGAATGGACTTGAATGGAACTTTGCAACAGCAGATGGCATCGCATGGGCAAGGGGCAACTTGACTTGCATCGCAACGATGTCCCAATTGCGACGTATATGCTACAAGGCCCCCGCAAAATTAAAAAAAAATAATAAAAAAGTAAACAAAAACATGAATTGTTCTATCTTTGCGGCCGAGTGGCTGGAGACCGCTGCTTAAACTCATTCACTGCCATTGACGTATTTATTTGTCTTTTCACGGTCCAGCCATTCAATCCCAGGAATTTATTTATATTTTTTTCAAATTTTTTTTTTTCAAACGTTAGGGTAAAACAGAGTCAAGGAAAAGCCAAGTTAAAAGTTTCCTTTACGATATGTTCTATGCGGCCGCACTAGAGAAGATGAGGGCCTAAACATGCATGAAAACTCAGGAAACTTTGCACATACACCAGGGCTGGCAAAAAAAAAAAATCAATGTTAAATAGTCAAAAATAAAATAAAAATAAAGCCATAAAACTGTAAATGACCCTTGTGCAAATGGACAAAAATGGATTTAGCCCACTCTAGTTCTCAGTGTCTCAATTAATCGTGAAAGCCATACAATATCTAAATTCACTACACACACTGTAAAATATTTAAGAATTTTATTTTTGAATAACTTTGACTATTATAGATGACAGTTTATGAAAAGCCCCAGTGCACCACCTCAAGCAGTTTGAATATTTCTTAAGGATCGCTTTCCCTCCTCCGTTTTATTTTCCTCACAGTGTGCCAGCAACTTTGGTTTGCTAATTGCTGCCGTCTTCCTGAATCATGTCCGCGCGTAGACAGTAAGGAGGTGCAATAGTCCATTCCATGAAAAGGGAGGGGGGAGTACTCGGAACAATCATGAGAGAGTAAGCATTTCCAATTGTTTTCAAGCGCGTCAACTCAGACTTAAACAATCATAGTGTTGCTTTGAGATACAAGTCACATTTTTTCGCAACCACACTCAAATCAAATCATGTTCCACCACTGAAATGCACGCAAATGCTCCTGCCAAAGAAAACACGACATGACCAATACGTTTTTTAAAATAAAACATAGCACTATAATATTCCACTCTACTGTTTGTATTCAAACAGCTGTTGCTTAAATTGTCATGACATCACACAGAGAACCGTTGTCTTATCATTGTTAGCATTGCCATTAAGAAAGCAAAACAATAAATTTAAAGCGAAGGCAACTTTATTCATCCGTTTTTTTTTTTCTATGAGATGTTTGAAGGCCCCCCCCCCCCCCCCCCGGAAATCTCGGGCTCCTGCTTATTGTTAAACGTCGACAATCGTCGTTTCTCGCCGGCTGCCGGAAAAAACGGCATATGCTCGGCGCCCGGTTGCCGGGACGCTTTGTTGCAAATGCGGGCGGCCCGCATCATCTTCCCCCCTTGCCAGCTTTTTCACATTCAAAGCCAGCGAGGGTTTAATGACCAAATGATGACGGTGTCAGATGGTAGCGCCGCGGCACGGAATGAGCGCGTCCCTGCGAACACACCTTTTTGTCTGTTTGCAAACATCGCGCAAGTCAGCACACGTGTGCAAACGTCGCAATCGGGGGAACCTCGGGCTGCGGGGCGGGAGGTGAACGCACACTAAAACATCTGTAATTTGCAATTCCCGCCTCCTCGATGGCTGCTCATGGATTAAAGATTCACATCTATTGTCTTGACAGATGGGAGTGAGAGGGTAAGAAGGAGAAGTTGGGGGCGGGGGGGGGGTAAGGTACACTCATGCATGCACGTCCCATTTCCAATTGTGTATGAGCGGCACACTTGGGCTAATCACAGTGGGGGGGAAAAAAAAAAAAAAAGATGCAATGTCGCCGTGTGCCTCAACTCCGGCTGCGGAGACATTAGAGACGTGTTTTATCGTGTCACATTCACAATAATATTAATAATCACGATAAGGATAAAGCAGAGAATGGGATGGAGGTGATTAGCATACATCAAAAAGTTCAAATGAAGTTTAGATTAAAGGGATTCATGTGGGTTTTTTTTTTTTTTTTTGCTAAAGCTTTTGCCAATTTTAATTTAAGATCTCATTATTCAACTTGATATTTTGTTAGTCTAATAGCATAATTGCCTCCGTCGTTTTTAATAGGCTTTACGAGATCAGGATTTTGGAGCGAGTTCAACAAAAAAGGTAGCCGTTAACCAAAAAGAAAAAATAATAACAGATAAACCCTAAAATGAATCCTAAAAACGTTGATATAGATTCAGTCCACGAAAAAGGGGGGGGGGGGGGTTGTTGAGGATTGGGTCGGGGGTGTCGAGGTTGGGTATTTTCTAATTTTCTAAAAATATGGAAAAAAAAAAAAGACTGTCATTGATTCTCAAAGTGTGGTACAAGCAACACAATACCGAGGCTCCCTCTAGTGGTATGCAAAAGAATCCCTGAATCAAAAATGCCAACACCGTACAATGCAATCCAATCCAACGTATTACAATGAAGTTTGCACGACCTTTTCAGTCCATTCTTCTCAGGTAAAGTACATTTTTCAAATAGTTCAGTTGTCTTTAACTTTTAAGTACCGCTCAGTGAAAAAAAAAAACCACTGATAAAATTCAAGATTCGTTTTCCACGAAAAATGGGGGAAAAGAGGGGTAATCCCAAATATGACAAATGTTGAAACAAAAAAGAAAAAAAAAATACGAACATGCAAATCCACTGGTGCTGAACTGCGAATATGCAGCGGATCGACTGTAGTTTTAAGTTGTAATATCACATTTTACCAATAGATGGCAGACATGTTTTAGTTGTGCTTTCACTGGGTCTTATACTACAATGTGAGTAGGCCTCTTTTTTTTTTTTTCTTTGCCGATTTGGAATGATATACAGGACAAACATAGCACCTCAATCATATCAAAAATTGTAGGTGAATTATTTTTGTGAAAAAAAAAAAAAGCACAAAATCAGTTCTTGCACTTGATGTCGCTTTCATGTTCAGCAGTTTTGTGCCGTCCTTGAACAGTATTTTTATACAAAACGTATTTATCAAGTATGCACATTTTTTTTGGGGGGGGGGGGGGGTCATACATCTGCTTGGGAAGTACTTGGCCCTACAGTATCTGCCCCGACCACTGCCGAAAAATTGTGGCTCCCATTTTCACCCACATTTTTCCCACATTTAAGTTGCCCATCCCTGGCATAAGGAAGCGACGTTGCCTCAAGTTTCTTCTTCCGTCTGTGTGGTCTACATTGAGAAGGCTGTGTGTGTGTGCGTGCGTGCGTGCGTCTGCGTGCGTGTGTGTGTGTGCGCAGGGGGTGATCAGTGGAGTGAAGCAGACCACCTGAGAGTTGTTTTTGGGCATTAGTGTGTGTTCTCTCTCTCTTTTTCAACGTGTGTGTTGTGTGACATATGACACTGGGCATCCGCAGGAGGCGCCTTGCTCCCTCTCCCTCTCCAAGCCGCATGAAAGGGAAGGCTGAGGAGGCCGATGAATTAAAGCCTCTCTTCAATAAAACATCGCAGTCTTTCAAGTAACACACGCTTGAGATGGCCCAGTAATTGACTTTTGGACTTTTAGGATTTACATGAACCCTCCAAAAGCAGCTTACCTGTGCAGCGATGCCCCTTGAGTCCACATTTATTCCCCTGCGAACGTGGATTTCCATAAACTCATGCAACATTTTTTTTTTTGCCCCCCCCCCCTCCCCCTCGCCCTCCTGCCCCCTTTTTCATCTCTGATAAATGCAAAACTGCCCACTGTAGATAATTTGAGGGATTTATTTGGAGTGCTCCGATTTATTTATCTTGAAGAAGAAATCTGGGCCGAATACATCTTAATCCATTTGGCAGTGTTTTAGTCCACGCTGCCTGCCGATTTGACTCAATAATGCCTCCTTTCTCAAATTTACATATAGGGATTTCTCAATTTTTCTCTTAATCTACTTGAACTGATTCTGTACTTACAGTAAACTCAATTTAATGCTTTCCATATTATTTCTTTTCTCATTATTCATCCTTTTTTTTTTTTTAAATCATGAAAATCCCCTTTTTGGGATGATCTTCAAGGAAAAACTTAAACAAGAAAAGCGTGATGCGTTAAACTTGCAATGGCACAAACACACTCACGATGTAAAGTGGATGTCAACACCTCAGTCAGATCATATAAAAGGCAAATATTGGACAAACACGCAATATGGATGCTGACCATAGCAGTATCGATATTATTGCGATATTTATCTTGTACCGAAAGAAATGACATTTTTATTATCTAAGGAAAGAAGTAATCCGTTGTGTTTAGCTTTCAAGTACAATACTTTGTACATGTATATGTACATATATATTAGGGCTGCGTGGCATTGGACAAACGTGCAATATGGATGTTGACCATAGCAACATCGATCTTATTGCGATATTTATCATGTACCTAAAGAAATGACATTTTTACTATCTGAGGAAAGAAGTAATTTTTTTCAAGCAGCAAATTAAGCAAGCTTAATGTGTTCTTAGCTCATTCATTGTAATTCCATCAGATAATGTCCAACGATTGGGTGGCATTAAGTTTGCATCTGACGGGTCAAATTCAGATAAAAGCATACTATTGTATCAGAAAAATTATTGCATGTCTTTGCGATGTCAATATCAATATTTTTTTGATCTTATGCAGCTCTAATATATATATATAAAATATATGCGCAGTATAAATAGTCATGTGTTTGATTTGTGTCTTAAAGGGGCGTGGCCTAGTGAGTGACAGCATTCTGAAGTCAATTTGTTTGGCTGTTTACTATGCGGTTAGTTCACTGTTAGCTTCAGCACCCTGCTCCTTGCAAGTGGTTTCATTTTGTATTTGTGTGTTTGACTGTTTGTCCCGCTCATGAAACGTCTGAGAGTGCATCAGTGACTTAAGTTCTCCTCCCCCCCCCCGCCCTCGGCCCCGCCCCCACCACACACACTTCTTTCAAGCATATCTGATATATGGTACTGTGTAAAAAGTTTGAGAACCTCTGCCGTAGTAGAAAGACCTTAAAGTTGTTGACGTTTTCTCCCGAAAAGTTGGTATGATATTTAAACATATGAAATAATCTTTTCGTGCAAGGCGCTTCCGTGCCGCTCCTTGGAGGGACGGGACATTGCCTCTTTGCAGACAATAAACTCTTTAACAAGACGGGCAAAGTAACACCGAAGGAAGATCTATGGGAGGGGGCAGAGGAGCTTGGCAGATTTAATTAATTACCGCATATTAAAATGTTTGTTTACAGAAGTGAGCAGCTACAAGAGGTCCGTTGTTAATTGATTTAAGGCGCACTTCCCGCCGGCCTCGCCGATGTGTCACAAGCCGCACCAGCTAACTCCCCTTGGCAGCCACTCGCCGTCTCATTGGATATCCATCAATTGCTGCGAGGTGTGTGCGCAAACAAAGATGCGCCGCGCCGCAAATTAGAGCCAATGTTAACATGATTGCATATTAAGATTTCTCATTAGCGCAAAGCGGGAGTGGGTGGGGGGGGGGGGTAAAGGCGCAAAATGCGGCGCGTGCACACGAGCTGCTCGGCGGAACGCTGCGGCCCAGGCCCGGACGCGGCGATGCGGACAGATTGGCGCCGGCGGAAGTGCGGCCGGCCGGCCGCTCGGTCTCGGGAGGTTGCCTCGCGCGGAGCGGACAGTGATGCATCTAACTCGGCTTCAAGGTCAGCTGGACCCACTCCCGGAACATCACCTGCAATCAATAGTGTGGGTAAAGTGGGCCCAACTGAACACATGTAAGGGCAGACGCGCCGCTGTGGGGGGAACAAAAAGGCCTACATGGCCCATTGGCTCGCTAAAACCAAACCAAAGCCGGGCTGCGCACCTGACGCACGGGTGCCATTACCAAAGTGCCAATACGGCAAGAGGAGAAAAACAGAGAGGGATGAACAACCTCAAAATGTCTTGACTAGCGCGCTGCCTTTGTTCACAACAGAGACGACGTATGTGAATCAACATTCACGTTTGATCAAAACACATCATACTCATCCGGGACGCTCATCGGGGTGTGCGGATCACTACGGACGTGTTTTGCTCGTTGGACTTTTGCGCTGCGGCCAACCAATCGGAGGACGGAACGCTTAGGTCAGCAAGTCGAAATCCGATCGGTTCACCAAACAGTCACGTTGCTAGTGTAGTTGACCTCACTTGGGCCGGTATTGCTAATCCTGAAGGCCCTGGGCGGATTTATATTGACATGGCAACGCATAGAGGACTGAAATCTGATTGGACAAAAATTTTTTTAAAAATCCGCAGTCACATATTGTTCATGTACTGGAAGCAGTACAGCCAAGAAACTCTGTTTTGCTGTGACTTGGAAACAGAAACATAAAAGCTGCATTTTGGCAGAATAGTCAACAATTGTTCAAAAAAAGAACTTTCAAGCTGTTTATTGCCACCCCCCCCTTTGAAGCTTACCGTCAAACTAATCAAAACAAAGAAAACTAACCCTCGTGTGTGTTTAAACAGCTGCATGCTAGCGCAAAATAGCATCCATGGTGCAGTGAGCAACACAGGTAGACAGACAATACAACGGTACTCAGTCATGTTCTTTATCCTCTGCGAAGAATGATTAATATTGGCGCCGTACTGATGAGCTGGGAATGAGGAGTGTATACATTTTTCTGTTTTGATATATATATATATATATATATATATATATATATATATATATATATATATATATATATATTTACAGCACTGTAGGCCTCATTCACAGCACTGCAATGTGTGTGCGTGCGTGTGTGTGTGTACTTATACTGTAAGTGGGAGTTGAAGAATAGGCAACCGTCACGTGAGCATTCACAAACAAATGAAGTCTCGTAGTCTGAAAATTGAGATTGATATCTCCTTGTGAACTTCACTGAATATGGAGAAGGCTGCCCCTGACTCCCAAAGGAGCAAGAGGGCGCCTCCTTTTTTTCACCTCTGCCACAAAAATGGAAAAAAAAAAAAAAAAATTGTGTGCGTGTTCATCAGTATTCACTCATTCATCGTCTGTCCTGGCAGACGAAATGTGGACAAGCTCCGTGCAATGGATGAGCCTCAAATCCACTTTGTCGCATGAAGGAGTATGTCTGGGGTTCAGTCTGGAATTAAAATGGAACAATGAAGCCCCCCCCCCCCACCCTCTCCACCCCAACGAAAATTTAAATAAACTAAAATGAATAAATACAAATGTAAAAAAAAAAAAATAATAATAATAATTCAGTGGACTTTACGAATGTAAAGTGACTGAAAATTAAATGGGATAAATCAAATGAGACAAAAAAACAACCTCACTGGCAAACCCGATCAAATAAGTAGACAAAAAGTTCAATTCAACGAAATGGAATGCGATAACAAATGCCCAAAACAACTTCATCGGCGAACATAATGAAATCAAGAAGCGTATCGTCGGATCAGACCGATTGGCACCTAAAATAAGCATCAGCAGCCGTGACAAAGCCGCCGGCGACGGGACTCGCTGACCTGCCCCTGCATGGGTCACAAACTCGGCAAAAGTTTACAACGGCAAAGGCAATGAGCCTTGTCAACATGTCTGTTGTGTTCAAAGCCGCCTGCATGCTGGGAACGGATGTTGATACGGGTACGGATCAATACAATCCTTATGTGTCTTTAATCGTGTGCCATAGATGCTTATTTGACCAGCTTTTGCCACGTTGGACGCGCACAGCTCTTCGGCTCAGCGATTTCTTCCGTTATCTGGCAATGAATATTTCCACGTATATGTATACGGGTGTAACGACAAACGGTTAGAGCCGTAAAATCGTTCTTTGATTTCAAAGATGCGAGTGCATCCAATCGAACGGACTCGATTGTTCCTCTATGAAATATATCGAGATGCATAGTGAATCGTATTTTATTGGAGAGCTACTGTATATCTTCGCTGACAAGGTCATTCAAATGTATGTAAAAATGACAACAAAAAAGTGATTGCGTCGTGCACTCTTGAACTGAGCTGGACCATATCGAATCGATTCATAAGCCCACTGAGTCGAATCGAATCCTTCCATTTTCAAATCGAACCGTCCTTGAATCGGTATTGGATTGTTCTGCATTTTGTATTAATTTTTTTTTAATTTTCTTGTTAATGGGATTTGTATATAGGCATATGCTCTATATACTGTATGTGCATATATAGCTATATATATATATATTAGAGCTGCTTGATTATGAGAAAAAATATTAATCACGATTATTTTGATAATAATCAGGATTATTCAAACGATCACTTATTTGTTTTGTACAAAACAAGAAAATGTTTAAATGTCAAAAAATATCAAGGCAAATACATTTAAGTAAGTTCCTTTTGGACCCAACAAAATTGATAACATTAATTATTATAAAATGCTGCAAATGTATAAATTCAAGTATTATTTCCTTGCTTTGGATACAAATGGATATTAATAATCGTTTTTTTACGATTATGCCAGTTTTGTTCTCGCCCCCCCGTGCCCCGCCCTTTTTGCAGTCCCAGCCTCCCTGAGCCACTTCATAATGATCTCCCCGTGAAAGGTAAAATCAATTGTATAACAACCACAAAAGAAGCCGTTTTGTCATAAAATGGTAATCAGTTAGGGTCTCGACCTTCCTCTTGGCACCTCGACTCCCCCAGCTGAGGACCAGGGACTGGTCGGTGGTCCGCACTTAACGACACGCAGGCTTGTAGCGCACCGACGGCGGCATTGCGGGGCCTTTGTCTTCATTGGCGGCGTGGCGGCAAGGGCGAGGGGGGGGGGGGGCGGCGGGTAGCTCTGGGTCGGGGAGATGAAGTTCTTGCCTGCGCGTTTATCAATCACGGAGGGGGCTCCAGCTGTTCCGCGGTCTTCGGCCTGTCTTCGACAGCCGGCCTTACAAATTGTCTGAAAGGGAAAGGCGAGCGCGCGCGCGCACACGCTAGCATCCACGTGCGAGCGCACGCTCGCTATTGTTCACGTCTGGTGACTGTGGTGACTAATGCCTTTCACGGACGCGGCCCTGCCGTCTGCTCGCCGCAATTACAGGACGGATTAACGTCTCTTTTTTCCCCCACAACACGCCGCCGCGCCGCGCCCGGGAGGAATCGCTGCGTTCCGCGATGAGCGTCACGTCCAATTACGGCGTAATGAATGAAGGAGACGCGCGCCCGCGCTCCTGAATGGAGGCTGCTCGCAATTAGCTGACATTTTTGAGGGCATCGATCACCTGGCGGCGGGAAGCCGTTTCAGCATTTGCTCCATCGCCTTGATTTTCCAATACTTTTATTCCCGCTCACAAGCAGGACAACTTTGGCTAGTAGCGGCTACGCTAGTTTGTTTATTTAATTTTCACCAATCCGATTTTGGAATCACCACTCTGTGCCGTCAGGACGATTTTCGATTCTGTGCCGTTGCGAAGGCTCGGGATTGGCATCTGCATTTTTCTGCCCCCTGATTGGTTGAGCGGAAAAAAAAAAATCTGCAGTGTTTACCCCTCTGATTGGTTGAGCTAAATAGACGCAGCAAAAATCGATTCACAAGGGGGTGTGATTAAAAAAAAACAAAGTCTTCTCGACGAGTTCATGAAACCGGATTTCAAGGATATATGGAATAGCGGCTTTTGATAAGTGAAACGTTTGTGGTGTGACACGCGCACAGATCGATGGACGTAGGAATTAGGCGTTGTTCCAAGGTCAAACGCTGATAGGATTGTTACTCCGCCGCTGCTCGGGTGTCAACGGCGTGTGCGCTCTCGCTTTTTCATCATATTGCGCGCATCAAGAAAAGAGCCGGGAGAATGAAGTGAGGGGAGAGAGACGGGAGACGGCGAAAGAGCGGCGAGGGATACAAATTGATCGTTTGGTGGCCAGATCAGTCATAGTCACGCCGGGTGGATGGATGAACGTCTTTGACGGCCGCCGCAGGTTCGAGTGCGGTGCAAGGGGGAGGGGGCGGAGTCTGAAAACAAGACAAGTCGGGGGGGAGGGGGGGGGGGGGGTCTCTGGGGAGGGGAGTAGATGTGTGAGGGGCATATAAGCTTGCTCTTTGGAAAAGTTTGAGAGGTCTCGAATGTGACAGTTGAATTCTCCTGTGAAAGCTCACAAGCAATTTTTTTTTAGTCCAGACGGGGATGGTGTTTCTTACTCGGGCTTTTCCAAAAAGTATCTTGGATCAAAACAAACTTTTTCGACTGCCAAGCTCATTACATTCGTTCATTTGAATAGAAATACCTTTTAATGTGTTCCAACCGCCCGGAAAAAATCTTGTGCCTGCGCTTGTCTAAGCACGGCATGGCGCTCATTATTGATTGTGGGATAAGAATCAGGCAGATGAACCGGTCCGTTTTCATCCATCTCGGGGTGCCGCCATGTTGTCCTTGACGACAAAGTGCCCTCGGGCTCGCATTGCTAACCTGTTTTTGGGCTTTGGTCAGAACTATGAAGCTCTTTCAGGACGTTTTCGACCACATTTGCACATTTTCACGCAAATGTCCTAACTTCCGACATATTCTAAACCATTTACCTCCACATTTCTTGACCAATTCAAGCCCTTCTAACTTTGTCAGTCAGGACATCTTGAGAACTCACGTTTGTGAAACGGTCACATTTTCGCAATAAGATCGCAAAAAACTACGGCAGGAGACATTTCACACATTCCTCCTTCCACCTTTCTTGACCGTTTCAAATCATTCCAATCTCAAAATGCTTACCTCATTCCAGACAATTAGCGAGCTATTTATCACCACCGCCAAAGTCGCGCATTTCCACCACGAAAATCACCAAACGAAGAGACATTTACATCCCTCCGTTCAAGTCATTCCACAAATTCTCCATTTCAGCAATTCCATTCATTCCACAGCCTTTCAATTCAACGTCAGCTCCTCAGCATTTACGCTCAGTTCCTGCCCAAAATTGCATAATCAAGTTGCCATTTATAGTTGCTAGCCTTTGACCAAGGCTGGCGTGAAGTGCTCCGAGCAAAATCCAATCCATCTCCATCAATCTAGCCGCCGCCTCGTTCCCAATTGAGCTAATCGAGTCTCACCGAGTCTATTTTCAGGGTGGAAACACAAATCAAATCTCACGGCAGCTAATGGGGCTGCTTTGAATTGTCACATTTACCCGATGATGACTTTCCTGCCTCTTTTGAACGACGTCGCCAGCGCTCCGCTAATGACTCATACGACAACTCCCGGGGTTTCTCCTAACTATCCCGGCGGATGTCGGCAGTCGAGCCCCCATTCCTTTTGATGACCTATTAAATATTACGACGACCCCCTCCTGTGTTCACTGTCGTCTCGCTCATATCAAGATGGTGTTTAATGCCCATGAGACAAACAACAGGCAGATTAAAGCCATTACACTCTGCTGCACTCCCACATTCACCCTCCACAAAGTGGAGTTGGGATGACTTGTTTAATAGCTTTGTGGCGTAAAAAAAAAGCAGTTTTTTTTTTCCGCGCGTGCAAGCGCCAACTCGCATGTCACTTTCTTGACACGGATACCTTACGATCGCGTCACCAAGCGACGGCTGGTCGATAAAGGAAGGGCGACGCCTCTCGTCAGCCGATCGGCAAGACAAACACGGATTTGACTCTCGATCAAATGGCAGCCACTTTCGTAGATGGTCATTTAATGGCGTGCGAATCCAACCCAGGGAGCTCATCGCACGATGAGGCGAGTAAAAATAACTCCTCGTTTTCAAGAATAATGGCGGCCCAATGTTAAATGATCTCTTTTAAATTCCCGTCTGCTGCGATGACGGCGCTCCTCAAGGAAAATATTCATAAAAGCTAATTGAAGTCGTCGCTCGGCGGGGTTATTAAAATGTTTCAATGCGTCTCGTTTAGAAGGCTGTAAATTTAAATTCCAAGTCTGCGGCGTTGGAGCGGGGAGGACGTGCATCTTCTTTGCTGACTTTTGTTCAGAAAAGGGGCGCAGGGGGAGTGGAATACTCACATTGAACCCAATTGTCGGTATTTAGTACAACTTTAGTGCTTTTTGTTTTTCACATTCCTCCGCTCAAAAATTCAGTATATATATATATATATATATACGTATATATATACGTATATATATGTATATGTACAGTAGATATATATATATTTACATATATATATATATACACGTATATGTACAGTAGATATATATATACGTATATGTACAGTATATATGTATATGCGTATATGTACCATATATATATATATATATACGTATATGTATATGCCTATATGTACAGCATATATGTATATAAATGTATACGTGTGTTTATATATGCATATTTATACATACGTATATGTATGTATGTATATGTATAAGGGGTGTGAAAAAAAAAGAATTTGAATCAAATCATTTTTTTTCTTTTTTAATTTCAAAGATGCAAAGTCATCGACTCGAACCAAATCAAGTCCTTCCACTCTGAAATATCTCCAGATACGTATTGAATCATCTTTTATTGGAGAGTTATATCAACAGTACTGAACCAGTTCATTCAAATGTCAAATGACAACAAAAAAGGCATTGCGTCATACCGTCTCAAACTGAGCTGTACCGTGTCAAATTGAATCGAAATCCCACCGGGTCAAAACCAATCACTTTCAAATCAAACCCCACATATCGAAAATCATGTCGTTTTTTTTTGTGGATACCCACACTTATACAGTATATTTGTATGAATATGTATATATGTAGTCATGCATCTATACGACAATTAAATCTACATCAAAATGCCCTCGGGCTCGCATTACGAACATCACAATGCGATCAAACCCAGAAAACGAAATATAAAAAATATCAAAATAAATATACAAAATATCAAACAAAATTCTGTAGGGGCTTAACTGGGGGCTAGACTTTCCGACTGAGCTATAGCACCCCCTAGCTTTGGTGCGGTTGTAAGAGTGTGTGTTTCTATCATACGGGCGCACAAACCAAAGGCTTGAATTCCCTTGATCTAATTTCTAAAAGGCTCCATCCCCCACACGTTTTCAATTTTTTTACATTTTTTTTCTATGACTATTTTCTGCACTCTTCCATCTTTCTCCCTCAAGGGGTTGTCGGGGGTCTTAGCACAGAGAAGCGCGACACAAATCCCATGGGGGTCCGGGCAAAGTGCAAGTGAAGGTGGGACACCTATCTTTAGCCTGTTCTCTATGTATATGGAGGGAAGGAGTGATGGAGGCAGGGGCGGCCCAATGTCTCAGCTGGGTAGGTGTGGGGGGCTGGGAGGGGTGGGGGGGGGGTAGTATGGGGGGCTTCAGTTCTTCAAGGTCAAGGGCCACATTTATTTATTTCCCTGAAAGTTACAATGAAATTTTACCGAGTACTTTGCTGTGACGACGCAGCCGCCATAAATTTCCCACCGTCGTGGGCCTGAGCCGTTTATGACGCCGCACTTCAAGGGCGGATGGTATTTGTACGCCATGATATCCATTTCATTGTGCCATATAACGCAAATGAGAAAATTAAGAATAAAACCGCCCGGCGCCGGCAAGGTCCCGGCTCCTCCGCACCGTCGTGTACTGTAAATGTCACACGATATTTGTGTCGCCCTTGTCTCGCGCCGTTTTACACTGGCGCGTATGCCGTTGGATGTTGGCTTGCCTATGCAAAGTCGCAACAACAACAACAACAACAACAACAAAAAAAGGAGGCAGCGCAGGGGGGGGGTTTTGGTCATATTTTCCTTCCGTAGCCACACGATCTCCCGGCTTGTGTTTGCCGGCATCCGTCATTGGGAAAGAAAAAGGCCTCTTGACTGCTCACTTGTCCGCACACGTCCAGCTAATGCTCTTTATTGATTGGCCGTTTAAAAGCCTCTTGTAGCCTTGGGAGTATGTTAATGCCACGGGGGCCCCCTGTTTCCCACCTCCAAGCGCTCCCCGGGGGCCCTCGCGCCTATTCCTCAGTGAGCTATCGAGAGGAGTTCATTAATGGTCAATTACTAATATCTAATGAGGCCCATTGTGCTACGCCGTCGGCGCCGACGAAACTGGGCATCTGTCGCAAAAAAAAAAAAAAAAAAAAAAAAAAAAACAATCACAAAAAAAAAAAAAAAACTTGACGTAGATGCAAGCGTGCAATTATTCAAATGTGGCCGGTGGATTTCAAGTGGATTACACTGCTGGGACTTTCCCGTTTAGCCGCTGTGCGTCTGGGACATCTTGCGACATTCAGCTACTGTGGCATTTTTATTTCAAATCCAAAAGAATAGTTTGCTATCTTTCAACATTTCAACTACTTCTCGTTGCCTTTTGATAAAGGGCTCTTTTATTTGATTAGAATGTGCGGCGGGCCCCAAAAAAAACATGGAGCGGACCGCAAATGGCCCCCCCAGGCCATACTTTGGACACCACCTCTTCTGGTATAACATATTAGAGCTCCTACATGATTTTTTTTTTTTTTCGGGGGGCTGTTTATGCAAGGTTGTCTGCTCCCAATTGGCTTTGAGCCCCCCAACTCATCCTTTGACTGCCAGCTTGATATTTGTGGATAATAAAAGGAATAAATCAGACAACGGGCTTGAGTATTTCATTTGTTATCCGTATCCCTTATGGGAGAATGATTCCGAAATGTAAAAACAGCAATTTCCCTGCTGGGAAACGCGCCCGAGCGCAGGGCTTGTTTTCATATTCCGAAGACAAAGTGCATCTTTACCGGCCAATTCTCTGCGGTATAAATCTAACAGGCAGGCTTGTACATTACCTCCACTTGTGCATTTATTTCCACATTCCGCTTTTTCGCCCCACCTGTCTGTCAGCGTGTCTCTTTTTTTTCCTCGTCCCGTCCTTCCGTGCCCCCGTACGTGCGGACCCTCCAGAGGGCAATAGTCGGGATTTGGACGGGATGACTTTGCGATGACATTGTAATGACCTTCAGTGGGCGCGGTGATAGATCCCTGGGGTATCTCGCCCTTTTGCTGAGAGGCGAAAGATTAAAAGGGAATTGAAATGTTTTCTTTCTTTCTGTTTGTATGGCAAAAACGCTTGAAATACTTGTTGGTAAAGGATTCAACTTTTGATATTTTTCTATCTGGTAGAGGATGGTTTGCGCGGCATTTTTTTCCATTTTTTTTTTTTTAAGCGATCGTTTTCAAAGTACGGGGATGCCTTGAGATTTGGCTTGAATTTACTGTCAAACTAAACCTAAAACAAAGAGAGCGTGTACTTTGAAACCAACCGCATAGCTTTGCCTTTACGTCCGCTAGCTTCATGCTAATGCTACCGCCTAATAAAAAATGCATCTCTAATTGTAATTATACTGCCCCCAGGTGGCCAAGGTGTGCACACCAGAAGGAACAGCATAATGACCAGTGAGTTGAAGCAAAAAGTGTGACATAAGCAATTAAAAAATTCACATTTGACTTAATTGTGTCATTACTGTATGTTTAAACGCTAATAATATGGAGTAGTATTTTTCCTCATTAAACTATACATTAAAATATTTTGTGTTTTTGCGGGGTGAATGGATTCATGAAATTAACATCGGTGTTAGCATTACATTGGTCACGGACCAAATTAAACTTGTATTTCAAAGCACCACTGTATGTTCTGTGTAGAAACCAAAATCATCGCATCATATATCAATTTATCACATTTTTATGATCATTTTCATGGCTAGTTCCGAACATAATACAGGGAACAATTTTGGAAGCTTTTTTTTTTAGGCCACACAAAGTTACTTTGATTAATTATTTTTGGTTGCACCATAGACCTAAAAAAAAAAAAAAAAAAAAAAAAAAGGCCTTTTTGGTGTTTTTTTTTTTTTTTTTTTTTTTTTTGTGCCAACTCACCACTCTGTCCCACGGTGCTCCGTCCCATCTGTCAGTGGACCCTTTAGTGCCGGGGGAGCTGGGGTGGCAGCGGCTGAAAGCAGGGCAATTGGGATCACTCGGCGCAACCCGCCCCCCCCCCCACCACCCCCCACCCCCACCCACTCGCTGGCCCCCCCCCTCCCCTCCATCATCCCTCCCCTGCCATTATCACTTTTGGCCTGACAACACATCTACTTTTCACTTTTGCTGCAGTAATAGAGGGAGGCTGAGTGGGCCCTTCAGCGAGGCAGCGGCAGGAGCAAGAGATGACGGACATGAAAATGAGCTTCTTCTCGCGCCCGGCACTGCGGGAGCGCGCCGAAGAAAATGTGGTGTCACATCTTGTCACGGCTTGGCACGTCGCCGAGGAGAGCTCGGGTCACTTTGCTGCTTAACTCTTAAACGACAGGTAGAGAGGCAGGACAGTGGACAGAGAACACTCAAGTGACAACAGCACGTCAATTTTATTCTTTATTACAGTACAGTGGATTTTGTAAAATGGAATGGAATTGAAGTAACATTTGACCATTTCGGTCGCACAAATATACAAAATATTTCAGATTATAACATCATTTAATGATCCCCAGAAGAGATATTCAAGTGTGACAGCAGCAATATTGGGCAAAGCAGCACGTTTGCAAACGGTGATAAATTCTTAAAATAAAAACAATTAAAAACAGGCTTCAAACCGTTTACTGCCACTCCCAGTTGAAGTTTGCCACGCTAAATATAAAGCAAGAAGAATTACACTTTGTGTATTGCATTGAAAACAAACCACGCAGCTTAGCCTTTCAGTCCGCTAGCTAAATGCTAATGCTAATTAGCATCTATCTTGCAGTGCTATAACCAGGGTCATAGTTTAGGATTTTTCATTGTAGTTTTTATTTCGGTTAGTTTTAATTTGTTTCCGGAGCAGGTTTGTTCGTATTCAGTTTTTGCTTTTTTTTTTTTTAGTTTTATTTATTTGTTTCTTAAAGACATTGACTATTTGCAAGGTTTAAAAAAAGCTCCCAAAAATGGTTTCTTCTGTACAGATAAACAGCAATACCAAAATAAATACATTTAAAATGAAGCAGGAAAGTTTATGTAGCCTATGATATTAAATGACAAAAATTGAATTTTTGCTAAAAGTATAGAATTCTATTTAATTTCAATTAGTTTCATAAACATTACATGTAGTTGCAATTAGTTTTTCATAAAACAAAAAGAAAATTTGCTAGTTATTTTGCTAGTTTTCATCAACTATAAACACAAATCATTTCCTTCACATATTTCTTACAAGTTTCAGCACAAATAAAAAAAGAAATAAAACAAACTATGAAATTCTATTAAAAGGTGGTACGAAAGGCTCCAGTATAGAAACTCATGTTTTCCACTGCAGTGGCTCATTTTATAGCAAGGAACCTTTTCGGGGTTGAGGGTTAGGCCATCTTTTACTTGCCTAACATATCAGCAACCCCCCGGATTCTATTAAATGTACGAACAGTCTCTAGGCTCCAGTAGTTGTTCATATTGACAACTGGAGCAGATCAGTTTAACTTCCAACCTCTTCGGGATTATGCTTCGGCCATATTTTGCTTTGCAAAATTTCAGAACGCACCGGTTCACGTATCCTGCAAATATGTGTTTCATGTTCATGAAAGTGTTTTTTTTTGGGGGGTTCTTGCAGTAGCTAGTTCATTTCAGCAATCAACCAGTCAAAAGTGAAGCCATCCTTGACTTACGAAACTTGTTTTATCTTTTTTTTTTCTTTTCTTTCTATCCTATTAACGCGCTGCCCATGTACTTCCAAATCTATAATGACAATCAACAGCGTATTTTGGGGGGAGTATGAAATCCTACAAAAAAGTGTAATCAAAGGCTACAGTAGTTCATTTCAGTAAATCGTCCGAAGCCGTCTTTGACTATTGTCAGATCAGGCCCTCTTTGGCACACATACGAGTTGAACCCAGTTCAGACCACGGAGTCACACATTGTTAGTATAAGATGAAGAATCATTTTGGGCAGGCAGACTTTATTGTGCATCTGTCAGAAATCGAATCGAACGCTTTCATAACCTTAATTCAAGGAAAACAAAATCGGTCCATGACATTGTCGCTGCGCTTTACCGGTGTGGCAACAGACGGCGTTAGCAAGTACCCTCATTAAATACAAAATCAGCTACAATATCTGCGGACCTCATTTATCTATGTTTTTCTTTTTAACAAGTTTAAATGTATTTAAAGTGTGTTGTGTTTTTCAATATGGTATGTCGTCGGCCGGGAACGTATTGTGCCGTATCTGTACGATTTGTGATCTGAAATCACAACAGCGAATGGGCTTTTTGGAAAAACAAACTTTGAGTTGTCAGTGGGCAGAAGTATGTAAATGCGGGGGGGGGGGGGGGTTGTCGGGGGCAGGGCCGCACGCGTCAGGTAACGCGCGGGCCCTTTGAGCCCACCACACCACACGGCGGGCGGTACACGACACCCCGGGGTGCGACAAATATCAGCATTGTAATTTCACGCCTGTGATTATTATCGCGAGCTCCGTCTCTGACTGAGAATCCTCCACCCATCCTCTTTAGTCGTCCCAGCTGAGATACTGTTTAACAGCCTCTCCCTTGGACCCTGCGCACACACACGCACACGCCGGCGCGCGCGCACACACAAATAGCAAATATTTTAATGTCTGTTCTCCACGGGCCCGTTTTAGGCTTTCTCATTTCTTCTTCGCCCATCTTCTGGTAATTCTGCGCCATCTGCCTCGGCATCTGTTTGAGGAGCCACAAGAAGTGTCTGCCGCGGCAGCAAAACTCTGAGCTTTTTTTTTTTTTTTTTTTTTTCCCGGGGTTTATCTCGCTCGTATTTTTCTTGTTGTTTTTCCTCCCCTGCTCTGCTCCGTCCATCCCTCACCCTCTCTCGCCCATTTAAATGCCAAGTCGAGGCAGCATTCTCTTCCGTCTTTGTCTGGCCCTTGACTCCACCCCACCAGCAACTGGCCCTGATTTAGCATAATCTTTAAGAAAAAAAAAAAAACGACTTGATTTGCCCCCCTCCATCGCTTTGGCCTCTCGCGCACATACAGTACGCACATACACGCGCGCACAAAAACACAATCACTCCATTTAGCCGCACTCGCAGGGAAATGACACAGTTGATGCTTCCTCATCTTTAAATAAAGCGGAACCTCAATTTGACACAGTGGGAAGAGGTTGTCCGTTAGAGCTGATTGTCTGGTACATCAAAGTCTTTTTTTTTTGGGGGGGGTTGCGTAAAAACGCAAAATACTTTACAAAATTATTGTTTGGCACTCTTATCGTACGGGATTGAATTAAATAGTAAGAATTCAAAAATGTATATTTACATATAAAGTCGGTTTTGATTTGGCGAATCGAATTTTTTTAATCGAATTTTACGATTTTAAAGTCGTTCCGTCCTTGAATCGTATCACGCCTCGTGCATCGAGACAAATCGTCAAATCGTCTAAAATGCAGACATAAATCAGTTTGACGTTGCGTATGATTCGTAATCCGACTGAATTCAACTGAATTGAAGTGTTACATTTTAAAATTGTGACCATTTTTAATTGTATCGTACCCCATTCAAAGAAATTGATATTGAATCATCTTTTGTGAACAGATGCACACCCCTATAAATATATAATGAAAAAAAAAAATATATATATATATATATATGTTTTTTTTTTTTTTCATTATTCATTTTAATTCATTTCAAAGGGAAAACATTATAAATTGAGTGAGTTGCTTGCTCGTTAAATTCATTAAACAGATAAGTCAAGGCAGCACTTCAGATGACCTGAGATGCGCCTTCATGTTCACCTTGTCACCCCGCAATCTCACATCGGCCGGAACAATGCGTCATGGTTCTTTAGCAGTCCTCTAGACCAGTTGGTTGTCAACTGTTCCGCATCTTCTTATTGCTGCAAACTATTTCATAAAAGTTAAGAACCACTCATCATTTTTGTTTGTTTGTTTAAAAATAGCCTCTGAAAAATGACGTCATTTTTTTTTTTTTTTTCTCTCTAACTGTTCGCGGCCCACCCAAATTGGGTCTATGGCCCATTTTTAGTACCCGACCCACCAGTTGAGAATCGCCGCTCTAGATGGCAGTTGGAAGAAAAAAAAAAAAGAAAAAAAAAAACACTCCACTTGCACTTGTGGCGTGGCCACAGGCAAAGATATTAGCATCATGTCATTAGATATGGAGCCGGACGCCCTCTGCTCCGCACCTCCCCTCGGGCCTACATGGATTAGACAGCTTTGTGCAATATGGCCAAACATATGTGTGTGTGTGTGTGTGTGTGTGTTGGGGAGAGGGGGGGGATGACGGCGGCATCGAACACCACGTGTGACCTCTCACACGGCAGCCACATTGAGCAATTGTGATTATGATGTTCAACACTCTTCTCCTATCTCCGATTCCTTCCCCTTGATGTCCTCTTGCCTCCTTCCCTTCCTCTCATTTTCTCCGCGGGGGAGCGCTCGGCTGATAAGTTGTCGCATTAAGTGCAAACTTTTGGCTGATTGCTGGGCTGCCTCCCCGAACCCCCCCCCCCCCCCCCCCACCCTCGCCATCGCTATGGCCGCAGCCTCTAATAGCCGTCCCCGAGCTCCGCCGCGGGCAATCATGTCACAAATAAACAGGCTGACACAGTCATTTACTCCAATTGTCCCTGCGCTATTCACAAGCCTCCCCTGGTGAACAACAACAATTATTCCAAATGTCAAAGATCCAAGCCTTTGGGGCATAGACAAATGCACATTAAAAATCTATTACGGAACACTTTCAAATATACATATAGGCTTCTTTTTAGTTTGATAGTAAAAGATTACAAGCAGAGGGGGGGGGGGGGGGGGGGGGGGGGGGAATTTGCGACCTCATCTCGTCCTCACCAGGAACCTTGTGTGAAATCTGTGGATGAAATGAGCGTATGAGTGGCACATTTGTCTGATTGTTTTAGATCATCGATGGGCAATTTCAATGCCGGACGGGGGGGGGAGGGGCACGATTTTTCTTTAGTCCGACCAGGGGGGGGGGCCACGTAGGACCGCGCACTTCCTCACTGGATGTGTGGCAAAAAATAGCATTTTAAATATGGAAAAAATACAGGCATACGTGCAAAGTATGCCCTCTTAATATGTTTTGTTGTTTGGAATATATTTTTCAATACATGTGCAAAGGAATCCATGGTTCTAATCTAACAAAGGGTTTGAAGCAAACAACAAAATAACCACATACTATTTTTTTTTTTGAGGGCTCTCTTGCATAAAAACGACCATTCAAGGATGAATGAACAGCAAACCAACATTAAGTGCAAGAACTCATTTTGTGCATTTTTGTCTACAAACATCAAAATTTCAATGTTATTGCGGTATTATGTTTGTCCTGCTTATCATTCCAAAGCCACCAAAAAAATGATTTAGCCTACTCATGTTTTAATATAGGCCAGTATAAAACCTGCTGTAAGCACAACTAAGACATGCCATCTAGTGGTCAATGGTGATATGACAACGTAAGACTACAGTTGACCTCAGCATATTTGCGGTTCGGCACCCGCGGATTTGCAAATTTGCGGGCTTTTGGTTGTTCTTTTTTTCTCTCAATATTTTTCACAATTTTTTCAATAAGATTGTTGTCCTCATCTTCCTCAAATACACAACAAAATAGACACGTGTTAAAATGTCCTTTAGTTGCAAAAAAGGTTGGTGCACGTTGAGGCTTTTTTGGTTTAGTTTGGATTTACCAGTGTGTGTTAAATCAAGCAAAATTGGCAATCTGGAAACTGCACATGCCATAAATGTGTATCTTTTTAGGGGGCGATTTGAAACAGTCCTGGGAACTCTCTTTGTTCCCACCACATTTGCGCAGTTTGGCTGCAGCGACGTGCACCAGTTTGTCTACAATAGTGGTCATGAGCAATGGTAAAAGTCACGTCGATTGCTTTGAAAATGAGCGGCGCGTTCCTGAAATGCTCAGCTTGAAGGCAAAAAAACGACGGCGCCTCGCAGAAGTGGAGTGCTCAAAGCCACGCCAAATGTGGGCTGAGTGCGGCGGAATCTCATCAGCAGTGATTTCAAACCATCACGACTCTCCCCGGGGGAGCTCGAAATGGAGCAGATGGCGGATAAACGGCGTCTGAGGGAAGAAAATGAGGGAGTTTCATTGGATTTCCATCAATTACCTGCGCTAATGTATCAATATGGATTAAAACAATGTTATTTGTAATCGCGCTGACAAGCGCCATCAATATATTAATAACGGCGGGGCCACACATCAATCCTCATTTGGAACTCGGAAGTCAGCACCGGTGCCGCCGTCTTTGCTGTCGCTCGCAACACAAGATTTCACATTCGCTTCCGCACGTTAGTAGCACAACTTGTGGTAGGAGCGCTAATGATGTAGAAAGGTTACTAGTGAGGCAAACTTGCACTTGGGTTGACTTAATGCACAACACAAGGATGACTATTAACGAGTGTCATTTTATTCCACTAGTAGTGGAAAAGTCAGAGCAGGCAAGAGACCGTTATTCCGCTTGCGCACCGGAGTCATTCTACTAGTTGACCCAATTGTCATACTAGTCAGGACAAAGAGGGTACTAGTACTGTATATGGACTTCAAACGGCTACACAGGAAGAAATGTAGCTATGAATAAGAAATATATAAATGCAAAAAAAAAAAAAAAAAAAAAGGGATGTGGAAAACAATGTAACAAGAATAAAGACATAAGTTTATGATTTAAAAAAAAAAGGAAATGAAAAAAATTGTTTGATTCTCTTTTATGCGAGCCCACTAGTTGAAACAGGGCATTCTGATAACTATTCCGTTTGTGGAATAAGTGTTAATCTACTCGTTTTTAGCCATCTCTGGGGGCGGCCATTTTGTCGTCTGTTGACTGCAGATTCAGAGAACAGGTCAGCTCTGATTGGTTGTTGTGAGCAGTTGTGATGTCATTTTCAGTCGACAGAAGACAAAATGGCCGCCCCCACAGATGGCTAAAAAACGAGTCGATTAACACTTATTCCACAAACGCAAAATGAATCAGAATGCTGTGTTTCAACTTGAGGGCCTGCTGGGAACATATTCTTGAAAAAAAATATGCTTGGGTTGACTTCCGTTTTAAGAGTATAAACATATATTTTTTAAAGGATAAGATTAAAATGTAAAAATAAAGTCGTGGTATAAGTTATTGTTTTTTTTGTCATAGTTGCACACCCTCTTCAAACTGGTGAAGTGATGTAGCTGTGTTCAGAACGAACCAATCAAATTTAAACTCTTGTTAAATGGGAGTCAGCACACACCTGCCACATTTAAAGTGCCTCTGATTAACACCAAATACAGTTCAGTTGTTCTAGTAGGCTTTTCCAGACATTTTTTTCCCCTTACTGGTGGAGGCCTGAAGATTTTTTCCTCACACCGACTGCTAATTTCAAACTGTTCATAATTCTCTCCACCTTCTACTGTCTGCAGATTTTTTTAAATTTTTTTTTTAAGTGCATTATTTTTACAGTTTTAATCCATTCAAAGGTTTTTTCTTTTCTCTGTGAAGTCTACAAACATATTCACATTCGACTTGAGTTTCAGGCAGAAAAGAGTCCAACTCAAAGTCCACCAAACTCTGCAAAAGTCTTAATTATTTGCCATTTCTCACATGCATTTTTTTTTTTTTTTTTTTTCATAGTCATAATTAACATGTGGAGCCCGCCGTGATTAAAAATGCTCCCGGTGTAAATGCAATATTCAACAGTGTGCCGTGACAGTGATGTATTCCACACGGATTATCCTCAGTGGTTTTGACTCTGGCCATTAATCTACATTATTTATGATATGATAACAGCGGGATGTTTAAAAAAAAAAATATAAATAAATAAATAATTTCAACTTTTCCAAACATTTCCATTAGTCAGTGGAAGCGCTCAAGTTGCCTCATGGGATGTTTTGAAGGTGCTCTGGAGCTGAAACAAAAAGCTTCAAAAGTCACCCAACCAGCATATTAATTACTTTTTTTTTTTTTTTTAGCTTTTTTTTTTTTATGAAAAACAAAACAAAACTATATTCACATCAATATAGATACACTTCTCAAGTCGTCTTAGTTCAACTTGTCGTGTTGCATCTTTCTGCTATTAAATGAATTACGACAGCGTTTTTTTTTCTTACATTTTTAAAATAAAGAAAAATGGCGCTTTATTGTTTAAAAAAAACATGGATGTAAAGAAAAGAAACGGTTTTCTTGTCAGTTTAATTACCGTTACATCCCGGGTGTGTGCCTTTAAGGGCTGTGGCCTAGTTAATGACAGCAAGGGCTGGATTTGGGTTGTGGTTAATCTGCGCGTGAGCATCGGGCCGTGAGGTGTGGTCCAAAGCAGCTCCTTGCGAGGCCTCTCAATTCTTATTTTACTAAACGATGCTAGATCCTTCTGCCATTAAGATATGAAACCACAGGTCGCACGGTGCACGAGTTGTCAGCGCATCCGTCAATAAACATTTTGACATATTTCTGTGCTGTATCAGATTTACACACGCCGTTTTTTTTTTTTTTTGGACACAGCTCTCGTATTGGATCTCATTGGATCGTTCAGGTCTACATGATGTTCATCAATTACACTTTGTAATAGTCAGTTGGAAGCAAAGAGGCGCTAAACATGATGTGATAGGAGGGGGGGAAAAAAAAAAAAGACGATTATCTACGGCCGTCAAGAGAATGAAGAAATAAATAAGCAGACAAGATAATGTGATAGTTTGCGGGCGAAGTTGACGTTCCGCCTACCTTTTCTGCTTTTGTGAAAGCAACATTAATCTGACGCACCAGTGAAACTCTGTCTAATGTGAAAATGTACTTTTTTTTTTTTCTCCCCCCCCCCCCCCCCTTCTCGCCTGCTTCGGCGAGGAAGATGCTTCTATCACGCTAATGATAATAAATGGCGACTAATGGGATGGCCAAACATAACAAATGGAAAGTTGTAAAGGTATGGAGGACACATTAAATCTGAAATGACATCCTCAAGTCGCAGCTTTGTCTGCCGCTAAACAGGAAAAATTGATCATCGCCAAGTGTTTGCATTAATGTACATCATGTACATGCCACGCAGTGGAATAATTCACCATATATATATATATATATATATATATATATATATATATATGTATTTTTTTGTCATTTGAGTTAGGTGATTAATCAAAAGTAAAGGCTACACTTCTGGTCATTTGAAACACTGACGTCATTTTTGTACTAAAACACGGTGAAGTAAATACAATTAAATATTCAAAAATAATAAAGAATATACAGTATATATATATATATATGTGTATACTGGTGCTGTCAAGTGAATTTTTAGCTAATTAATCGCAAATATTTCCATAATTGGTCGCGATTAATCGCATTTTTCAATTGCAATTTTTTACAAAATTTGGAACGGATATTTACTTGAGTAAAATCTTGGAATTAATGTGGAAAAAAAAATCAAAGTATGTTTGATTCAAAGACTGTTCTAATACTGTAGCTTTCTTTGATCCTTGAATATGATTCTTTTCCTGTGAAATACAACAGTTGAACAATATACCAAACACATACACCTAATATGGTATTTGAATTTGGCTGTGCAAAGTGTGCAGAATATTTTGGATTTCTCCAATGAGCCGTCGAGCAACTTTTTAAAATAAAACTACATAAAAGTCAGTCTTTGTGACATTGACTCTCCTCTAAGTTTGGCTGCACAGTGAGCAGAGGTCCGCTGCAACAGGAAGTAAATAAAACGGAGTTAACTGAGTTAATTTTGTTAGTGCGTTATGAAATTTGAATTAATCTCCATAGTTAATTTTGACAGCCCTATGTCAAAGTTTTGGATGGATTTTGTTCGGTTGAATCGTAACTATTTCAAATCATTTTTTGTTACAATACTACTACTAATAATAATCATAGTAATAATAATAATAATAATGCACAAAACTATTCTCTGCCTGTGTGCAAATGTGCCGTTTTGTGTTCCCGAGTCGTGCACCCGTGTGAGCTGCTCATCTAAAGTCCCAAAGTGAGCACAAAGCGCCGGAGAATTTGCGGCCTCTCATGCGTTTGTCATTGGGAGGAACTACATTTGTCTTAATGATCGTGCTCCTTGAACTGAGTTTGCTTGCAAAAGAATCGATATCCGAGTCGCCAGCGGGGGCAACGCCCGAGAAAGAGCGCGGAGGCACTGTGTCACCGCGTTGGCCTTGTAGATGTAACAATGCTTGTAGAGTTTGGCCCTGAGCATCCAAACACGCTCTTCAATCACTGATGAAATCTTCCTATAGGCCACACTCGAGTGCCGGTGGAGCTTAGATACAGTCTCAATTTGTATGTTGTCTCTCGTCGCGGGACACGGCAGGGGCGGGGGGGGGGGGTTGGGCAAAAGGATCGATCTCTCGTCTCCCGGTCCAGCGGGTAGCGACTTATCTATTTTGGGGAGGATTTATAAAACAGATGTCGCTGCCGCGTGCAAACAATAAACCCGCTTGCATGAGAAGACAATGTTTTTGTTATCATGTGCGTGCGATCGGCGTGTGGATTGTGACGCTTTGCAATCACTTTTTTGGTTTTGTTTATATGAGGGGTTGGTGTAACTCACAATATGATATAATCACAATATTTTTTTTTTTCTAATCATACAGTTAATGTTTGACCACAATTACAACTTGACCTTGTTTTTGGTCATTTTTTCAGCACCAGTTTTACCACTGAGATACGTTATATTAGGAATACAATAATTATGGTATATATTGGGCTCTATTTCCATAGAAATACACACCTCAAAATCTTGCGCATCTTGGTTTACTTGCCGGGGCAAGTCTAGTTTACCGTCTTTGGGAATTTGGCAGACCGCGCGGCGGACTAATGGCATTTTATATTTCATGAGCATTTGGTGACTAGGTTGTAGACCAACTAAAAGCAGGTCTAAGTTGTGGCGCAAGTGGTTTGATGTGATTTGGGTGGATTTCATCTAGGTGGAGGCAGAAAGATTCTGCGCTCCACTGATATGTGTGGTGGATGTCATCATATTCCATTCATAAATATGATAATTATGTCCAGTCATATTTCATTCTTTGTGTTGCCATGTCATTCAAATCTGCTCAAAGCCTTCAGAATCAGTAGTGCTGGACGATTTATTTATATTAGCTCTTTCTTTGACTAATCAGATTTCAAATTAGTCTTTGCTGGGCCGGGGGGGGGGGGGCTGGCTCTAGATGATGTCAGCATTTTTCAGTCTTCTGATTGGTTGGTCTGCGCAAAACTTGTTTCAGCCAACTTGGACTAGCGAAACACATCCGCACACACATGAATAATCCATTTAATAAACAGGTGGTGAGTATTTGTATATTTTTGGGGGGGGGTTCATGTGATTAGATTATATTGACTCTGAACTGCTCTAGATGCTGTTTGTGGAACAGTTGCCTGCTGTTCCATTGTGTTTTTGTCTCATATTGACAGCTTTCGTAATTGAAAAAGAACATTAGAAACGATGAGTAGAAAAGCGGCCAAATACCTTTTTAAGCAAGCATCCATCCATCTCCTCCAACGTGTCACACTTTCTTCTGCCTTTGTTTTCCCAATGTGACATATTCAGATTTGTTTTATTTATTTATTTATTTTTTTTCCCTTTTCTTTTCTCAATGAAGCAGACGAGCCGCGAGAGGCACGCGGCCCCGTTTGGCCCCTCAGTGACCAGCGAGGATGTGATAAATGACTTCCACACTCATCCCTGTCAGCACTGGCGAGGGAAGCGAAGGTGGGAGGGGTGGGGTTGGGGGGGGGGCGTTGTGTGGGCGGTTGGATTCTCGCTGGCCGACTTGAATGGTAGCACAGCGGGCCCTCCTAGCGTGCGCTACATCATCCTAACAACATTATTCTTTTCATGCGGCTTGTCGATAGAGGCACCCGCCGTGATTGGCGTGGAGATCCGCTCAGGTTAATTGGAAGCCTGAACTGTGTAACAGCGCGGGAAGCTGAGCAGACATTGCCGCCCACGAACACCCCCCCCCCCCTGCTCCTTGTAATAACACAGGAGGCCTGTGTGTCTGTGTATCGATTACATCTTAGGTTCACGGCGCCCGTATGGGAATGAAATATCAGATGACAGGTTATGGATGTGGCCTTCAATGGGCCCGTAGGAGCGGAGATGGGCCACTTGTACGGCAGGAAGGGGCCCTAAATGAAAATGATCAAACACATCATTGACAGGCCGCTGGCTGGATTGGAAGGAAAATGTCATTTCTCAATGGAAATGCATTGACCGGACAAACGATTAGGGACACCTTGACTTTCTATTAAGATCCCGTCAGTTGTTTCCTGTAATTTGATTCGGAGCCTAAAAATTCACATCAAAGAAGATAGCCCGCTTTTTACTGCGAATGTTTAATTTCAACTGTCACACTTTACATAAAACAAAGAAAAAAAATACACATTGTGCATTTAAACAAACACGTAGCTCAGGCTTTGGTCGGCTAGCTTGAGGAGTATGCTAACATGGGCATTTATTAGCATCATCAGTACGTGGCTGTTAAAACATATTCGAAAACAAACACTACACACTAGCACACACACATTAGCCGCATTGCTAAACACTGATGGCACTTAATGATGATGCTTCGGGTTCTAGGCCAGACAAGAACACCCCCCCCCATCACTGCGATATGATTGGCTGTTGCATCCTGGAAAGTTGGAGGTGCAAATTGGCATTAATACAGCACTGCCCCTTTTCCCCACAAGTGCAAATAAAGGTTTCCCCCGCACCGTTGTCTCCCCCATTTGCAGTTGAGGAAATAGAGAGACCACCAGTACTTTACACACTACTTTTTCCGCAAAAATACTTGTCCTCATTTTAAAAGGTGAATGGCAAAATGTCCATCTGACGTCAAAACTGAGCGCTGTATAAGCGTCGTTTCATATTCCTGACATCATTGTGCAGGTGTACCTAATAAGGTGTCCAGTAAGCCTACAGCCTTGTCCCGGCCGGATTTCTCCAGTAGTTAGACATACCCCCCACACACACACTCTTTTCCTCTTGATCAAGGGTCCGTGGTTGCATTAGACGCGCAAGACACACGATAGGCTTTATAGGATGTAACCAAACACACCGCACCGCTCCCTCCTCCTTTGCCTTGTCATCCAGTGGAGCGGCCCACCCTGACAGTAACAAGACGGAATGAGTGACACTGCTAATATGGAGCAAGAGGGCGGGACTATGGACTTTTTAACAAAAAAAAAAAAAAAAAGCAATAGTCTCTATTAATCTATATTAAAATAATCAATACCAGATTTATGATACAGAAATGTTTTGCTCTTACATTTTAGGCTTATGCTAAGATAAAGATTTAAAACCCTTTCAAATAGATGAGACGGATGACCTTAACTCAGTTCCCCTCTTTTGGGCTGATGTTGCAAAAGTTAACACACAAACCGACAAACTTCAAAAAAAATAAAATAAATAATAATAATAATAATAATAATAATAATAATAATAACAATCTAACCCCTTCTTACGAGGCTGGCCAAGGTTATAAAGGCCCGGGTGCCATAACTCAGAGATTGTGCTTATTAGGTCGGAAGTAATTACAAACACAAAGTGACATTTTACAAGGGATGTTTTGCATAACGTGAGTTATCGCTCCTGTAAACCGGTGCAGGAGCGCAGAACCCCGACTTGAACTCAAAGGAACTTTCCGCAGGATGAATGGACAAAAATGGTCCCCCAGTCTGCAGGTTGGGTGCTCCCGTCGAATTGAGGCTCAGTTTCAGAAAACAGGTCAGCCGCGATTACCTGAGTAGTTGTGATGTCATTTTCAGTCGACAGAAGTGACAAAATGGCCGCCCTTTGAGATAGCTAAAAATGGGCGGATTAACTCTTAGACGCAATATTAATCAGAATGCCTTGTTTCAACAAGTGGGCTTGCATGGAACATATTCTTGAAAAAAAAACATGTTTGGGTTGACTTCGTCTTTAAGTACAATGACAAAGTATTTGTACCTGGTTACTTCTCACGGCTGGTGGCCACACACGCCCAAAGTGACTCGGGCACTCGACGCTCTGTCCTGTGGGACGCAAACAGGAGGTCCAGCTCCTGTATCCGGACATGACTGACTGGACTATAGCATCGCCCCAAGCCCCCCACCCCCACCACCAACCCCCCCTCCGCTGGCTCCCGCCGCCTAAGGTCCAGATTGTGCCACTGGGCCGGTACCGGACCGGAGGTGGGCGATGGAGCACCAATCCATCTCCCGCAGGAGCTCGCTGACGGGAGCATCGGTTGCCCACTCCTCGGCTGCGAGCGCACTCAGGAAGATGGATTGGTTGGCCGAGTCTCCAAAGGAGGCAAAGCATGCCGTTAAGAGGCTGTGCATCACTTGGCTGCTCATATGCAAAGTTTGATGAAAGAGGTTTTTCTGGGAGCCATGAATTAGGGCTGAGTGGTGAAATTACATTTGGGGAGGGGGGGCTGGCGAGCTTTGAGAGTTGCTTTGTTTCTTTACTGGGTGCAATGATAGCTACGGATGCAAAGGGAACAGGAATACATTCCATTTTTTTTGAGGGGGGGGGGGTATATCTTAAATCATCTTTTCCCATTGATATGAATGGAAATGCCATGAATCCGTTCAGCCACCCCAAAAAAAAAAAACATGTTACATGATTATTTTTGTTGTTGTTGTTAAATAGCAAATAATGAAATGTAATGAAGTGTGTGTGTGATTTGGCCACTGGGGGCAGTATAATACAGTCATGCAGGCACAAACGAAACGAAAAGAAGAGTTTCACAACTACTTTCACGCCGGGTCTGTCTTCCCAACCGAGGACATCAAACGCCCGACTATCTTCATGTCCTTTTCTGTCCTATAAGATTATTCTTATGTCCGAGGTATGTTCAGAGTCGATCTGTCCCGATAATAGGGTCCAAAACATTGTCGGGGCCAACAATCTTGAATTTGAAACGTGTTCAATATTTATGAGCAAAAATCTTCATGTGCATTGGGGAAAGCCGACGTCCTCCCAAATGATTTGACTCGGGACAGACTCTGAGTGTGTGCGATGCTCTCATCGGAGCAGACCACACGAAATACTTGATTTTCTGATTTTTATTTTTTTTTGTGTGAAATCAGAGACAGAAGTTGGGCTGCAACTGATTTAAGGCATTTAAATTCACTTAAATGGGTACAATTTATTTCATGTACAAGAAAATCGAGTTAAGGTGTAGCTTAAATGTGTAAAGAAATTAGTCTACAGTCCGGCCGACATATTTTGTTTGCATGATAGTTGATGAAACAATAAAGTGGACTACTGCAGCATTAGATACAAATGTAGCAACAAACGAGCTATTTATTTGTCTCTGTTGGAACTATGATCCATCATTGCACATCTAACAGTCTGGACAGAAGGGGAACATGACAAACAAATGCTCCCTCCTCACAAGGGGGAAAAAAAAAAAAAAAGATATAATACATCTTGTGGAAAAATGGTCTCTTCTTCAAATTGGCCACCACTTTAACCTGACACTAAGAATCTCGCCTCCTCCTCTTTGTGGCCCAAACCCAAAACGGCAGCACGAACGCTGACAAATTTGACAAAGGGAATTTGCTCCGAAAACACAGCCTCTATTTAGTCGGCCAAGCGGCAAATATGTCGGATGATATGGTTTATTAGGCAATCCATTTTTCCCACAATAGCGAGGCCATCTGCAAAGGTTAGCGCGCATAAGGTTGCTACGGCAAATTCTATCTAATCTGCCTGCGAACGGGGGGCCCCGCAAGCCGCTGGAAGCCGGTGGCACATTTTTCATGTGCGTACGATTTGGAATGCAAATAGAATAGCTGATGAAAGGGGTGACCTTCTAAGTGCGGAGCAGTGGGGGCTTTGCGGAATATGCAGAGGCGGAATGGAAGAGAAAAGAATGACTTACCGCTGCTGCCACTTGAGCTGCATCGTAATATACGAGCGTGGCTCGGATACAAGTGAACCGGGCCTCCGGAACACGGAGGCTAATCTCGGAGGGACGGCGTGCCGGCTGCATAAAAAAAGTCGACGGCTTGCAAAATGAGCTGTGTACAAATTGTACCTGAAAGACCTTGAAAAGTGGATTCTGAGATATGCGCCTTTGAAGATATTTCAGAAATTACTTGCCTATAATGATAGTAATAATTTGACAATCTTTCGCATTTACTGGATTTTTGTTTTTGTTTTTGCATTGACCACAAAGTTCACTAAAATGGACATAAATGCAAATTATCCTTACTCTGGCTTTGGCACTAGCACTGGGCTAGCTAGCTATTTAAAAGTTGCTATCACCTATATTAATTAATCTAAATTTTTCAAATGATTTTAACCCTTTCCTGCATTAATTATGATTTGATGTAATTATTTAACGTATAAATGTATTTTTTTTAGATGAATTAATATAGGCAAAAGCAACTTTTAAATAGCTGTCCACTGCAGTGACCACTGTGCATGAAACTAGCCGTTTAGCTAGCTAGTGTCAGAGTTCATAGCTTTGTAAAGTAGTGTCTGGCTTTAATGTGACCCTGGATCACTTTTTCGAGCCGTCTGTAACATTTTGCTGACCAGCCAGAAGACCTGTGATGTTGGTAAGCGCTAGCGTAGATGCTACGATAAGACTTTGTATTTGTGCGCTGTGCTCATGCAAACCACAAGTACATGCTAATGATTAGAAAGTACCTTAGTTGTATTTGCCACAAGGTAAACAAAAGAAAACTGGACACAAAAGCAGACATTGAATTATTCCTCACGCTAGCTTTAGCAGAGACTGGCGGCTTTTACATTTAGGTCAACAGGGTGACACGTAGAAGAGCCACTGGGACCAAACGCCATCACTTCTGTTTTCTTTTCGTTTGAATTGTTTGATTTTTTTTTTTTTTTTTTACCTCACTCAAGGGACGGCCCATTTGAAGCCGTCTCAGATTTTGGCTCACAATACAAGATCCCGTTATGTTCCTTATCTGGCATTAATGTGAATGAGTAAAAATGAGACAAAAGTGTCAAAGACAGGACGTAGTCTGCGCAATTACTACATCCACTTCAACTGGCGTATTGTTTCACTTTTCAGAGAATCTCGAAGGACTCCCGTGTTGATTTATGACCCCCGCGTGTCGTAAATACCCGAAACGGTCGGCGCTTTAATGGCGTTTCCAGTTGATGTATGCTTAAGGCAGACTGCAAATGAGAGTTGAAAAGTAGATATTCCGGCATCCATAAGCGCAGACGATACGTCAATAGTGAAGTGCGGGGACTCCTTTGTCATGGCTTGTGCAAAGCTTGAACACGTAGACAAATGGGCGAGGTGCGCTATGGTCATTCAGCCGTGCATGTCTCATCTGTAGCCAGCTTTGGCAGAGTAGTCATCTTCATTCCCTTTGTCCTTACAGCGCGAGGTAATCTATCAGGCTCCAGACGTGCTGGAAAGTCCGACTGACTCTCCCATTTGAATTGAGAGCCCAGTTTGCGCTTTACGTGGGGTCCCAGTTAGGCCCGGGCCACAATTGAGAGTGAGTGAGCTGTCCTTGATTCATATTACTGTCCCCGTATGATTGAGCTTCTCTGGTATCGCCGCAGAGCGGCGAGAAAATTGAGCACTTGACTTTGCGCGCCTTGAAATCCCAGTCCTGCATCTATGCATTTGCTCCGTTTTTTTTTTATTTTTTTTCTTTTCTTTGTTCACGGGACACGCTCCAGCTACGCTTTTTTTTTTTTATGTTGCGCTTGATCGGACACATGTGGCTGGGTGTTTAGAAGTTGCCGTTTAGCACTTTTTCTTCAGTTAGTCAGGAAGCCGGCGCAACCTCTTCATGCAAATGTTCGATTTTTGACATTGAGCGAATGCCTTTCCTTTGTTTCTGATTGCGATTTTGTCTAGTTTAGTTGCTGCTCCGTCCACATAAATGTCAGGAAAAAAGCGGAACTTTATTTGATTTGATTTCGACATGGGTACTGATACTGGCTTTATTTCAAGGTATCGGGTACTCATGAAGGATGCCGTTACCAGCCGCAGATACTTACAGCAAAAAAAAAAAAAATCTGGTATTGAGTAAGTCTTCCTTGCCAGTAGTTTGTGCTGCTACAGTGTGGCCAGTTGAATCGTCATCTGCGTCATAAAGACAGAAAAGTCTTTGTTCCAAATTATCCGTCATTGTGTTCATTGACATTTTATGTATCATAAGTACTAGTGTTATCGGTACTTGGTATCGGCGTTGGTGAGTATTCAAGAGTGAATATATGTACTGGTATTGTCTGAAAAAGTGGTATCAAACATCCCTAAATGTAAATCAGAGTCTGTTGAAATTGTGGCTGGCGTGTGCTACAATTCATATGGGTTGATTGTGATTGGTTAATTCTGAACTCGGAACCGCATTCCGCTGTTTTTTTTTTTTTTTTTTTTACTTCCCCTCTCTATTTTTTTTCTTTCAACTTGTACAGGTTATAAGTCACATTAATGGCGGAAACAGTTTTGAAATGAGTTTTCCTCATGAAAACCTGCCGTTTGAACAAGGGTGTCAACTTTTTATATCTACTGTACAAGCCTGTGAGTACAATTGTACTATCTGTTTATGTGTTTTGTCATTAGACAAAATTACATGGTTTAGTTTGACATTTTGGTGTTTCATATACAATGTTTCATTCACTTTTGTTTTATGGACCCGTTTCACAGGAAACTTTGGCTAGGCGTGACAAACTAAACAGCTTGAAGCACGCATGCTAGCCTTTTATTTGGGGAACCGCGCAAGCAAGAGTGAGAGCAAGTGCGAAAGAATGATTTGAAAAGTACTTCTTAAAATGTCTAACTGTTGCAATAATAACTGTGGTAACATTCATAAAAAGGATGTAAATGGAACAAACAAACAGAAGTATGTCACAGTTAGCGCAATGTTAGCTTCCCTGTAATATCACGAATGAAATTGTAACCCTTAAAATGTGACCTGATCTTGTAAGTCTTTGATCATTTCAATCAATAGAAATCTTGTCTGCCTTTATTCCGTGCAGTTCTTTCCTCTTGGGGCGGGGGACGTAGTATTCATCAGCTGACTGCCCCCCCACCCCCTCCCCACCCCCACCTTTTACCTGACCGAGTTGAGGCCTTTAGCCACGATTTGATCGAGAGAGCCGATTATGAAGCATGACCGTCGTTCCGGCAAATATTGACATGGAAACAGCGAGCAAGCCAGCACGCCCACGGCAACAACAACAGTACACACACACACACGCGCACACGCGCGCGAACACACACATACACAAAGTCATGTATGGCTCCAAGATGTCTTCATAGAGATACACGGGCGTACACGGCGTGAAAGCCAGATCGATGGCGGCTCATCGACATTTTTGTATGCGCATAGCTTTGATTTACATAACAGGGGAGGAGGTTAATCCTATTGCCTGCATCACAGTGAATCCGTTTATGGAGAGGCTATATCGAAAAAGCATTTATTTATAGTTGTATCCCTCCCACGTTTTGAACCTATTTAAAGTGGAAATCAACCCTAACATCTTTTTTTCCAAGAATATGTTCCCAGCAGGCCCACTAGTTGAAACACAGCATTCTGATTCATATTGCATTTGTGGAATATGAGTTAGCCATCTCTGGGAGCGGCCATTTTGTCATTTCTGTCGACTGAAGATGACATCGCAACTACTCGAGGCTCAGGTAACGACCAATAAAATATGGTAATATAAAAAATAAAATATGTTTGGGTTGACTTCCCCTTTAAATGTACTTAAAAAAAAAAAAAAAAAAACTTTTTAAGGCTATCGTAAGTACCCGTTCTCACTTTTTTGCTCGCACAGTTCCCCAAATAAGAACAAGCTGTTTATTTGTCACTCTTTGTTGACGTTGACTGTAAAACTGACACATCAAGCGAGAGAATTAAACATGCGTATTCAAGCAGCAAAATGTTCAACCAAACCATATCATTTTGTTGAACGTAAGTTTGTGTCTTTATGCTAACATATAATGCGATAAATGATGGGTTAACAAAGATTAGCTTAGATGTGAGGGTAATTTCTGTATATACCCTCAACCGACTGCCACTTTAACAAATGGATCAGCAACACATACAAACAGATCATACAAGCTATAAAAAGTCAACACGTTCCTCCTCGTGCACCTGAACCTGAAAGTAGAAGAAAATCCCGATGGTCCGTCAGGCTGAGAATGTGACGCGAAAGGCAGGAAGAGGAGCTCATGCCCAGTGTGCCACCCCACCGCCGGACTTGACAACAAATCCCCTTTGCGAGTTATTATTTTTATTTCCCGCAAAGTTTGTCAAACTCAGCCTGTGATTTCCACCACTCCCCCCTCAGCACCCCCCCCACCCCCCATCCCTCCTCCTCCACGAGTTCCCTCTTGTGGCCCGTTCCCGCACATGCTCCCCCACATAATTTATGACTGCCTCTGGTCCTGATGACAGATTATTAAAAGTAGAATTAGTTTTGTGCCGGGGATTTTTCCTGTGGGAATTGGGAAGGCAGGGCTCTCCGTGGAAGGTCTCTGACGAGGTCTCCATTACTAATAGAGGCAGACTTCTTTTTTATTTTTTTTCAAACACACACACACACACACGCACGCACACTTCCCCTTCCCCCGTGTGATGGCAAAGCGAGAAGACTAATGATTTGAATTTACTGTGGCAGGCGTCACGTGCTGTGAAAGGCGGCGTCGGAGTAGAGGAGAGGTTAAGTTCTTCCCCGCGGAGAGGTTTATTGGATTGTTTAGCACCAGAAGGATAATGTTTTTGTCATCCACTGCTGCTGCCGTCGCTACTGCACGGACGCCTGGAAGCAAATCGGCCGCTGCTCGTGAAGTACGCTCAACATTGTGACATCATCAGCGGGCCGCCGCCGCTGTATTGCAGATTTTGAAGCGTTGGTTTTTGATGGCTTTCTGCAGTGTACACACGAGCTGAATTTCGAGTTGCTTGCCTTCAGTGTCATAGTACGCGCCGGGCAGCGCTGAGAACGACCGGGAGTGACGCAGCGGAATTATGAGCGAGAAGAAAAGGCAGAGAAGGTCCCCAGCAAAACTTTGAGAAGTGTTATCGTTCTCACAAAGCAGGAAGAATTTATGCCTGTGAGTAATGTTGAGTGCAGTTTGCGTTCTGTAAAAAAACCCACAAAAAAAACCCTTAAAATTTCAAGGCATCAAACATTGATAGCGTTTCAAGGTTGAGTTTTGCTTTTGTGAAAGTTGGCTTTCCCATATTTCGCATCAGAATCTTCTATTCAGCTCTTTAAAATTTGACAAAATTGTTTTTTGGGGGCGACACCCTTTAGATTGGAACGGGCAAACATTTTGTACTCGAGGGCCACATTAATTTTTTTTTTCAATGCATTGATGGGCCAAGTCATTCAGAAATGAGGTGACAAAAAAACAATTCTCTCGAATTTTGATTGTAGTTTCAATAATCAATTTAATTATAATTCAAAGACTTATTTAAGTACATTGAAAGTGTTTTTAGTTGAATATTAAGTCAGAGTAAAGACGGAATGCGTTTCCCCCCCCAATTAAATATTTAAAATGTTTACTTTTCCTGATTACATGAAATAGTGTAACCACTTTTCAATAGTGAAAGAATAAAAAAATGTAATAATTGCATTTTAATTTATTTTCGGGGGGGGAAAAGGGCAAAAATGAATACAACAAGTATTACAAGACTCTTGACAATGTAAATGCTGTGCAGGCTGGATGAAAGAATGGAGCGGGGCCTTATCTCGACTTTGCCCGCCCTTACTGTCGACAATCACCACAAGTCGGTCGCAGTGTCGTTATTTCCCCCCCCCCCTTTGACAAGAGCCTGTTTATTCCTGTTTTTCTCAAGTCGCCTCCGACCCTCCCATTCTCTCCCCTCAGCAACTTCCTCCTCCTCCTCCTCCGCGGCCACAAAAAAAAAAGCGAGAATTGTAGGCTTTCAATTCTCCCCCCTGTTCACCTGATGGCCGTTTGGAGCCTGTTCCCCCAGCGTGTGTCTGCAGCCTGGGAAGCAGAGGGGAGTCTCAGCACAGCTGAGAGGCTCGGCTTAATCTTATGCATCATTAAGCACTCAGCGGCACACCGCAGCTCCTCATATACATCATCCACGCTTAATAAACATAATGATGACATAAGATGTAATTCCAGATGAATTTTCATTTTATAGGGAAATGGAGAATTCCTGTAGTATGAGAGGAGGGAGGGCCGAAAGGACAGGAAAGACGAAAAAGAGGCAAAGAGAGAGAAAAAGTAAATTATCGGGGAAGTACAGAATAAATGATGTTTTTTTTTTTTCCCCTCCACAAGATGGATTGCGGCTTTCTGGGGACACTTGAAGTGGGAGGGAGGGGGGTGAGAAAGGTGAGGGGGCAGAGGGCCGCCGTGGCACCGAGGAGGGGGGGGGTGGGGGGGGGGCAGAGGGGTCGGCGAGGAGAGAGAAAAATGTTGGTCATTCCGAGTGTTTTAATCGGCCGGCTTGATGGACAGGCTGAGAGGACCTGAGGTGCGGCCATCCATCACGGACGGGGCGGCCGCAGCGGCCGAGAGGAGGCCGGAGCTTCAGGAGGAGGAAGGGGGGGCTCCGAGGCCGCGGCGGGAAATGGGATTGTGATGGAAGCGGGAGAGAAAGGCCGCTGTACGCCGGAGAGGTCAGTGAGGGCGGGAGGAGGAGTGTTGCGGGACAAGAAACTTGAATAGCTTTGCAGTCGTGTCACAGCGGCGCTGTTTCCAGACTCCCTGGGGGCGGGCCCCGGCAAGAAGGACCATGGGGCCAAACCGCACCCCCCAAGAACAAAACACAGGTTGATGGATAAGCAAACATATCATGTATTAAATCAGTCAGAATCCAAAATTGATTGACAGCACTTGTTGCTTCAATTCAATGGTTATTACGCTGCTCCTTCTGAAGTGCACGCCTTGGCCAGCTGGGGGCAGCGTCATACAGACATATGCATTATACACGGCTAGAGGAAACGTCACAACGACTCAGCGGTAAATTAGTCTGTCTTCACAGAAGATAAAGAATACATGCCCATGAGTATTGTTATACTATCGTTCTGCATGTGTTGCGTCCATAAGCCATCATAATGGAGATTTTTTTTTTTCTATCAAGATGGAGTTTGATTAAAATAGTGCTTCTCTTGCACTGGAAAAAAAAATAGTTATATTATCATCTTTGCTTGAATCAGTAACGATTAACAAGCTCGGGCCAGTTTGAAAGCCACGTCTAAGCTTTCTATTTATTTTAGAATTATGTTTATCTGCTACAGGGGCTGAGATACTGATTATTTTTTAGGTGTTGAATTTCCCGGGGAAAATTCAGGTTTTCGAGGGTGATTACAAAAACGACCTTAGGTTTTAGAGATATGTTGAGGAAGGCGCTTTAGGCCTTAATGGGTTGAATGTGCGGTAATAGACATCTATCTATCCATTCATCCAGCCAGCTAGCTAGCTATCTAAGCTAGCTGAGACTTGCTCACTAGCATAAGACAGGGTGACTTTCACCCAGACAAAAAAATAGGTGTTCTGTAATTTTTCATTCTGCTGTTTATTTGCACAAAATATGTTATAGAAATGTTACAAAGGCACCAGGAAAATGATTTCTTTTATCATTAGTTTTTCTCAGCATAGCATGTCCCCTTTCAATCAATCTGATATCTTACCCATGTAGTACTCACTTGTTTTGATTTCCTTTTACAGTTTGGCTGCTCAACAGGGAGCGCGTGTAGGAAACAAACCAGCAAAAAAAAAAAAAAAATGTAAGGAGAAAATAGATTGTCATAATAGGATTTGGAAATCATCCAAATATAACATATCTCCCCTCTCTCTCCTATCAGTGATTCCTGGCACAGATGAGATAAAAACCTTAAATCTACAACAGTGTCATTATATTTCAGGAATGGGGGAAAAAAAAAAAGTTTCAATTCCACATGTTTACCTCTGAATAGGTAATTCTTTTTTCTATTTGTATTCCAAACACCATTGGGAAATAAGAAACTACTCAGCTATTGCTGTTTTTTTGGTGGGGTGCATGCTTCCAGCTGGACCCCATCCCAGACTGCCATGCATGCGTAATGCGGCCAGCCTGGGCTGCCAAAATGAGAATTCATGTTGTATATTCAACAAACAAACACACAAACAATAACACAAGCAGACCTTATGTGTGAAAAGAATGTTCACATGAGTCAAGTTGAGCGCGCAAAAACAGATTTCAACTGAAGCTAAAATAAGGGATGTCTGTTTTCGTTCTTCCCGTGATTTTAAACCGCCATTTTCCTTTAAGGCTGTCCATTGTGGGTTCCATGTTTGCGGGTCCCGGTAATTCATGGATTATATTTTATACAATTTATAACTATTTTGTTCCGCCTCACGCTTATTTCGGGTGTAATTCGACTGCGGACCCCTAGATGGCGGCACACTATTTTTTTGACACTGTAAATTTGACAGAAAAATGAAAACAGGAAGTATTTCAGCCTCTTAGTTTTATTTTTTTTTTTTAAGATTATTAAACGTCAAATCCTCTTTAATCCTGCTTCATACGCCTACAGAAAGTGATCGCTGTAGGTTTATTTTACAATGTACATCTTTGGGCATGATTATTGATGTATATTGTGAGATATGGGGACAACAAAAAGTGTGTTTAAAGACTTTTTAAAAAGTGCCTTAAATGCTATAAAATCATATCTGGTGGTGAATAAAAAGAGAATTGTTATATCTATATGGCAAATTCACTTGGTCTGGAATGATTTGCTGTAATCATTACTTGACTTTCCTGATTGGCTGGGAGGAAATCACATGATTCTACACCTTATAAGGAGGCGTCCACTTTCGACCGAAATTTCCAAACACGGTTCCTCGCCCGACAAAGAGCTACTATTATCCACTTTCCACTTTCATAGCAGTGATGTGATCCGCGGGTAAATGAGTGCAGCCCTGACCGGTGCCATGCAGCAGGGGAACCGTCCGAACCAGCCCACCGGCTCGCCTCTGGTGGGCCTGTGCTGCACAAAGGCATTTCTGGATTCAAACCTCAGCATGTTCAGGGCCAGCGGAGCGTGCCCAGCACTATGCCAAGGCTCGATGGGAGCCAAGGGTGCCACTAACCAGAGCCTCACCGCCGGCGCTCTGCGGTCTCGCGGCCAACACAAATTGCCGCAATGTAACATAAAAGGCTGCAAGGAACAAAAAGCACACAAACAAGAAAAGGAGGGGGGGGGGCAGGCTGAGGTTTTGATTCATTTCCTTTTGAACGTTCATATGTTTTGAGTGACTAGTGAAGTGCAGACGGAAACGGCACACGTCCATCTTCTGACACGCGGGCCTCCCATTGTCCGTGCGAGTAGAACCTTCCCGAGATAATGTTCTCATAATTGATGCCCGCTCTGTTTGTGTTGTTTCTTTCTCGTACTTTTCCCTCCGCCGCGCTCCGCTCCTGGCACTGAGCACAGATTACATCTTGTTTCCCCAACTACTAAAAGTGTCAGAGGCTGTCTGCCTTTGCTTTTATATCATGTTATTAATGGCAGCCAGCACGCAGCGCCAACCCCCCCCACCCCCCCCCCCCCCGGTGCTTTTTTCTTTTTCCCAGGGAGTGTTTGCTTGCTTTTGCTGCTGGTGTCTAATTAAAAGATCTCTGCTTACAGGAGTAGAGAAGGACTTAGATAGAAAGCAATAATTGCAAATGTTATTATTCCGGCGGCTTGTAGGGAGATGATATGAGTTTGGGCGGCCATATTTGTTTGGTGGATTGTGAGCCGTGTAAAGAGGAGGCAACATTTAACCTCGCAGCTCATAACATCAGCCGCAGGTCCTGCAAAATAAATACATGAAAATAAAAGGCCGTCTTGGAGATGTCTTTGCGGCTGTAAATAAACATAAATGGAGCAAGGCTACCAACTTGAATTGCTCAGAAATATTTTTGTTGTATGACTAAAAACTTATTACAGAGACAATTATAAACATACTGTTAAATGATGATAGGTGTCGCTTATTAGGATTTCCTGTTTTGGGACAAATCCACTGGTGAGGCTGTCATGACTATTGGTAAACAGTGAGAGAATGATATTATACATACAGGAAATTGTAAATGAAAGTATATCTTTTTCACCGTCTCAACGTACTGGTAAACGTCTGTAAAATGTTAAAATCTTTTGTAATTTCGTATTGTACCCGTGTATAATACGGCCAGTCAATTCTTTCTAAATATGCATGTTTTTCTCAATAGTGGAACTTCTATTTTCAAATTTAATAACATCCGTGATTTTGTGTTCACAAGCCAAGGTTTCCACTTGAAATGAATAGAAATGCAATAAAGCCGTTCCAGAAAAGGTATACGGTATTTACCACATTTTTCTCAATTTGTGGTTAAGCAATACAGTGAAAAATATACATACACAAAACATAAAATGCAGTTTTTGTTTTCTTAAAAGCATTTTTGTTTTATTTAGCTGGTAAATATTTCTTCTATTTTAATTTGAGTTATTTAGTTTGTTTCATGAGCTAAAATAACCTTGGTAATTTCTCCTCAAAAAGGTTTGTGCCTAAACGGAATTGTTCATAAACCAGGTCATTCGTAAACTTCCACTGAACACTGTAAAACACATTTAAAAAAAAAAAAAGAAAAAAAGTCTTAAAAATAAACGATCACCTGTGATTTAGCAACGCTAACAATATTACAGCTGTGTGCGTTTTCATCATAAGTCATATTTGCCGACAAATGGCCGTGTTGGACCAAAGAGAGTGACCTTGCAGATCCTGGTGGAGAGCAGGCCGGGCCCGCTCTCCCGCAGCCCCGCCGCTGTCTTAACCTGAAGAATTATGTGCTCAGATAATTAGCTCTTATAGGTACACTCTCCATTTCTCCACTCCACTGGGCACATCATCTTCCTCGCCTCTTTATTGTTTGCTTTGCTTTGTCAGATCGATGTCTTGCTACGGCGTAACCAGCGCTCGCATGTGGGCCTGCATAAATCACAACAAGGTTTCTGTCGCTCGGGAGAGCGCCGGCCGGGGCTACGCGCGCACACACAACGCACACACGCGTAAACAAGAGGGAAGGATACTTTGTGCTGCGCGTGTCACCGGCTCCCCTCGCCTCTGCGTCAAGGTGTTGTTTTTTTTTTTCTGTCTGAGGAAGCACTGCAACAGTTTTTGCACAGTTAACCCATCTGTTTTCCCCTCTGTTGTGGTAGTGCTTGGCCAATATATTGCATTTAATAGGCACTCTTAATTAAGGCCCGACCAAGGTTTTTTTTTTTGGTTTTTTTTTACCAGAGTAAAATTGCGATAACCGATTAATCGGCCGATTAAGTTTAAAAAATATATGATAACTGAAATGATGTTTTTAAATTTTTTTTTTTTATCCCTTAACATTTACAATACCAAAGATTTGAATAACAGGCAGAATATTTAACTGTTTCACATTACTGTAGTATTTGTTTAACTTTACAATAGAGGGACAAAAACCAGTCGATTTCTTGCCGATTTGATTGAATATTTGTTTTAATGTTATCTTTGTCCTATGTTGTAATGTGTCAATATGGGGGGTGGGGTGGGGGGTGATGGTTGGCGGCAAAATAAGCCGATTCTTAATACCATATGAAAGAATGGGAAAACAGTTGGATTTCTTTTCTTTTTTTGTGACTTTGTCTATAAAATGCAAAGCTAAAAAAAAAATGGCGTAGTACAGTGAACACCTACTTTATCATTTCAATTCATTGTTTGCGCCCCGGCCGTATCGCAAAAAAGGAGCATTATTGACGAGATTTTACCGTACTAACTAGTATTGATTAATATAGTATTTGATTCATTGCCAACAGTCGGGGTGGCAAGGCATCTGATAAAGGTGGCAGCTGCCACGCCTTGCCACCCTTGTAAAGCCGCCTACGACTTCACGTGAATGCCTTTGAAAAAAGTTGACATAATATTCCGCTGAGGTAAAGAAATCCATTCTACCGCACAGAGCTGCCATCGCCGGCGTGATCGACGCACACCAGGCTGACACGCAGCCAGATTTAGCGCTAAGCTCTTTCCAAAAAAAAAAAAACCAACAAAAAAAAAAAGAAAAAGCACACAGCCTTGATTATGGTGCATGAAATGAGGCAGAAACACAATTGCGTGTATTAGGACCTGCAGGCTTGGATCGGCATCCCATGTCTGCGCGCGCGCGCGCTAATGTCGCCCTTAACAGCAAGCTAAACACTGCAGGTTCGCAGACATTAGCCATGCCTGCTAAAACACTCATTTCGCACGCAGGCCTCCTCGCCGCACACAATGACAGGCCCCAACACGCCGTTCTATTAGCGGGCATACTCCATAGAGCAATGCTCAGCCAATCGTGTCCCCTCCCGAGTGAGACCCACGCGGAGAATATGCTCATCGTATATTACGCTTTACAATACGCAGCCTGCGTTCGGATGACAGTCGCTCAAAAGCATCACGGCCGCCGCCGCCGCGCCTGCCTCGACGCCAGTACAGTTGGCGATCCGGCACCTGGACCCTCGCCGGCTCCCAATGGTTGGGTATCCACGATACAGTTTATGTACATTGCAAACGTAGGACATAATAGAGATTCTGGCGGCTTTGCGATGCAAAAGATCCGCGGGTGCCCGGTTCATTGCTGCCAGCTAACTGTCCCCTTTTTCCCCGCATGCCAAACACACTGCGGGCGCACGTGAGAACGTGCGCCCGCAGTGCAGATGGTTTTATTTGCAGGAAGAAGGCACACGTTGGCCGCCTCGCTCGCCGCCATCGCGCTTCAACACCCGCCGAGCCGTCAACGTTTCATGCCGCTTCAATGTTGCAAATTAGAGGTCTGCGAAGAGGCTTCTGAAATGATGAATGAATAATGTATCATAAACGACATAAAAGATCATTCGATACGATTCTCGATACATGGGTTCGATTCAGTACGGCAATCGGTATTAATATGCAAGAGCAAGTAATCCGCGTTAATTAAAGTCAAAGAAAGAACAAATCATCAGCAACGGCAAACCGATTTAGATGGCGTGCGATGCAATTCAAGGATGCAAAGATTTTAAAATGCAATGAATTTGTTTTGTCACATCCAAATTGATTTCCGATTGGAATCGCTATTTGCTCCACCACTTACACTCTTTCGAAATGAATCATTCCACTTTGAAATGTCTTTAAATCTTGTCGCAGCCCACATAATGATCTTTATATTGGAGAGTACCAAAAACGACTTTTTACAAGACAAGGCAGCGTTAGCACATTTCATACACAAGGTAACTCAATGTGCTTCACATTTATTAAAATCAAAAGGACAACATTTATAAGACTTTACCAACAAAAGCGTTCAAGACATTTAAAAACGAAGTAAAGAAAATGAGGAGCTTATTCAAATTACTGCACCCGCCCAAAAAAAACAACATACATTTAATATGACATTTCTCTGTGTTTCTTGCTTTCCTGAATTAAGCACATGATAAAATATTAGAGGGCCTTTTCAGTTGTACACCACTGAAAATACAACCACCGTCATTTTCCTTTTCCACCCATTTGCTACTTTTTCTATTCTCTGGCTTTTCCCTTCATTTACTCTTTAACAAAGAAGTCGGACGGGCAGTTTTTTTGTCCAAATGTTGGTCAGAGGTCGTTAATTCAGACGGCCTCTGTTTGCAAACGAGCAAATGAAAAGCATTTGCTTGTTGCTTGCTCGTTAGCTGTTGTGTTGACTGTACACATAATAATCTGCAAAACAATGACCCGCTTGACCTCGGTCGGCCCTGTGAAAAAGAAGAACCAAACGTTTCTTTTCTTTCATCCGTATTTATTTATTTATTTATCTATTTTTCAAATGTGGCCTGCACGCTAATAGGGCCCCCGCAGGATGTTTGTGCTGAGAAGGAATTTGTTTATGCTGGTGGCTCATTACGTGCTGCTCTCTAATTGATTTGGATGACCAACACATCAAAATAATTAATTGGAGTCATTGTGTCTGATAAACGGTCTCCTTCCCATTATCAGTGTGCTTGACTCAATGCGCTCTTCTGTTAGCCTGAAAGCATTTGATTGACAGCGTTGCGTGGATTTTGTTACCTCAGCCAAAGGACATGGCTGGACCGTATAGTTGCAGAGCCACATGGGAAAATCTCTGATACACTGTAGAGAGACCATATAAAAAATGTATTTGAGCAGTTTTACCCCTCCCACACGCTTTAAACACATTTAAATTTGTTGAGAGACGCGCTTAACCTTATTAAAACACACTTTAAGTACTCATTAGCACCTGTTTTCACTCGCTAAAGTTCACCAATTAAGATGTGCTTGCTTCCAGCTGTTTTGTTTTTTTGTCACTCCCAGTTGAGACTTTTTGTAAAACTGACACATACAACAAAACAGGATGAAAAATTGTACAGGTATATTACCAACATGTTCAACTAAACCACGTAATTTCATCTCATGAAAGTCGGCTAGCTAACTGCTAACGTACAGTATAGCGTTCCCCCCGCATATCCACTCATTTAGCTGTTGGAGGAATTTTTTATTTGGAACACATCCTCCATTATTTGCCGCTTTGATGATCTATCTGTGTGGCGTCGTGATGCAATGGAACTATGCTCAAGTGAGTTGATGAGCTTCATTCATATAAAGCTGATGCTTTGCATAGGAACAAAGTTATATGAGTTAAGGATCTTCATTTAGACATCGGTAGTACTTTACTGGCGGCAACTGCAGGCAAACCTTTACTCGTGGATTTTCACTAAAGATAGATAGATAGATAGATAGATAGATAGATAGATAGATAGATAGATACTATTAGCTAGACAGCTAGTTAGCTGGATAGTTATCTATTGAACTAGATTGCTAGCTATCTGGCTATCCAAATAGCTATCAATTATGTAGCTAGATAGCTGGCTAGCTAGCTAGCTAGCTAGTTATGTAGATGGATAGATAGATAGATAGATAGATAGATAGATAGATAGATAGATAGATAGATAGATAGATAGATAGATAGATAGATAGATACTATTAGCTAGATAGCTAGTTAGCTGGATAGTTATCTATTGAACTAGATTGCTAGCTATCTGGCGATCCAAATAGCTATCAATTATGTAGCTAGATAGCTAGCTAGGTAGCTAGTTATGTAGATAGATGGATAGATAGATGGATGGATAGGAAATGAGTATAGCTATAATGGTAATTAAAACCAATAAAACGTGCCACGTTAACATATACAGAGCAGCAAGGCATATAGAACAATACTCTCTGTTTGGTGGGAAAAACACAAAAGGGACTCAAAGTGGTACTGCACTGAAGTCCTTGGCTGTGCGCCGTAAAAAAAAAATGTTTTTCTAAAAAAAAAAAAAAAACAAGAAAACAAAATCAATTGCTTAAAGATCCCCCAATATAGCGAGTTATTGTTCACTGTCTCCCTTCTTGTTGCTTTGGAAACTCCAGTGTAGACAAAAAACACGCACGTGACTTCCACAGCACAAAAAGACAGTCATTACCGACATCAATCATGTGCCATACTTTCCGACATGTTTTCCTTAATGTACCATTTTAAATGCAAAGTGCGGCGGACATACACGGCGGCTGGCGGCCTCTCGCCGTGTTGCCGTACCTCGTCCAGCCGCTTGTGAAATGTATGCGGGCCGAGGCTGGCAGCCACCAGGCGAAGGATGCATTGTCTCGTCTTTGGCTGTCATTAGCCGGCGTCTGGGGCGGGCGGGGGGTTGGGGGTGGGGGGGATGATGTGCAAGCAGTACGGGGTCCGCGAGGAAGTATTTATGACCCTGTAGGGAAGTCATTGGACTGCGGCGATCGCGGGGAGATAATGGGAGGGAATGGGATGCAGCGAGGTGTTCTGACTGCAGCGAGCAGACAAGAGAACAGTCAGGATAAATCAATGTTGGTCATTTTCTCTTTCCGCCCGCCATCACTGCTCGCCTCAGCGCATCCACCCCAAAGTCATTTACACATTCCATCATTAGGAACCCTCAAGAGTTTCAGTGGCGACTCACGCAGGAAAAAGAAGGGGGAAAAAAAAAAAAAGCCAAGCAAATTTGATGTCAAAGTGACCAGAGCACAGCATTGATGTCGTTGTTGTTTTAAACCAATGTTCTGGCTTAATACGACAGCGTAGTGATTCCCTTTTGATTTAACTCGGAGGCCGTCGCCTGAACGACTTTTCCGGTGACATTGGGAGGCATACAAACAAGACCGCACCTCATTAAACAAGAACAAACCGAGGGGAAATTACACTTAGTTATGGAAATGGCTTTTAAGCATGCAAAGCATTACTTGAGTGGAAGCCCGGATAGAAAAAAATAGAAATAAATCACAACGTTAGCGCCGGGCTCGGCGACGACGCGGCGGCCATTAAAAAGAATGAGGAGCGGGGTACAAGCTCACCTCTGATGATCAAAAGAGACAACTCATTACAGAAGTATATTGACCTTAAAGATGGCTTAATTTAATAAAGTACTTCCCCCGAAGTTAGCAGAGCAATTACGGTCACTTGAGGACAATCCACACAGATAAAACACACTGATGAGCTACTGGAGTTGATCTTTTGTTTGTTTGTTGGTTTTTACTTAAAATTCATCTTAGGAAAACATGTCAATATTTTGTCTTGCACAAAGGGAAAAAAAACAGGCTATGATTTTGATGTAACAAGGGGTAAAAGCTACCCATACAGGTAAATTAAAGTCAACCCAAACGTGTGTGTTTTTTTTTCCCCAAGAATATGTTCTATGCAGGCCCAGTACTTGATACAAGGCATCCTGATGAATATTGCGTTTGCAGAATAAGAGTTAATCCACCGGTTTTTAGCCATCTCCGGGGGCGGCCATTTTGTCACTTCTGTGACATCACAACTGCTCAGGGCTCAGGTAACGACCAATCACGGCTCACCTGTTTTCTGAAGTTGAGCCATAATTGGTTGTTACCTGAGCCCAGCGCAACTGTGATGTCATTTTCAGTCGACAGCAAATGACAAAATGGCCGCCCTCTGAGATGGACAAAAAACGGCCGGATTTTACTACTTAACTCATATCCACAAACACAATAACCCCGAATGCCGTGTTTAGACTAGTGGGGCTGCATAAAACAAATTATTGTAAAGAAAAAAATGAGGGTGGACTTTCACTTTAATCATTTGGATACCGTGTTTAATTTAAAGTTTTACAACTCCATTTCAGCCTCTCAACAGAAAATATTCTCAGATTTCTCTTCCAGTCTTCCATGAAAGCGGACTGATACACTACATCAGACATTTGCAAACATCTGCTTTTACTTTGTTAAATGATGATCAACATTTTTGCCCATTTTCTGACATGTTACGGGCCAAACCAGTAACTTATTGCCTTTTTTTTTTTTTGTCCTCCATCTTGTATACAGTACGCGCACTGTATGTAAAGGTGACATTGAACGGGACGGCCGCTTATCTGTCGCCCGCAAGCTAATCTGTTTGCATTACCGTGTGCGTTCCGGTGCTCCCATTATATATTAGAAAAGCAATTAACACTTCATTAAACGTGGAAGGTGTTCATACAAGTCATAAGACTAGGCCATCTGTCGGATTCCTCTCCCAAGCCCGACTTCGATGCCGCCCGCTAAACAACGTTTGTAACCAATTAAGGTTAGTCTTGCTCATTTCAAATTTGAGAATGGGACACCTACTGCTGGTTGTCTAATAACAGGGCTACATATGGTGAGGGTTCGGGGTGTAATAATCGGCAAGATAGCTTCGCTAATTTGTCTGCTCATTTATTGCGACTTATACGAAATTTGAGCTGAGGTTGGGAAAGAAGAAAAAAAAAAAAGAAAAAAAAGAGTATTGGGAATTGTAGCATATATTAATGAGGCAAAGATTGAATGAACAATGACGGGCTGCAATTTGTTGACTAGATAAATGTTGTGTTTGGTCTCATATCTGTGAACACGACAAATGAACGAGCTGAAGACGATTTCATTCATCATGTTTCTTGAGGATTTAGCGAGATTTGCTCTCATTAGTGACTCATCCGTCAGGGAGACACTCTGATCCCGCAGAGAGAAGAAGAGAGCGCGAGGGGCAAAATACGCTTCTGCACACTTAATTGGAAGCTGCGCGCACACTGAAAGAGACGCAGCAGCTATGTCAACCTTCTACATCCCCAAATTTGTCTTCCAAAGGCAATCCGTCAACATCCTTAATTGGCTCTCGCTTTAGGATTGCTGCGTCGGACCGGTTCGGGTGAAACGAGCAGAGGAAATGGTCAAATATGCCAAGACTGGCAATCATCTGTTTGTGGAAATGTTCAAGTGAAATATCAGGATTTTAATGCAAGTGTGTCTGGATGCGAGAAGGAAGTACGCTTGCTTGGCGCTGCCTACATTCCATCATAGCATACGGTGAACAAACGGTTCATAATAGGCTAAAAATAGATGCGCTATCCTTTTCTAAATTTTTAAATGACGTTAGGAGGAATGAGCCGTGCTGCATTTTTTTTTTTTTTTTTTTTTTTTTTTTTGTGTTGCAGCCATTTGGGTCAGAAAAAGGAAAACAAGAACAACCAAAGGTAGTGCGGACTTTGGGAGCGAATAAAGTAATAAAACTTGGGGTAGTGGTATGCATGGTGAGCAGAGAGTGGGGATAGGCTCAGGTCTTGCCACGTAGTGTTTTATAGATAAACAAAGACAAGTGAATTTGTTTGCGTGTGTGAAGAGAGCGCCGATTAACCGGGTAGTATAACATTTTGTTGCTGTCTTGTGAAAAACACATATCTCCAATTCTGGAAACTTTTTTAATTTTCACATTAATGCGATGTCTGTAACGCGGAAAAAAACATTCATGTAAAAATAAGAAAAATGACAAAAATGGAAAATAAGTGTTTTTGACAGGACAGCGACAATTTACAAAACTGTTTGTGGCAAGGTTTTAATATGTGGGAGGAAGCTGGAGTACGAGATTCAGACCCGCGACCTCTCGAGTGTGAGGCAGAAGTGCCAAGCGACAACATCTCTCCTAACCGGTAAACGCAGATTGTTTTGTCCTGGCGTCGGACTCGCCCTTGAGCGTGTGCGTGGACCCAACTTTGCAGCGATCCGGAAAGCAGCCAAGTAGCCAACGAGGGTGTCAACTGTTTCCACGTCAAAAGCAAGTAAAACAGTTCGACGCGACCCCCTGATTGAGTATCGACATATAATTCAAGGAGCCGGCAGCACAATGGCTCTCATTAGTCTTGCGAGAGTCGGTAATGGCAGATCACCTCTTTGGGCCACACAATTGACAGGCTGCGCTCCCCCTCAGCAGATATCGGAGAGCTTTTTATTGGCTTCTTCCTCCGAACAACACCACCGCGGCACATAGCCCTCCATCCGTCGCCCCATGCCCCCCCCGACCCCCCACCCCGCCTCTCAATGCCGCCCGATGGCCTGGTTAACCTTGGCGATGCCTCCCGGAGAGCTGGGAAAGTGTCACGCAAAGTTCACTCAATCATTAGCGCCGCAGAGGCACTCCGATTCCTGCGATGCTCTTACGTTCGATTGATATTTAACGTATGGAGGCATGATGGTCGTCACGTCCGCGCTGGGTACTTTAACATTTGCATCGTGTGGAGCAGAAACGCCGTGGAGTAGATTCAATAGTGAGCCGGTGGAGGGAGTAAGTCACATATGTGCAAGTTTTAAGTAAGCAGTTAAAAAAAAAGTGTCTCTTGTTACATTTTCAGGTAGCAGAGCTTGGTAGAGGAAGGATAAACAATACGTGCCTACTAAGAGTGGCTGCTATAGCACGCGAGGGAATGCACTGAGGATGATGTCACAGCTACGAGGGCACCACCCATCGCTCTTTGAGAAATTCAAGTTAACGTTAATATGTTACCATAACAATGTCTTATAATGAACATTTGTAACCAGCAAAGAGAGCTAGCATGTTTACATATGGTGAAATAAACACGAAAGACTTACTAACTAGATAATTAGCTACATGCTAAACTAGCAAGCTAGCATATGTCCCTCATTTGATGCCGTTTCTTTTCTTCTTTTACGATACTTTCTTTTGGCGCTAGGCAAATACTTTTGGTGCATTACCACCACCTTCTTTATCATCTATCATCCGCCTTTACTAAGCATTTACTATTTACAGCTCAAAAGGCACAAGAACTGACCAGGACCTTGGTCACAATGTGACGCAGGATTCTAGTTAAGGTGAACCCATTTTAAAGTGAAAACAAAAAGTTTTTCATAGTTAGAAGCGGAACTTTTGAATCCAACCGGAAGTCATTCGCTCCTGTCAACATGATTGGGGAATTTTGGGTGCCTGTTTGAGTTTTGCTGATCTTGGTCTCGGTTTTTACATTTCCCCCAAAGTGTGACTGTGGAGCGACCTTAGACTGTGCTCGATTTTTTTTCTTCATCATAATGCATTTTTTTTGACGAATGCAATTTATATTCCGTAGTCCAAAAAAAAGGGTAAACGCGCATGACTTGTCAATTCATGTAGTCCAAGTCTCAGTTAAAGTCACGCCTTTCCCAAGTCCTAAAATTGTCATCTTAAATCAGACTCAAATCAAGTCATTTGACTCGAGTTGCCCAGATCCGCTGTGAGCAAAGGCAAAAGTTTCTCCCTGCGTTATAATGAACAGGTGTCTACATAGCAGAGGCCACCCCGCAGATGGGGCGTAATTAGCAGTCATTATGGTGGTCCCCAAGAAGGCCGGGCACAGAGCGCCTAACCTCTTGACACCCCTTGACAGGGCCCATGGGGTGCTGGTGGTTGTTGGGGGGGGGGGGGGGTAGGGTTGCTGACACGTGTTGTTCCCCAAGAGGAGTTAAAGGTGGAGGTCACTTTTCACAAGGTGTCATCCTGATGTGCTACAACTCATGTGAAAGAGGGTGAACATGTCAAGCGACTATTAGCAGTGTTGGGCGAGTTACTTTACAAAGGAACGATTGTCATTGTGAAAGAAATTAGCTGGATGATAATTTGACTGTCTTGGAATTATAAAGGCTGGCGCTACCCCTGTTCAGATGCACTTACTGGAATAGGCCTTTGTTCCAATTAACTTTTGTACTTTTTTTTTTAAACAAAATAAGCCATTAGCTACTTTTTTGTACAATGTGTAAATGTTCTAAATATATTTTCAAACTTAGGTTTAAAACAACTGATTATGCACGGTTAAAACTCTCAAGTTAGGGCAACGTCGGCGTAACGCCCTGTCAAAGGTCACGCCTTCAAAATAAATGGACAATAGCACAATGACACTTTCACCACATTCTTTGGCCCCATGATTGCTTATTGAGTCGTCACACTCAATGTATGTGTGCTCGCTTGTTGAGTGTGGCTGCGTAATAAGCCACCGTGTGTGATGAAACTGTTTCATAAAACCTTTATTTTGAAAGTTTGATTTATGACCGGACATGTTATGCTAATGTTGTCAAGATAAACGCTGACGTCCGTTGAACCCTTTTCACACAATTTACGAAATACTTTCGATGCGTCAATTCTGGGAGATGTCTTTAAAAAAAAAAACAGCCGATGTGTGAAAACTGGGGCAACATTTAAACGAAAACATTTGCCGGATATGGATTCATACGAAAAAACTAGCGCGTATGAAAACTGACTTTCAATTCACAGCAAGGATCAAATGTAACTTTTGTAAAGCCCAATTCTGCCAACCATCTACACAAGAAGTGATCACTTGGTTTTTATTTTATTATTATTTTTTTTTTTGCAATAAAAGCGCAGTAAAGAGACAATACTGTACATGCGTGTTTGTATGAAGTGCAATCTTCCCGCTTGACAGCGGTTCACGGTAGCATGTATGCCAGTGTGACCTCACGCTGCTCCGACCTTTAAAACAACATCGCCGGCTCCCTCCCGCAGCACTCAAGGTGGTTACGGATGTGGTTTGCGGGGTCATTCCATGTTCATGTCGACGTTCATGCCCGACTACACCGCCGTTGTCGGGCGGCGGCGGGGGTGAGCGCGGCCGCCACGCGCGTATGTATGTGTGTGTGTGTGTGTGTGTGTGGGGGTGGGTGGGTGCGCGTGTGGCCCCGATAGGCTTGTAATTTCCCCTCACTTAGAAACGAATTCCATCTAATCTCATTCATGTCAAATGGCGGCGTGACACGTTGTTTTATACTGTAACATTTGGTTATAGCGAAGCACCTGACTGCCTCCCGCTTCACCCTCTGGATATTAAAAGTGGGACCTATATTTCACTGGATGTGGCTTAAACACAGTGCATTACCGCGCCCCCGATAAATACTTCCACTAAGTTTGTCGCCTTATAGCTGAGTTCATTCAGCGGGGAGCTATGATTTACCGTCAGCTCTCCGCGGTAAGAATCAAGGTTGAGCTTACAGAAGGAGAAAATGACCACTCCTGGTTTCAATAGGGAAGGTCAGTAATCCAGCCATTCAGCACATTCCTGGATGAATTGCTAATACATGTTGCTTGCTTGTTAGTTGCTGTGTCGCTTTGCGGGAGGAAGCAAAAATGACAGAGAATTTAAGGTTGGCGGTAAAAAAAAAAAAAATACAGCTTATACACCGTTTGTCGTTTTAAATATTTTGCTGCGCCCACCCACTTTAAACACATTTAAGATCATTAAAAGAAATTGAAAGCTATTGAAACACTTTTTTTTTTAAAAGCATTCCTTAGGTCCTGTTCTTGCTCTTTGGCTCGCACGGATTTTCAGATAAGGGGTCGAGCGTGCTTGCTTCAAGCGTGAAGTGTCACTGACTGTAACCTGACACATAAAACAAAAAGGCAATTACGGTAAACATTGTACATTAAAACACCATCATTTTCAACCAAATCATAGAATTTTCTCTTGTTAATATCTGTTAGCTAATGCTAATATATAATGCCAAATGCCATTGACAGGCTCGGGAAATTAGCATAGGGGTTATGGTGATCATAAAATTTTAAACAAGTGCTACTTTATCACATGTGTAGAACAGCAACACATATACAAGTAGGGCGTACAACATTATGCTCCACTTTTGAAAAACAGCAAAGAATAGTCAGTAAATGATGTGCGGTATTTCCTTTACATTTTATGCTTGTGCTTTTTGTGTTAAAATGCACTGACAACATGTTTAAAATGTGTTTTAATTGGTGTAAATGTGTGTGGGAGGGGTAAAACTATATTTAAGAATAGCATGTTAGATAAACTCTGTATATCACAGATTTTCACCTATTGCAGTTTGGAATGTGTCCCCGGCGATAAACGATGTTTCATTGTAGTGAAATCGAGTAGAGGGATTTGCTTCACAAAATATTAACTGCTCATGCATTTTTTTTTTTTTTGCCGCCAAACAACAAAATATCATTCTTGTCTTACAATAAAATTTTAATGGCCGCAGAATGGAGGTATCAACTCATCCATTCCGAGTCATAATCAGACAGTTTCGGATGAGGTAGTTCGGCTCCACTGCTGCCGTTTTTTTTTTTCTTCCTCCCATCAGCAAGTCATTATTACAAAAGCGCTATACACTTTAAGTTGCACGCCGACTGGCTGACCAGCGCCGCTAAGCCACACACAAGCCAGACATAAATGGCCAATCGGCTCATTGCTTTTGGCCATAAAAAGAGGGAGAACTGACTCCTGCTAACTAGTTTTTTTTTTTTTTTTTAATGCCGACTCATACCTGAGCGTTGCTTGAGCGCTGCATGAAAATGGATAAATGGGCATAGACATTTGAGATATTCACATGAAAAGATTTCGTGAGTTTGTTTTGAATCCGTTTTTTTTTTTTCATAGAAATTCAAAACTCACAAAATGTGCAAATAGAGATTTTTCATTGGACATACAAAATTTTGTCATTGTATTTCAAACAACCACATTGCTTAGGTTTTCATCCGCTATCTTAATGCTAGTGCTAATACATAATTGTAAACGCCATAGACAACGATCAGCATCTAAATGGCTGTGTTGGAACCCTTGCAGCAACACATACAGGCAGTCTAGAAATACTCAGAGTCATATATTCTTTATCATCTCCAAAGAACAGCTAATATTACTCCTGAGGAATTGTGACATCCCAGTTCGGCTTCAATATTTTTCCTCAATATTTTTAGAATAAATACTGTATATATTTTTATGTTTTTTTTTTTTTTTTTCCAAGATCAAACCCTCCAGCCCCCACTTCCTGATTTTCGTGGAAAACATATTAAATGTTTAGTATTATTTATTTTGGGGGGTTTGCAATTTTCTTAGTTTTTTTTGGGGGGGGGGGGTCGGGGGGGGTCAAATGCATTTCAATGGCCGTCATTGTCACATACGTGGATACGCTGTATCCGTCTTATACTGCCCCCAGGTGTCCAAGCTGCACTCACCAGAATGAACAGCCCAGTGTGCTCTGAATGGAAGCAAAAAAAAAAAAAGGATTACAAAAACAGTTTCATTTCATTCTTTTCAATGATGTAATTATCATTGGTTGCTTCCAAATGATAAGGTGCTGATCCTTAAAACCCACATAGTGAACAACCACTTCAATAAATGCATTTTGTCTTGAGTTAAGCTCATTTCCACGGGCTGAGGAAATGGACTGTTTAGCTCCCCCTTCCTTTTCATCTTTGGATAGGATTTAGGAAGCATGGAAGTGACTTTTTTTGTTGTTGTTGTTATTGACACCGGGCCTGGGCCCCTAAGTTGATCCTGCCTCATATGGAGGCACCTTAAGAGGCAGTGAGGCCCACTGACAATGCCTCTTGGCGCAAACAAAATGACTGCTGTGTTTCATGTGTTGTTATGCTAAAGAGGCGCTGAGTCCAAATGACCGCTTGCATGCATATGTGGATGGGTGTTTGCCTTTGCTCAGGCGGGGAGCCCAGCGGATCATCCTTCTGTTCCCCATATGCCGGCATTGTGGTGAAAATGCTGGACAATCGCCCCCCCCTGTCACTCCCCAGGATGGTTTGACTTTTACTCAAAAAGGCCAGCAGACAGCCTGCAGGCACACATGTGCGGAATCAGGCTTTATAAATAGGAAATAGGAAGCGCTTTTTATTTAAAAAAAAAAGAAAAAAGGTCTTTTTTCCTTTATTTGTGAGCTATCATTGTGTTTTAATCCACTAAGGGACGGATTTGACTCGAATGGAATAAGTTCGTAAGCCTTCTGATTTGATCTGCGGCATCCCTTTCCTCTGATGCATGTCTGAACAAATGTATTCCTCAAACGCAGCCCAAAAGGATTCATACGCTCTCCAAATTATTTGTAGGATGGGTTGGAAATGAAAAATATTATCTTATCGTTTTGTGTATTTTGAAATAGTGAGAGCATTCTGACGGATCCTGCTAATGTCGAGCATCATCTAGAAATGTGGTTCTCAAAGGTTCTACACCACCTAAGAAAAACACATGACCAGCATTAAAAAAAAAAAAATCTAAACAAAAAGTTGAATGAACTCAAAATTGAAAAAAAACAAACCGATAAAAAAGAGGTTACAGAACTAAATATCCCTTGTATTGATCTCCAACTTTAACATACAAGTAAAAACAACTTCGCAAATGTTTTGGAGCAAACAGCTTGCTTGCTTTGTTGTGCTAACTGATCTTTGCCATTCAATCGTTTCTATTTTAAAGCCATTCCAACTGAAATGACTGTTTTGCCCCAAAAATAGCTTCATTTTGTTTTGTTTTTTTACAGTGTACTATTAAGGTTTCATTCCTAAAGCATGCTGCATGTTTCATATCATTGTAGGTCATTGTAACATTACCAGTCCGAGCATTAACGCTGACGCTTTTATACGGCAGCTTACTGAGTCAGATGTAAAACTCTTCTTCGCGTGCGTCTCCAAGTATGCGTTATACTGCCACCGGGTGGCCAAGGCGCGCACACCAGAGGGAGCAACACAATGTCCATTGAATTGAAACGAAACAAAAATATGGCAAAAACTGTTGAATTCTTTACATCCTATTTATTTGTGCTTTAGATGGGGTGGATGCTGGAACTGATTTATGGCATTTCTGTTTATTTTCATGCAGAAAGCTGATTTAAGATCGCCATTCATCCACCCGTCAAGGCAAGTTCCACAAAGGCCATATGTTGTAACAGCTCCCTTTATTTCAAAAGTTCATTACTATATGTAAATTCACAAGCACTCTGAAAAGTGCTCGCTCAGCATATTAACGCACGCGCTGTTTTATTCGAAAGCTGCTCTCCCCGCAGACAGATCATGCGATACCTCCCCATCCGCCTCCTCCTCCTCCGAGGCCCTCCTCCGCCTCGCCGGAGTTCTCGAGTTCCCCCCGCTGTCGGCGCTCTGTCGCCGTGTTTGCATGACTGTCACATCGGCCCCGGCGTTAATGGAGAAATTAATTACCGCCGGTGTCATCTCTCGTGACACGGGAGTCAATTTGATCATGTTAACCAAATGAAAGGACCACTTGATATACCCGTCCTTTGTAATCACGCTTCCATGCAGAGGGGGCTCCAAATGCATTTAGGGCTGTTTAACAGTATTCATTAGATACGACTGCCACGGTGCAAAATGAACTGTTCATTTAGCCAAGAGGTCGCACTCGCACTCTTTAACCTTGATGGACCAAATGAGATGTTGCGTGCATGAAATTTAATCGGAATGTCTAGATCAATGCAAGGGGAACTTTTTTTTTCTACCATGGGCCATTTATACAATCGGCCTTTTTTTTTTTTTTTTTTCTAAACAAACTGTTACCAAGTTTTTCAAAAATACCAACTTGCCAAAAGTGTTTTTTTTTTTTTTTTTTTTTTCTGAAATTGCTCAAAAATGACTTATAGGTAACCATTATATCATTAGGCTAACACTATCAAAAACGGATGCGATTTTACATGAGCTTATTATATTTAACTGCGAAATATTTGTGGGTTGCATTTTTTTTTTGCTGAGGATTTGTGTTTTATTGAAGATTTTTTTGCTTTTAAAATTGCATGGTGGGCCACAATAAATGCTGTCCCAAATAGGCTTTGAATATTTCATTTTCTTTGCGGGGTTTGGCAATTTATTGTGGCAGAGTTTGCTATTTTATAAAGATGAAAAATATTATTGTATCAGTTAGTGATACTGTTGGGGGATATCTGAACGTGCACATTCCCATTTGCTATGTTTTATAGTTGACATTCATGCTTTGTTTAAAAAGAAAATACCTCACAAGTTACTCACCAGAATTCCTTCCAGAGTTACTTCCTCAGAATTTTTTCACTCAATGCTTCCGTACTGAAGTAATTATTTAGAGGACTACTTTTTACTTCAACTTTAGTATTTTACTCTAAAATGACAGTACTCTTACTTGAGTCCAATTTGTGGCTACTCTACTCACCTCTGCGCACCATTGTGATTTCCTAGGAATGTTGTAGAAGTGATCATTTGAAAACGTAAACACATGCAGAGAGCTGTAGAAATAAAGTACTGCATTTTGATTGATCTGTTCCTCCCATGTTAAATCATTAACATGATCCGCGTCTACGCATTAATGAATGACATTATTAATCATATAAAAATAAAGGTCACTTGAGCAAATGTGTTTGAAATAACACATCTTTCACATTAATCCCGGAACCCAAGTTCCATCCTTAGTGACATCTCCAAAATGTATCGCAATCGAGGCCTTTAGTTGGTGTCATCACGTAACTTCTCGTAAATGGGCCTCCCCCTGCCCTCCACTTGAAAACACACAGCGGCGCTGTCAAAGAACGTCTTTGTTGGCCTCATTATTCGTTTGGTTTTCTCTCCAAAAGTTGCGGCGCTAAGCCTACCCTGGCCTTTCCCCCTTTTACGAGCTCCGCGTGAATGTGGCTTTGTCGCTCCTCGCAGGTTGCTCATAGAGCGCAGGCCAAGCTTAACTAATCACTCATAAATGTTGCTGAGTGGACAGCCGCCGCACACGGCAAAACAAATCACTCGCCGTGAACGCTCCTAATTGGCTTGGAGGTCAGCGGCCAGCCACAGACGCGGGCGGGGACAATGCACCTGTCAGTGGAGGGGAAAACCGCATCTTTCTTGGTGGCGGGCATGTAGGAATACTGTGAACCCCCGTTTATCGCAAAGGGGGGATTGTTCCAGTCCGTGTAATTTTGGGGGGAATAGTTCAATACCTCCAACACACTTCAAAAAGAATTTCAGTTGAGCAAAATACACTTTTTAAAGTATTCCTCAGTACCATTAAATATAATGTAAGTCGTGTTTGTTTCAAAGATTCCTCAGTTCACTATTAAACTGACAATTGTACATTTAAACACCATAACGGTCAACCAAAATTTCAGCTAATAAATGTCTACCGGATTGATTTAATTAAATCCGCTGATTTCAAACTTCAGGGTTCTAAAAGGTGTACAGCCAAAATCAATCAAATCAATCACATCCAGGCATACAGTGCAACATACTTTCTCAAGAACAGTACAGTAACGTATAGCAGTGTCTTATAAATGAGGATTTAAAAAAACGAAAAAGTAAAAAAACAACAACATTCCTCAGACTAGTCTAAGAAGTGTCCAGTTGTAAAAAAGCAGAAATGCATTTGGATAAATTGCTTGCATATGCGAAACATCATAGATGCGGTAACGGAAATTGGCATAACTGTTAAGGCATAAACCATTTGTGTTCAAATATTCGTTGCTTAAAGCAGTATAACACCTCCACTTAGTGGCTAATAGTTAGCCCCTCAATAATATTGCCCAAGTATTAGCATGAACCGCTATCTTAAAAGCAAAGTTATGTGGTTGATGACAATATGCAACGTGTAATCCTTCATTTTATGTTTGGTTTGATGGTAAACTTCAACAGGAAGTGCTCAAATGCTAACATACGGTATGTGACGGTAATTAGCATGGCCGTCAAAGTAATTGTAAACCTTTGTGTTGAAATATCTGTTACTTAAAGCATTATAGCACCACCACAAAAATGCTAATACTGTACCCTTAACAATATTATGCACATCGTTAGCATTAAGCTAGCAGACTACACAACAAACGTTCTGTGGTTGTTAGAAATATACAACGTGTAATTCTTGCTTTTATGTTTGGTTTGATTGTATATTTCAGCTGGTTTAAAAAAAAAAAAAAAAAAAAACAATTGCCGAAGACTTCGCAATACATCAAGGCCACAAATGATGAACCGCGATATAGCGAGAGGTTCACCGCACATCTCGCCGGCGTACACCACACGCTTGCCCCGGGGCGGCCTCTCCTCCACCTTGCGAATTGTTAAGGAGTAACAAAGCTGTTTTTTCGTGGCCGCCAGATACAAGGCAGCAGCGAGGTCGGGCCACTCTATATAAATATGTTGGCTCTTCTTATTACAAGCTGTGTCCGTGACAAAGGACAAACAGCTGGGGAGAGAGAAATGCTACATGGCAGCGGTGGACAAGGGCCATTTTCAGCCTGGCTGGTCAGACGCCGGACCCTGAGCTGTCCCCACCGAGCCTGTTTACTTGACCCGCAGGAGAGAGAGAGAGAGAGAGACACACACACAACTAAGCCCCTCGCTCACTTCACCCTCTTCGCCTTGCTCTCTCGCTTTCCTCTCTCTGATGACAAAGATTAAGCCTCACAACAACATCCCCAGTGAGGAGGAAGGGTCATCAATTACCCCGATGATACTCTTCATTACCTTGCACCTGTTCCACCCAGCGCCACCTCCCCCTCCCCAATGACACCGCGTCACGCTTCACGGGTCGATCTACATACCATGCGATTTGTCAACTGTACATAAACTGGCTCACTTTTTGAATTCGGGGCGATTTAGGCAGTACCCCTCCAATTCCTGCAGATGGCAGTGCGGTGAGAAAAGCTTGTATTTTTAGATATAGTGTCGCGGTTCAGTTGCGTATGATTGAAGTTGTCGATTGTAATTCTGTCAACAACGAATGGGCTAATCGGAGCAGTTCTGCCGATCGCCAATGCGGAGGAAGGGTCATCGGTACATTTTTGGGAGGGTCAACACCCATTTTTTGTGGGAAAACGTGACTTGATAGTATTTTCTGGCATTTAAAAAGATGAATGGATTTTGGGTAGTGCGAAGTCAGATTTTTGGTGGAAAAATACAGTCCGGGATCCGGACAATGGGTTTCGCACAACGCTAGGGAATGCATTTTATTTTAATAGGGAATATAATTAGGCTATTATGTGAGTTAATTAAATGAAAAAAGTCACATACTGTATTGTCACTGTGCAATAAAAAACACATTTACAGAACTTTATCTTGAAACCAACATTATTCCTGTTTATTTTAGTTTTAAAATCAGTAGTGAATCAGGTTGCCATTATTATTTTTTTATTGTAATTTTACACTGGAAATCACATCATATCCTTTAGATCAAATATTTTCGCTGTACTTTTTTGTATGTTTTTCTTTTGATACATGTATACATATATATATGTATTTACAAATGTATACATATACTGCATATTCATACATCTGTTACATACAGTATATTTATTTACTTTTTATTATATTTATACTTGTGTGACATTTTGATCCGTGTTATCAACTAGAATGTTTTTAAAATGATCGGCTTTTAGGTGCATGCTGAAACGCAACGCCTTTTTTGCTATCACGACAGGAACGACTTGAAAAGAAAAAGGGGGAAAAAAAAACAGAGTCGCACTTTTGGCACTTTCCATCTTTAACAGCTTGCCGTCGCAGATAACTCTGTTTTACAACTTTGTTAATTAACACCGAAGCAAATGTCATGTTTGGCCAGTTCATTACCTCCCGCTATTCATCTCGCATCCTTTGATTGCCCAAATCTGGAGGATCAGCTTGAACGGAAGTTATATTTTTCTTCCTTTTTATCCCTTTTAATATCTGTACTTATCCTGATGGGCTTTTTAATTAAGTCTTACTACCGACAGACGTCGTCCACATAAAAACCATCTAGCAGCACCAAAAGCGATGCATCTTCGCTTTTAATGGCGTGGTATTAAATGGCTGCTAATTACAGACAGTAGCATAAACATCCGAGAGTGTTTTGGGGGGGTAAAACACCGCTAAAATAGATTCCGTTTGTCGTGTTGAAGGAGCGCTTGCTCCTGTTATTTATGTATGTAAACAAGATTCTTTATCTGGCGAGCGGCTGTGTGCTCGCTGCGCGTCAGACGGAGAATTTGTTAGTTCAAGTCGGTTCTGGTTGCCGTGCTTCTCATTTTGTGCTTTGCGCTCTTTGGGGAATTGCGCTGCTGCGGCCGCTGCTCCTCCTCTCACATAATTAATATTTAGAAGACGTTCTGCTACCTTTAAATATTCAACACATGTTAATTAATTGCTCAGTTCGGGCCCGGGAGTCGTTGCGGTTTGTTTTTTCTGACGCTTTCGTCGGTTCGGATTGCAATTATTACATCTGGGCGGTGAAATACGTTTGGCTGTGTGTTTGGAATGAGTTAAAATTGCGTTACAGTCTTTTCAAATAGTTTCTGTCTCTTCAAGTAGTGACTTATGTGACTTTCCCCCCCCCCCCCCCTGCTATCTGTTTCAAAGGCCCCATGCAAAATGAGTCAAGGCGACCTAATTCCTAAGGGAGGAGGATTTGTCAAGGTGTATTTAAGAAGCAAGGCTTGTAATTCATGAGCTCCCTCCTTTTTTTTTTTTTCTCCCCCCCTTTAGTAATTACATAGCACCTGAATATTTAACATCATTGTCGGGCAATGTCTGCAGCAAAATGGGAGCAATGTCGTTTGGCCTATCAAGTAAGTATTGTCTTACAGAATGAGATATGAACTGAATTGAAACCCATCCACTGTCGCGTTTGATCATTCATTTGCATAATTAGGTCTTAATTTTAATTCGCTATGCAAATATATGCCCCCACCCATCTCGTCCCCCGTTTTAAATTGCATTTAAATGTGAACTGGCTCTACTGTCAGGGCCTAATGTGACTGCATTTAATTGTTCTCACTGGAAAGCCTGAGTAATTGTTCCGGGCGAAATACGGAGGATAAATATTTGATATTAAGTCGAATCCAGCTTTTTTCATTTAAGGCAGCTGGCTGAGGTAAAAGCCTCTCCTTTAAAAAACAGCACTTGGAAGCAGTAGTGCATGCCTTCGTGACATCTCAGCTGGTCGTCTGTACTGCACTTGATTTTGGAGTCAGCGAGTCCTCCATCAAGCGTCTCCAGTTGGTCCAAAATACTGCTGCTCTCCTCCTAACTGCAGCTAGGTAGGAGGAGAGACATATTTTAGAGTTCATTTTATTCTATTCTTTGCCTTTGAACCTTTAAATGTTCGTGCCGCACCGTACCTCCCTGAGGACCAGACACTACTGGAGGTACCGAGGACTAAACGAAGCCTTAAGGGGAGTCAAGCTTTTCCCGTTGCCGTTCCCCTCACTTTGGAATGCCGTTCTGTTAAATGTTGGGCAAGCCCCCTCTCTGTCCATCTTTAAACACATTATTATTCTTTGGCTTTTGAGACTCGGCATTGTTTTAGTGTCTTGTTGTTTACTGTTTTTATGTTATTTGTTGTTTTAACTTGTTTGTTTCAATGCCTTATTTGTTACCGTACGTACAGCACTTTGTATGCAGCTGTGGTTGTTTATCAGTAAAGTTGAGTTGAGTAACACATCGACGTCAACGATACAAAAGGACGCTACAATAACTTGTAGCCAAGTGAAATGGTTTTCTCAAGCAACAATTGTATAAACTCAAATCTTCTATCATTTTTAAAACATGGCCGAAAATGAGGAAAATACAGTTGTGTGCAAAAACACTAATATGTTGGTAACTAACCCTTCACGGATTCACAGCATCTAAATTGCCAGAGAGGAGTATTTCCTTGAGCACGGGTAAAAGACATCGCATTGTTTTTACAGCATTGCGTTGCAAATTTGTGTTGGAAAGAGCCAGCGAGCTGGTGTCCCTTTCTATTTGGATGTGCCCATCATCCGTGGGGAGTGTTGTCTCTTGTTTCACGTTTCCAAGAGGATTTGTGTGTTGAGGGGGGCATGTTTTGTACATCCATTATTGTGTGAATCAAACACCGGGGGCTGACTGAGAGAGGAGAGTCGGCCCCTGGCGCGGTCCAATGGTGGCCTTTGTGGCCCGAGATGGGACAAAGTCAGAGGAAATTGACCTGCTTGATCCTTTTCCCCGGGTAGGAGGCATCTTCTCCATCCTTTCATCTTCTCCCAAAGGGCCACGCTTAACAAACAAAATAGTGTCCACTAGTAACTCAGGTTGTCTTCGCGAGCGGGGACGGCGGTGTGGGGGCGGGGAGGGGGTAACCTGAGACTGACAAGCCTGTAGGCTGAGGAAATAGCCAAAAGGGACAAATTAGCTTTAGACAATAGGGGACCTTCTCCACCAGGGGGATAATTAAACGTTTCTTCATCAAAGCCAAGACAGTTTGCAAGCTGCTCATTTTGTAATTCTATCATGTTTGCCCCCGAGATGTCTTTTCTGTCTGCATTCAGACCACCCCCACCACTCGGAGGCCTTCCTTAATACACCGTCATTGCCATTAATTTAGATTCTGTTTGATTACCCTCTTAGGGGTGTTAATTATACAGAGTTAGCGCTGGGCTAATTGAGCTCAGTGGAAACAGAGGGTCTATTGGGGTGATGGCTTCTATATGCGCCCCAGTAGACAGCACAAAGGCCTTTGTTTTATTGTAGACACTTGCTCAATGTGAGAACAGTTTTAGTACAAATACTCAGCGTGATGTAGGAAGACCCTTGCAAGCGCACAGTGGAACCTTTAAAGTCAAACACAATAATCAAGACGCTGGTCGGCGTTCATTTGTTGATTTAAAAAAAAAAAAAAAAATGTTCCCATAGGAAATAATGTGCAGTGAACTCATGTTTAATTGCATGCAAACCATTCCGGTTGGTGAAATGGACAGTATTTGACCATACAAAAAAAAAACGGTTAGCCTAATAGCATAATTGCCCATGTCATTTTTAACTTCAATTCAGAATATCAACAAATACAAATGTGCACGTTAACTCATTCACTGCCATTGACACCTTTATTCGTCTTTTCACAGTCCAGCCATTCAATCTCAGGAATTTATTCATATATTTTTAGGGCTGTCAAAGTTAAAGCACTAACTATGGAGATTAATTTTAATTTTATAACGCATTCAAAAAAATGAATTGGAGAATTCATTGGAGAAATCCAAAATAATTTGCACACTTCGCAAAGCCAAATTCAAATACCATATTAGTTGTACGTCTTTGGTGTGAATCGTTGAACAGGTCAAAGCATCGTATTCAAGGATTTAAAAAAAAGCTACTAAAAAGTCTTTGGATCAAAATATACTTCAAATTTTTTTCCATATTAATTCCAAAATTTTACTCAATTAAATATTGGTTCCGAGCTTTGTAAAAAAAAAAAAAAAAAGATTAATCGCGATTAATTATGGAAAAAATGCGATTAATTCGTTAAAAGATTTTAATCGTTTGACAGCACACATATTTTTTCCATTTTTTTTTTCAAACATTAGGGTAAAAGAGGGTCTGAAAATGTCCGGCAGTGAAGGAGTAAAAAGTTGTGTATTTATATATATACAGTACATATATGAAATTGCAAATCCCTGCCATTTAACTTTCAAGGTTCCAGTGTAATTGGAAAAAAAAAAAAAAAAAAAAGAAAAAAGTCTTTTGTGATCACCAATCAATAATGCTGATGAAAAGTTGGCCAAATAGACGCCACATGCCCCGTGAATGCGCGTATGGATAAAAGACATTGTGCGGCGGCTCTTTCTCCCTGGCCACTGAGCTGTGGACCACAAGGTTTGTTGTGTGCCTCGGATCACACGGAGGAAGCTGAATGATGTTGGCCCGGCTCTCTGAAGGAAGGCCACGCTTGGCCGGCCCCAGAACAGCCTCAACAGGATATCACACAAGAACCGGTGGCTTTTGTGCCCCGCTCTTCCCTCACCAAAAAGCGTGTCAAAGGGAGCGAGTCAGGGAGGGTGTTTTCTTTTTGCAGCAGATGTTAGAACAGTGTGTGGCGGGGGGGGGGGGGGGGGGGCTCCGTGACGGCCCGTACCCACAATGGCGCCTATCTAAAATCCTGCGACATCGTCGGAAAGCGCGCTGTGTGGCGCTAGCCGCTCCGAGTGTCGGATTCGAGATGTTTATAAAAAGGCGGCGACGTGTCTCTTAAGGCGCCGGTGAGCATCGCTGAGCTCCAGTGAAGCCCCGCTGGAGAGTTTCCTAACACACTGCTGCGACAAGGTAACGCACAAGAGTTCACCTTTTCATTCGCTCCCACAAGGCTGCCGATGATGTCGTTTGCCATTACAGAGTTCCCCCCGCTATATCGTGTTCTTTTGCGGTTTTACCCCTGGAGCGCAGTCAGGGCCTTCAAGGCCTTGTCTGCTGGCCCAAAGACTACGCTGGGTTTTTTTTTAGGACCATTTTTATGCGCTAAATTTATGTTGCTTTTGCTTACTCAGGTCCATTTTTTTGACGTTTTCACCAAATAAATTAAACTTGTCATTCAGGGCATTACTGTTTTTTTTTTGTTTTTTGTTTTTTAAATGAGGACTTCCGTGTATCACCCACTCTAAAATGTAATCAAATGGCTAACAGGAAAGTCGTAATTGCTATTTGTAGATGGACCCCTGGAGCCAAAGCAAACTATTTCCTTACTGTGATTTCCAATGTAATTTCTCATCCAAACACTGAAGTAGTCAGTCATTATGTGTCTTTGTGTGTGTGTGTGTGTGTGTGTGTGGCACAAGACATCCAGTTGAACGCGCGTTCGCATGGGGAGCATTAGCACGTTGTTGTCAGCGTCTATCCGTGCTGCGAGCGGCCCATCGCCGCGAAAGCCGCAGCCTCGGGGCTATAAACAGACCCCTGGGAGCCGGCAGCACTCAAGGGCCTATTTGTTCGACACAATGTGTTATTCTATCATAGCCAGGCTGTCACAGCGGCAATCATTCAAACAGACATCCGTTTCTCCCAGGAACGCCGAGACCTGTTTGTTTAGCTTTGGAGTGCTTCAGTCCCTTGATTGTCTCTGATAGTCGGCGCATGGAGAGTATTTCAGAGACAGGTTTCCGAAGCTTTCCGCAGCCGCCGTGCCAATGCTGTGTGGCGGCAGTCACCTCAGCTCACTTTACAGTTAACAGAAGTTTGGCAGAAAGACTTAGTGAGCAATTCTTACAAAACACAAAAGAGACTTGATACTGTTTATTACCACCTACAGTCGAATATTATGAAACATAAAAACCAAAATTACACAGTGTGTATTTCTAGCAGCCACATAGCTTAGCCTTAGAGTCTGCTAGCTTCATGCTAACACAATATGGGAGCCGCTACAGGCTAACTAACAGCCTCAATGTGGTCCTGTTATAATTATCCATTGAAGCAACAGATATTTGAAAACAAACACAGGAAACAGATTATATTATGATACTCACAGGCATATGTGGTTTATCCTCTGTGAAGAACGACTAATATCACTGTTGAGGAGTTGCCTTCTCTGGCTTGGTACACCAGACGGAGCAGCATAATGACAAATATGTTTGTCTTTTTCTAGGAAGGCTGGAACTGATCAATGGCATTTGCATTTATTTCAATGGGGAACAATGGTTTGCTTACCAGCACTCCAACGTTCCTGAACATAATTTTTTATAACTGTTAGCCTGCTACCCCCCAGCTTCTCATGAATGCGGTCGCTCATTGAAAGCGATATCTTAGCGCACATTGGTCAGTGCCTGTGAAGACGGGCCGCCACAATAGACCTGTCAGGCTTGATGGATTTCCAACACAGCTGGGATATGGCTCCCCAGACCGAAGCCGATGAGAGCGGGGCTACGTAAAACAGCAGCTCAGGGTTGTCCGTCCTCACACACACACACAAACAAACACTTCGTGTGCGAGTGTGTGAAAGAGTGCCTAATCAATAACATATTGTGCTGAAGAAGAGGAGGGCCGGCTGAAATATACGAGCATGATTAGAACGAGTGATAATGCGCAGAAGTGAAGGGGCACTTCTCTTAATCGGAATTATTATTAATTGCCTCTCCGATTTAGGCACTCAAACATTTTTTTTTATAGAAGAAGAGGCATGAAATTACAGGAGTAACATAGGTAAAAAAAAGGCATATTTCTTTGAAATTTCTTTAGTTGTATTTTTTTTTTTTTTTTTTTTAGATTAAAATCTTAATAATCTGTGAATACAGTTGTATTTTTGAAATTCTCTTGTTAAAATATGACTTTCCTCCCCTGTTAAACTTTGAATTTATTATGATAAAGCAGTTGACAAGGCCCGACTGCTAAAATCGAAAAATCGGAAATCCGCCAAAAATTGATGATCATTATAATTGCTACCAAGAAAAAAATGTTAGCCGTAAAAATGCGACTAAGCGGGGGAACCGGGTAAATGATGATATATAAATGATATATAAATAAACATGGGTTTATGCAAATAATGGAGGCAGGTTAGGATTAGGATTAGGGTCCGAAACAAAATCCGTGAATACGTGAATTCACAAATGCCGAGCCAAGACTATGTGAGGGTCCGCTGCGTTACGACTTTATTCTCTTATGATTACAATGTTTTCCCCTATAAAAATAGGAACTATGACAACGTTTAACAAAAAAAACAAAAAAACGGCACCCTTTTAATTCCTTTGGCATTTGAGATGAAGAGATGGTCCTTGGAAAAAATGTCTCCCCTGTAATTGCCTGGATCCCAAAAGTTTGAGAACCCTTGGTGTAGAGCAATCGAACTTATTCCAATATCTTGACCTGTGAGAGAATATGTGGCAGTGCTTTTGAATGATTAACAATATATGACCTGAAAGCTAGCCAGAAATCTTGATTTTGAAATGCTGTTGAATTTTGCACAAAGATTGCACTGTCATTAGAAGAAATCTGACCATTTGGGGTTACTTTTGAAAGCAATGTTCTTTTTTTTTTTTTTTTTTTTTAAATCCTCAATTGATGATTATGTGACCGTTATAATTTTTGGGGTGCTTGTGGGGAACTGATTGCCGATTGATCACAGTTGAGGCAAAATAAATGCACACTCAGAAGAGGCGCTGTTAATTCAGTCCCAGCAATCTTGCTGTCGAGAAGGCCCAACTCCTTCGTGTGGCCTTATCCTTCTCAATTTGACACAGGAATCTAAACAGGAGTTCAGAACATTCCAACATACAGTAAAATCTCCCGTTGCTTTGATATACCCTAACCCCAGAAACACATTTAACCACCTCAGAATCACACTTGAATGCGGATGAGTGTCCCCCCCCCTCATTGCTTAATACATCACCCCCCCCCCCCCAACTCCCCGCTGTTGTGAATATTTCAGTCTTAATCTGCAGATCACTTTACACCACTTGGGAAACAAAACAAGGCGTCCCTCCGATGCCAATTAATTAGGAGCTTATGAATACTTCAGTGAGCTACGTTCGAGTGGTGGCTTGCCCGCGTGCTACTGTTACAAACTACAGATCCTAATGGATTATTAATAGTGTCGTCACTTGATGTTGTTGTTGTTGTTTTTTCAGTGAGTGTGTACATGTGGTGCGGGGTTCACACACTGGTCACACTCCTGTTTGATCGATTAGATGCTCGAGACATGGTTCATTCCGATTTATCGCCAGTAATGTGCCAAACTCTGATCATGTATTGATTTTATAGCACATCAGGGGGTTGACACTACTTTTTCTGCTTGGATTTTTTTTTTTGATAGCTAAACATGTGGCTCAGCGATGTACAAACTAGGGCCGTTTGTTGCCCACCGTCCATTTTTAAGTGCATATAGCAAAAATGACATTTGCTGCTAATAAATTCCTTTTCTAGTTAAATATGCAAACTAACTATTTCAAATGAAACAAATAACATGTTTGTTCAAAACACAAATTTATAAACAATATGCAATTGCTTGAGTAACTGATTTTGGTATTCTTGATAGAATTTTTTTTTTTTTTTTTTAAAGTAAGCGGCCCTTGCTTCCTTCCATTTTTCTGTATGTGGCCCTTGGATAGTACTTCAGAATTACCTTAAGTCAACCTTTTTAAAGTTTTTAAACTGGCAATAAACATCAGAATTTGATGAATTTGTAATTAGTCTCAAATATGAACATTTTTCATAGTTGTGTTGTTAAACGGTACCTTGAGATCAGAGTTCTAATAGTGTTGGATTTTTCATGATTTCATATTGACTTCACTGTTTTGGATTCAGTTAGCTTTAATTAGTTTTTACCATGGGTTTGTTCATTTTTTAAAATTAGTTTTATACTTTGTTTTTGTTAGTTTTAGTATTAGTTTTTTTAAATATTATTTGAAATATTATTCAAATGTCTGCCGCGTAAAGATTTATAACGCCGCTAAATAGATGCAAATCGCTGTTGATGTTAGCATCAGCCTTAAGCTAGCGGACTAAAAGCGAAGTTTTGTGATTGTCAGAAAAGACACAACGTGTCATTCTTTTCGTTTAATGTTTAGTTTGACAGTAAACAAACTGATACATGTGTTTAAAACGCCACGTATATTTTCAAACTACGAAAAAGAAAGAACAAAGCCAGCAGGAGATTTGAGCAAAATACGACCAAGCTTATCTTGGGCGGGAATTGCAAAGTCCCCTTACATAACTGCCATGTCCGTCTTTATTTTCACCTCACGCATACAAGCTATTTAATAGAGAGGATAAGAAACTGTCTGCAGCTCTTCAAAATCTGCGTGCGACATCCATGCCAGGAATATGCAATATTCACATTAGTTTCACATTTGGCAAATAATTCCCTCATGTAGCTCTGCATCATTTTCTTAATACCGACTAAGATTTGCATAAAGGTGATCACATTTACCACCAGGGAAATATTCGGGACACACACACACACACACACACACACATTTCTGTGCCAACAAAACATTTCAAAGCTGTTGTTTTACATTTTGGATGTAATTATTTTCTTATATTCATGCCAAAGCCGTAATTATTTGCACATTAACACCTGCTGCATTTCCCGCGAGTTTGTATGTTTGTTTTAATCTGATTAATCTTCCTCGTTTTGCCATGCACTCGTGTCTGTTAGCTTGTTGGACAGCCCGGGGTGAGCACCGGGAAGATTTTTCTTTTTTATTTTATTTTATTTTTTTTTTTTAAATCCCTCTTCTTCTTTTCTTCACTCTTTGTCAAAAGGCACCGCCGTTATCCGCGGGCCACGTTCATTTCCCGCAGCCGCCCCAGCACGCTTCGATAGTGAAGCCGTAAAACAGTTTCGGCTAGCCATAAACACATTTGATGGAAACAAATTAGGAGGCAGAAATATAACTGACGGAAAACATAACAGCCGGCAATGGAATCACATTAGCGCCGAACGCGCCATGCGGCGGCAAATAAATGTACGATTAATAAATGGATAAATACAACACATAAAGTCTGCTGTTGCCAAAAGTCATTCATCATTGAAATGTCTGCGCACTTTTTTTTTTTTTTTTTTTTTTTTTTCCCACCCCCATTAAAGCTCTTATTAAAACACCTTTCAAATAAACGGGAGGCTTTAACAACCTGACAGTTGGCAGTAACCTGTTGACACGCGCGTCCTAAAACATCGCTTTGGGGGGCACCTCGACGCCTTTCCCATGAAATCACTAATGGTTATAATCCTCTGACAACACGAGATGAAATTCTGCCTGATTTGTTGCCGCCATGCAGGACTATTCGTGTTAATGAATTTTTAATATCCTTAATGACAGGAGAGGAACGATGTAATTAAAAGAGCAAGTTAAGAAAAACGCTGAGTCCAGCGCTTTATGGCCACCATTTTAATGTTAGTTTAATTGGAACTAACACATTATCTTAATGAGCAGATTGCCTTCAAGGAGACCATTTCCTCTTCCCCTTCAGCCTACTCAATGTCGCCGCTATGCGCATACAAATGTATTTCTTTGGGAATCGGCCAAATGTAGAGGAACCTGGAAAGATCAAACGCGGTCTGTTCCTTCGTTCGTTCCTTCGGGGACGCTGATCAAGCTTTCATCAGTTTGGATCTGGAAGCAACTTTTCCCATTGGAGATCATATTCAGTTATTCACATGGCGGCGCAATGTTGCTGATGAACATTACATACCTGTCAAGTCGTACGCTTTCGGCGTAATTTGTACAGGTGGAGACACTTTTTCAAACAGGCGCATGGCAAATCTGTACGGCCAAACTTTGTTGCTTCCGCCAGTCTAGGCAGGCCGGACTCTAATTTCAAACGGGCGTCTGTTGGCGATTTTCGACCGCAAACCTCGGCTGACTTTCATTTCACATCACAGGAATATCTAAAGCGGAAGTCAACCCAAACGTATTTTTTTTTTCAAGAATAAGTTCCCAGCAGGCCCACGAGTTGAAACACGGCATTCTGATTAATATTTGTGGAATATGAGTTAAGCAGCAAAATCCAGCCCTTTTTGGCCATCTCGGGGGGCGGCCATTTTGTCACTTCTGTCGACTGAAAATGACATCACAGTCGCTGAGATAACGACCAATCACGGCTCAGCTTCAGAATAGAGGTCAGCCGTGATTGGTCGTTTCCTGAGCCCTGAGCAACTGTGATGTCGTTTGCAGTCGACAAAATGGCCGCCCCCAGAGATGGCTAAAAACGGGTGAATTAACTCTTATTCTGCAAACGCAATATTTATCAGAAAGCCAAGTTTCAACTAGTGGGCCTGCAAAGAACATATTCTTGAAAAAAATATGTTTGGGTTGACTTCCACTTTAAGATTGCATAATAACACAATACTGTTGGGTTTTGTTGCACCTTTTCACTTTTTATCGGGTTACTTTGCAATAAAAAGAATGATTGCAAAATAAGGCAATGTTATTTTAGGAGGAGAACGAACACCTTCCACTTGCGGGTCATAGCTTTCATCGTTTTTTTTTTTCCCCCTCGTCAGTGAAATGGGCGTCCACTAGAGGGCAGACTATGCCTATGAGAACAATACTGCAGGGAGAGAACGCACAAGAAAAAGAGCACTCCGCTGTTGTGCGGGCTTAGCAAGGCAGTCTTTCTTTTTAGAAGAACCCCAAAAAACACGTGAACCGGGACTTGACCCGGTATGGACGGACGAAAACCATCCCTGTCAGTCCTTTTTAAAAGATTTCTCGTCCTCCGTCTGACCGTCCACAAAATGGGCGTCCGGCCGGGACGGACGTGCAGACCGCTCCGTCCCTGGGATAATGCTCCGATTTGGCCCGACGATCGGTACGCGCGTCGCTCGTTTAAGACGCGAAGCAATGCCGGCAGTATTTTCAAAGCGTTTGGAGTGCCACCCACGTTCTCCCATTTTTCATTTACCTGCCAGAAAATCAGATGCGACAGTTAAATTGTGACAGCGGCGCAAATCTACTCGTTGCCATTAGAGCTAATGTCATGTTTCTGTGCTAATCCCTCATCATTTTAGGGCCTCATTGCCTATTTTTCTCCATGATATTAAGTATTCAAAGCTCATTTACATTCTTATTTTTCAATTTGCTGCTGCAGTAGTTTAATTTATTCCATATAATTTCTTTCTCTGAGAGGGACATTAATCATTGGCTCTACATTTTAGCGCCTCTGGGACTTTTTTTTTTTTTTTTTTTTTTTTTTAAATCAATAAAATAAAGGGATAGCGCTATAGCAAAGGCTCGTGTTACAAAGGAACTGGATGTGTACGTTGTAATTGAATTAGCTTATTAATTTGCACTTGTTTGCGGATGTGTTTCATTTGCCGTCACTTTTGTCAACGCAGAACTTTCTGAAACTTATTCCTGTTTGTCATCGCTGTTGTTAACAGGGGGACAACAAGTCATATCAATGAGGGGCTCCCCGTAATGCTTCTGCTTGTTCTCTATTTCTGCTCTGTTGGGCTGGAGGCCTAACCACTTCCATCCTCTTTCTTCCTCGCTTTTCTTGTTGTTCCTTCATCCTTTCACATTCATTTTATGCTTGGCTATTCCGTAGGCTATCAGTGTATTAATGCCGCGGCTTAAGCCAAACACCCTCGGCTCGAGATAAGCCCGCAGGGTCGTCACGTGGCTGTGAACTGTGAGTTTACGCTTTTCCCCCAATTTTTTTTTTTTTCTTCTCTCTTTTCGTACTTTTTTTTTTTTTGAATTGTAAATTTTCCCCTCGCAAACTTTGCCGAGGCGCCACACGTCTTCATTAGCTATCGACTCGTCTGAGAGGCTTGACCTTCCGAAGGTGTGACCGAGGGCGGGGGCGTGATGCTTGCTTGATGGAGAGGGGTCTGCGGAGATGGAGTGGGGGGTGGGGGGTGGTGGTGGTCGAGGGGTTGGTCTTTTAACTCTGATACATAATGCTGTGGGCTATAATACTTTGCGCATGGCCGCTCGCAGGCCTACTAATCACAAGGAAAAAGACCCCACTGTCTCACTCCATAAACTCGGGCCCCGGCTAGGAAGACGGCCACGGGGGCGCGATGTCACTTGTAAATCCCAAATTAAACTCAACTGCCCAAAGCTGGCCGGCGTAAAAACAGCCTCAACTCAATCCCGCCTCCCCGCGTCTTCCCGTCAGCCGTGCAGGCGGTAACGAGCGGGCGGCGCTGTCGACAGGTGGCCGCGTGCCAGCCGTGTCAAGGTTGCGTAGTGGTCAATTTGTGCGCTTGTTGGTCACGTTCGGCTCCGTGCGTGTGTTCCCCCCCCCCCCTCCCCCCTGTCGCGGTGAAACCGTAATCCTTTGCTTCGTCAAACAGATCGTGCAAAAAAGAAATGCAGCGGTACCTTGATTTTCATTCTGTGACTATTTCAAAACCTTTTTACCCATCGCAATTAACTGAGATTCCAGTCGACTAAAAAAAGTGTTGTACTCACAGATGACATGGCACTTTTTTTCATCATCTTGTTAGAGGTCATTTATATTTAAAAGGGGGGGAAAAGCCTTGGTGGAGTTCTGCTCTCTGCACTTAAAAAAAAAAAAAAAAGTTGTCTGAATTCAAAATTTCAAGGAAACAAACTCCAGTAAAATTTTAAGTTGGGCAAGGTGTTGTACTTACAGATGACATGGCACTTTTTTTCATCATCCTGTTAGAGGTCACTTATATTTAAAAGGGGGGGGGGGGGGCCTTGGTGGAGTTCTGCTCTCTGCACTTAAAAAAAAAAAAAAAGTTGGCTAAATTCAAAATTTCAAGGAAACAAACTCCAGTAAAATTTTAATTTGGGCAATTCAACTAAATATTTTAGGTTTTGCTAGCGTGAACATCGGCTTTCCTGCATTTTCAACGAAGAAATACGAGTTTACAGAACTTATTATCTCTTGTTTCGTCCCCCCAAGTCAAAGATATAAGTAAAAGCAATTTAGCAAGCTAAATGCTTAGTTTGCTTTGTTTTGCTAACTAACATTGTTGCTCTAAATGTCAAGTTGTTCCGACTTAAATGACAGTTTTAGCCCTCAAAAAATACACGTTGTGTGTTTTAGTTTTTTTGTTTTTTTTTTATACAGTGTACTAAGTGGCATCTTACAGGGTGGGGGAAAATTTGTCGAAATTTTAGTATCACTGAAGTCATTACGCAAACGGTTTTAAACAGACAACACTGATGTTGATTTGCTATTCTCTTATTGTCTTGCCATTCAGTTTTTCTGTACTTTTGCACAACTTGCTGTTCTCTAACAAGGAGAAAAATTCAAAAGAGGATTTTGAGGCACGAATCGGCCAAAAGATTTTGTGGTTCAATTGTAATTGTTATTTAAAAAGCCCTCCTCATTAAGTTGTTGGCATTTTGATCAACAGTGCCTTGCCTTTGCCAGGTTTCCAACAGAAAGTGACCACTGATCTTGGAGTGTCACAGTGTGCAATCAAATTGCTTAGTCAGCTCATCAACTTATTGATTGCGTCACTCATGGCTCTAAGACCTTTGAAAAATTTTAGGAAGGTGACGTAACCACAGTCGTTTCCTTTTGGGAAGTATTAAAGGCTATTTGGGCACTGTCCGACATGGACGGCTGCCGTATTCAGCAATTTTAATCAATAACAGCTCATATTAAACTGAACATAATTTTGGGGCGCAACGGTATACAATATAAGGTATAAGGGCAACTTGACTGATGCGGTGTATCGTAACTCAAGCAAGAAGACTTTTTTAAAAAAAAAGTTTATATTTCCTCAAAAATCTGAATGTTGAATATGCGAGAAGTCGGTCTGACAGTGACGATATGTAGCATGTCCTTGCTGGATATTTACTAACTCCGTACGGTTTTCTTTGTAGATTAAGCCACATATTAAACCGGAACTGGCGGATAAAAAAATTTGCTTACACGCATGGGTACATGAAAGCAAATGTGATGCTTTTAATAAATTATGTTTTTTTTTTTACAATAAATACTTTGCGGATATGTACATTCAAATGCTGTCAAAGTTTAATTCGCCGTAAGGCACTTTTGCAAAATGGTTGTGTTTGTACCCCGCTTAAAGCAGCGGAGCAAAACGCATATACTGCATTAGATGAGCGGCGTCATTATACAGTGAATTGCAGTAGCTGCTTTAACAAAAACATTGTCTGCAAATGTTTTCCTTGCAATCCTCGCTTCCCCAGTAGCGCCCTCCCCGTTATCCCGCAGCAGAAGATGGAAAGTGTGAGCTGCATCGAGCGGGGCCCTCTCACTCGGAACCTTTAATTATAACTTCCCAGTATCAGTTACAGCAAGCCTGCACAGATGCTAAAACCCTCCGAGGCTTGGCTACTCTACCTTGCTTAATCTGAGGCGAGAGGCGTCCCATCAACCAATTCAATCTGCGCCGGCGAGATCCCACCCCCCACCCCCACCCGCCGCTCCCCTTGCAGCCAATCCGGGCGCGAGTTACGGTCACGTGAGCTCACGGCTTCTTAGCATCCTTCATCAACACTTGTTTTCGCCCGCGTTGTTATTTACCTCCTCCTCGACGCCTCACGCGGGGCGCTCTGCTTCCGGAGGATATAGTGAGGTCTGCGCGTGCACGGCTAAAGACGCCATAAAAATTGCTGAGGTATAAAATCGAAAGTGCTCAAGCTGTCTGCGGCCGGAATTGCTGGCTGGCTAGCTGGCAGGCTGGGGCCTGTTGGAGGTGGTGAAGGATACCCCGGCCAAGTCCACCTGCTCGCCTTGTAAATCACACACACACACACACGCGCACACACACAAAGAAAAAAAGTTTGGTCTTGTTTGTTTACATATTACAGTGCTTTACAGTGGCTCTGCTGCGGTACACAAAGATCTCTGCTTGGCTCAGGTTTAATGCACGGGCCATAAAACGAAAGCACCGGCGCACCGTTCCCATAGGGATTGACTGGCTTGTTGTTGGGAGGACAGAAACTTGATAGGAAAATTTTTATAAAATAACTCACAATAGCTCCACATGGAAGAAAGTGACTTGTTAATGTATCCTTATACACATACAGTATTGACAGTGTTTTTATTTAGTGCGCATTAGCAATTAATGGCAGGTGCTCAGAAGGCAAAACACTTGTATCTCAAATAATTTTTTCCTCATTAAAATGAATGGAAATGCCATTATTGGCACTATTTTTGTCATGTGTTAATAAGGGAAGTAGAACTCTATATTATTGCATTCCACAAAAACATGCAGTAGTAACAATTAAATAGAATGGAGAGAATTGCTGTGGACCCCCGCTCTACTGTATACGGGACATAAGGATCGAACGATAATCTACGTATAAATGACGGCCAATGAAATACATCGGGGGGAAAAAATATTTATCTATTATTAAATCCCTAAAAATGCTTCCAAAAAAATGCAGATAAATCGCTATTGTGTTTTACATGAAAATTTTGGTATGCCTCACCCCCCCAACAATTATTTTTGAATATTTAATAACAGTAAAAAAAAAAAAAAAATCTGCAAATAGGTGAATCCACAGCTGCCGAACTGCAATTATGAGTGGTCATTGTCTGTCTACCTGTGTTGCTGCATCATTTTTGTTCAAATATCCATTCATTACATTGCTACAAGATGCTATTCATGAGCCTGTCCTTACATTTTCCATTATGTGGTAGTATTAAGCGAGCTTTAAATAAATAAAGGTGCATTTCTCTTTGTTTTATGTTTACTTTGGCAGTAACCGCTGCTAGTTGAGTTGAATTCACCAATGCCATCATACAACGTTCGGATCTTATTTTTTTTGACAGAAAATGTCAGCTCACTCGTATCTCAAGGCACCACTAAACCAAGAGCAAATTACGACATAATATTAATATAGTGGTTAATCTCTGTGGCTGGTATACATACTGCAGCGAGTACTTTGCGGTGTAATCTCTCGCTGCTTCACTGATATGTACACTTTCTATAGAGTATTTTGCCAACACCCACTGGGGTGTTACCGCGTCTTTGCAGGCGAACCGGGAGTCAAAAACACTTATCCCGAAGAGAGATCAAGCCTACATGCTGTATCTTATCTGCGCTTTCAGTCTTGCACTTGTACACACTCACTTGTGCGCCCTCCTCCTTCCACTCCGACGTGCACTCGCAATAATCCACACCAGTGGTGCTCTCTTTCTCTGTGTGTGTGAAAGCGAGCGAGGGAGGGAAGTCAGGCAAGTTTTGCGCATGTGTCACCAGCGGTGGTCCGTTTTTGAGTGTGGTCATGTGGTCACAGCTGACTTTGCCTGAGCGATAAGGAGAGATGCGGAATCCCGAGCATCACAGAGGCGGCCTAAAAGGACCCCATGAGGGGGCACCGTTGTTGCATAACAACCCGCTACAGAGGAATCTCTGAAGTTGAACACCCCCAAAACGGCCCTTTTTTGGAATTTGACAAATAGGCCTTTCAGAGGCCTCAAAATAAACCGCCGTTCATCGCACGGGATACATCCCGGATCCACCCGCAGAAGGTAAAAATACGAGATGGCCAGACCATATGAGAACATTTTTACTTTTCCCCATTCCACACGTTTTAAACGAATGAAAACTCACCTAGTCTTATTCAAATGTACTTTTTTCAAGTATTCCTCGGGACCTATTCTCTCGCTTGTACAGTTCTGCAAATAAGATGCCCATCGTGCTTACTTCAAGCTGTTTGTCAACCAGCTGAAAACTGACACAAAACCAATCATTAAGCATCGTTTGTATGAATACCAAAATGTTTAACCAAACCGTGTAATTTCGTTCAACTAAAGACCACTAGGTTAATGCTAACATACGGTAGAATGTGAAACACCATAGACAGGAATTAGCTTCGAAGTTATGGCAAATTTTCACATAAGTGCAGCAGCAACACACATTCATTCACTTTCATGACAATTACAAATGTTTGAAAAAATATATGTTGTTAACATTAAAGGGGAAGTTAGCAGTTTTATGAAACAAAACACCTTTTGTCATATACTGTATGTTAAAACGGACACAACAGCCTTGGTTTACTTTATTTACCTCTAGTTAACGAGATAAAACAGACAAAACTCAAGAAAAAACAAAAAAAAAACCTCTTAAGATGTTACTTGAGGGACCAAGTTGTGTCTCAATCCCTGTGAATCTTTTTTTTTTTTTCCCTCTAGCATGTTTTACAAGCGAACAACCTTCACCACTATACCCAACATGACAAAGGGGGGACGGTTTAAAACAGAAAAAAAAAAAAAATGAAGGATGGCAGGAGGTGACAGGTAAACAAATTCAGTGTCATATCCTCCTGCTGTCTCCACTGGCGCCACTTGGCATTTTAATGGAAGGGAATGCGATGTAACATATAGTGGTAAGTACAGCGGCAGCCTCGTAGCAAAAGGGGGAGAAAACTTAACTCCTCAGACCTATGCATTAAACATATTGTAGAATAGAGTGTAACATTTATCACTGTCATTCCTGGAGAGTTTGTGTAAATTTAAATGCGCTCAAGCGTGCTGAGCACCCCCACCACACCCACCACCGCCAGCCACCCCCCCCCTCTCTCTAGATAACCCCCCCCCCCCCCAACAATGTATGCGCACAATGCCACCCCAAAAGCCCATTTTCCTGAAATCCTTCTCATTGTTCTGCACGAGCATACCACCAAACAGCTATTCATCTTTGGGGAATATGCTGTACAGAAATGTCTTTGTATGTGAGGCCTGTACCATGTTGCCTCTCGGCTGCCGGACTATTTTTCATAGTTTGGAATCGTCTGGAAAATCCAAAATAAATCACACGCCAGGACGTGTATATATATATATATGTAGTCGTACCTATCTTGTATTCATTCATTTCATTTCGCCAGCATTCACTTTGATTTCAAATGATTCCAAAACTGGTTCCCACACAAATGGCCGCAAACGCAGAGAAGACGATTAAATAAAGGCTTTGCGGATTATTCATGACAAGCACTTTTCCGAAGAGGGGGGTGGGGGCGAAACGGAACAATCTCGCCTTTAAACGCGGACCATGTCGGCGATGGCGGCTGACACATTTAAACATTACAATGAATTACCTAACCTTTACAACTTGCGGTGCCAATAACAGGATAAATGACAGATCATGGCTTATTATTCGCCACGAGCTCCTACACATAATAATGATGTCATCAATAATGGCCGCCATATTGCCGTTAAGAATAAAATAAAACACTCGCGGCAGTTAATTTCTTCCCTTTTTTTTTTTTTTTTTTTTTTTTTTAAATCGGCCATCTGGGAAGAAGGACTGAAAAGTAAGGGACACAAAAGAAAAACGAAAGAAAAATGTGCTCGCATTATGTTCCTTTTAGCGAGCCGCACTTATGAGTCAATTTGCCAAACAATGTGAGGCCAACTTGACTGAGGAGGCACATCAGTGGCGCTGACACGGAAGCTTGTCAGTGACCAGCCGACAACAAATGGATCTCATCTGACAAATATCCTGCAGGGCGTTTTTTTTTTTTTTTTTTTTTTTTTTTTCTTCCCTGCTTCTTACGCCCGTTGCTGGTCTTTCATTTTAGCCAAAGCCGCCGCGTCGTCTGCAGTCCTCAAGTGGAAGTCATCTTGATGGACACCCGCACATTAAGCTGGTAAGTGTGTATGTACGGCGCACATGGTGTCTTAATGCTTGTCACACTCCACTGTCCTTGTCTTTGCCGAGGGAAAGGCTGTTGAGCTTCACACTCGTGAAGAAAACTGGCACATTTTGCGCAGTAAATGGGCTTTTCAAATAGTTTGTGCTTGATTGGGGGTGCATGCACATATGTGATCTGTTTATCTGTACGGCTTTTACGCGCTCACTAATCGGAATAAACTTTCCAAATGGTACCACTCACATCGGAAGTGTCTGATGTGCTCGGTTTCGACATTGGAAAGTTTTGAACGGAAGGTCACACAGGGATGGAGTCAACTGATTTTGGTAGTTCCGACTTTCCACGGTACGGTTAAAGTCGGAAATAACCTTTGGATGGAAGGTCATAGGGTCGAATTTACCTCCACATTTATAGGGGTGAAATTTCCTACAGGACCCAGCGTATCTTTCGACATCATTAGGAAGAGTCCGAGACGGGATATTAGCTGTATCTGCGCTATGCTAATTAGTTCCGATGTAAATAACCTTTAAATGCAAGGTCATACATACTTGCTTGGTCAGTTGGGAAGAGTTTGAGCCATGACTTTGGGGGTTCCAATTTCTCTTCCACCTCCACATTTTTCAGGGGCAGCTTTCCAACGTTACCTTCCACGTCCTTCTACGACATCGGAAAGTGTTGGAGCCACCACTTTGGCAGTTCCGACTTTCTGTGGAACAGTACAGTTGGAAATCATCTTTGAACGGTAGATCATACGTTTACGAATTTATATTCCACCCTCACATTTTTAGGGGTCAACTTTCCAACGCTACCTTCTCCAACGTTGGAAAGCGTTCGTGCCACGACTTTGGCGGTTCCGACTTTCGGGGTAACGGTGCAGTTGGAAATAATCTTTGAAGGGATAGCTTTAGTCTAAACAAGATATTCTGATTTGTGGAATAAGAATCAAGCGCCTTAATCCATCCGTTTTCATCGATCGAAGAGTGCTGCCATTTTGTCCCGTGGACTGAAATTGACGTCAAAGTGCCCTCGGGCTCGCATTGCCAAAGTCACGGCTCCCCTGTTTTCTGACTTTGGTCACGTGACATTGGCAATGCGAGCCCGAGGGCATTCTTTTTTCAATTGACCAAAAAATGAGTGTTATTTGTTGGGGAGCTGGAACTGATTAATCGCATTTCAATGAATGTCAGTGGGGACCATTGATTTGGAAATTTGAGTCAATTGACTTACAAGGTTGGTGACGGGAATCGAAACCGTAAGGCAAGGTTCCGGTGTAGCTGCGCGGCTGCTGTGCTGCGGGTACGCCGCGCTTGTTTCTCATTGTTTCCAGAGATCATTTGCAATGCGCAATAGACGCTGAGCAGCAGACGCGGCTCCTCGCTTTGAGATGATAGCTCGTGATTGATGCCGTCTGTTCACGCTGATCGTCCATTATAGGACACATCACATGTGGCGTGTGGCATTGAGGGTCATTTCCAGACAGCCTCGGCTGGAAATCTTAAATAAATTTAATTGTCTGCATCCGCCATCAGAAATGACTTTATGGATTTTGCTTCATAATTAAGAGCTTCCACATCCATAAACTTAAATCACTGCGCACAGATGTTGAGGTGTAATTAAAGCATTAAAATGTGCGAACAATCAACTGGCGCTAAAAAACAGAAACAGCCACGGCGACGCCGGCGGCGCTTTTGTTGAAAAGAAAGGACCTCCAGAGTTTCTCCCTTTGCTCTGTTTTCCAACACCGGGAAGTCATTGCCATAAATCTCACCGCTTCGCTTCGCCATTCGTAGCCCAAGTGATGCTAACACCATTAGCTGATGATTTAATGATGTGCTTTCTGTCATTGCTTTTTTTTTTTTTTTTTTTTTTTCTCTCTCTTCCCCCCCCCCGCTCTCTCTTCTCCATATTCCCCTCCTGCTGTCTGACGATGCTGGGAACGTGTGTGTTTTTGAGGACGAGGCGGCTGCAGACGCTCGTATGTCATCCACCTCCATTATGCCAAGGTCATTCCATTGCTTTTCTTAATGTGATCAGGCAAAGTGTCACTTTTGCAGTTCTGTGGCAGTAAATAAGAAGTGGCTCTAATTTGAATGTAGCGTACCAAAGGCCCTTTATGGGTTGTTAATTTAGTGTTTAAATACATTTAACAGTTGAGAGGGGGTACTGATTAGGCAGGCTTTCCCAATGAGGGCTGTCTTTTTTTTTTTCTCTCTCCCTACTACTCGACTACTCTGACATTATTTTAAATGTTTGTGCATCTGATGTGATTGTAGAGCTCTTCTGCAAAATGTGTGTCGAATTGTGTGCTTTCTAGTGGCTCATATCATTTTGCTGAGCCGTCATTCGTCATCCGACAGCGGCCTGGGTTCCTGTCCATCATTCGTCAGCCCGTCATTTTTTGTAATGAACCGAATTGCAATCGGCAGTTGGTCAGTCCATCGGTTAAGTCAATCAGTTAGTCCTGCAGAAGTCTGTCGGTCCGTCAGTCAGTCTCCCCCCCCAAAAAATTAGTCAGCAATACGGACGGCCGTCAGTGACGGACGGTCATTCATGGTGCGGTTAGTGATGATTAGTTTACGGACGGTATTATATATATATATATATATATATATATATATATATATATATATATATATATATATAATACATGTGTATATATAGGCCTCTGAAAAAACTAAAAACACAAGAAGCCCTCGACTGGTACAGACTACCTTTGAGTATTATTGCTCTTTAAGCCAACTCTTCCAGCCACTTCCTCAGGCAAGCCGCGAGCCGAAAAGTGGTTTGTGAAAAGCCAATAGCGCCTCCCGACACTGCAGATTCTTCCTGACACCTAATGCCGCTTATGAAATTGGGGGATAAGTTAATGTGTCACAGTAACATTGATTTTTCATTTGCCTCCCTCTGCCCCGCATCTCGCAGCCGGCCGGGTCCTTTCCTTCAGGCGTCAGGATGGATTACTGGGGACCGCCGTTGAGACGGAGCATCACGCTGTGAGCGGGAGGAGCAAGAGGAGGGGGCAGCAGATGATGCGGGTCTGCGTGAGAGCTGCCACACCTGATTACAGGTGACGTCATCTCCAGTGTCAGGTAAGGCGTTATACTGATTCCACAGTATCTGTTCAGTCTGAATTCAAAACTGTGAAGGTTAATCCATGCATCCAAATCACGGCTGCCCCCCGACCCCCAACAATATCACAGGTTTTTAAGCAATCATTTTTTATTTATTTATTTATTTTTTAATCAATAAGACAGCGCTGTAATTCGAGTTGTAGTACCATGTCGTGCCACAACATGCCGGGTTGTGATATAATATAGATATAAGAGATATAGATATAAGAGATAGAATTCACGGCAATAAGGGCAGAGAAGGTCCCAAACTGAGCTCCAGTATTACTCGGCGTTATCCTGTCTACGACTTTCACATTATATGTTAGCATTTAGCTAGCAGATTTTCGTTAGATGAAATGATACGGCTTGCTCGACCATTTTTCTATTTAAATATACCATGTTTAATTTCTGTTTGTTTTGTGTCAATTTGTATCAAAATAAATACTTAAAAACTTTTAAGCACTTATCTAGACACTATATATACATATACACATGTTAACTGCTTATATACATACAATATATAAAAAATAAATCTTACCGACAGATCCGAAAGGAAGCATTAAATTTGATTTCCATTAGATTAAGTTGGAGTGTTCACACAATGAAACATTTTTTAATCTCTATTTGTGCATTTTAAAATAAATGTGGGATCAAAATAAGATTTCTTATGGGTAATGTTTTCTTGGTCACAAACAAAAAAATGTGACAAGTATTTTGTGGTGTGAAATTAAAATAGGAGAACAGCAATGACAAGTCTAAATATTTTATGAAGGGCAAATTTAAACTCCCGGTATCTTCATTCAATGCCGCCGAAACGGCACCAGACAAAAAAAAAAAATGAATGGCATAAAATGTCCTTGGGATATCGAAAGACTTCACATGAGAGCACTAAATATATCATTCATTCAGAATGTTAGCATTTTCCATCTTTTTTCAAAGCCGACAATCAGCAATTGGTTTCTGTGCTCACGGCCATCTTAAAGTGGGCCTAAAAGGGAGAGGCTTAAGAAATCTACCTGGTCCCTGTGAGAGAGAGAGAGAGAGAGAGAGAGAGAGAGAGCAAGGCGGGGGAAAGCGCTCCCGTAACAACTACGCGCTGCTCAATGAGCTATGTCGTCAGTTCCATATGAGATTGGTTAATACAAAAGCTTGCCGGCGAAAAACATTGTCCTGCTGCCACTGACAAAGACAAAGTGCCTGCGTTTGGCGTACGCGCGAGTCAAAGGGACAGGTGACGACAGGGAGGGAGAGCAAGGGGAGCCAATTTGAATTTCACATCGAGGAGGAGGCAGCGTGTCATTAAAAAAGCCTAATTTCAGTGTCAGGTAGGCTTACAGGTGATCCATCATCTTGTCACAAGAATTTTATTTTATTTTCAAAGGAGTTCAGAGCCAGCCTTCCTGACTTTTTCGCTTCACTTTCGATTAGATTTAAAGGCAATTAAGGGGAAAAGTCTTCGCGAGCCCTCTCATGCACGTCTTTTGGAGGGCGGGGGGCGAGGGGGGGGGGGGGGCTTATTCCGAAAACCAAACATTCTGTAGCTTCTAAACCACGATGAGCGTATTTGTTACAAGTAACTAATACAATGGTTGCCTCAACTTAAGAGTGAGCCAACTTACAAGTTTTCAACATAAGAGCCGTCGCTTGGATGATTTTTTTGTTGTTGTTGTTGTTGTTTCGAGTGCTAGCGGGTGGCAGCCAACTTCACAACAAGCAGCAGATAAAAAGCTGGGTTTTTTTGCCACTTCCTGTCGGAGGTTATTGTAAAACTATACAAGACTCTAAGAGAATTCAACATGTATTCAACCAAACTAGATAACTTTGCTGAAAGTCTGCTAGCGTAATGCTAACACATGGGCTAACTAAACTAGCTTCAACCTTGCGTTGGTTATAAACTTAGACTAATTTTAAACTATACTGAACTTATATTTGAACACAAACTCAAGCAACGTACGCAGACAGAGAATACAGCAATAAAGGTAGATATTGTTTATCCTCTGCGAAAAATGAAAGGTAATTATTTGCAACAGTGTTTCATACAGCACAATACTGGAAGTGCGATCTTTCTTATAAAAACACACATTCGAATTTTTTTATGTTGAAGCTGGAAGGGATTAACTGCATTTCCATGAACATTCAAAAAAGTGCTTGCTACGAGCAAGTTTTTTTTACGAAACAAAACATGGAGAAAAAAAAGAGAATTACACGTACCATATATTGAACCAAACTAGATACCTTTGTTGAAAGTCCACAGACTCAATACCAACACATTTGAACACAAAGAGAAGCAACATATGCAGACAGAGCTTATACGACATTGAAAGTATATATTCTTTGTCCTCTGCAAAAAATGGTTACTTAATTGCAATCGTCTTCTTCTGTGTTTCATCATCAAATCTACATGAAATTGTGATGCACAAACGTACATTCTAATTATCCAGCACAACACTCTACAGTGCTATTTTTGTATTAAAAAACACCTTACAAAAATGTTTGATATTCTTTTAGCAGGCGGCAACGGATTAATGGCATTTCCATTCATTTCAGTGGGGAACGATGATTTGAGATACGTGAGCGAACAAATTAAAGGGGAAATTGCCGTTGTACTGTGTTGCACACCTTGGCTTGTCAGATCGCCCTGGCAAAGTGCACATCAGCACCCTGAAAATGCCATTTATTGCTACATTTCTGAACCTAAACGCCTGTCAGCTCCAATCTCTCCACAGGAAGGCGTCCTGGTAATAAAATACATCTGAGGGAGGCGGTGAAGGGGGGGGGGGAGGTGCAAGCGAGTGGGACACACGTTTTCCCAGATAGGCTGTGACAAAACAACATTACCTTGTCGGCTTCACATAGCGACACGTACAGGACAGATGGTTGTCTCCGCCGTCTACCCGAGCCTCTGACTCATACACGTGCGCACGGCGAACATTCTCAACAACAGATTGTGATGATTTAAAAAAAAAAAAAAAAAAAAACTTTTCAAAAATGTCAACATGACAGAGAAATTGTGAGGTTTATTTTATATTTAACAAAAGAAGTTTCCCCCCCAAAAAGTTTCACAGTGCTTGTCATGGATTTACTCAGTGAAATACAGGAAGGTTCTCAAACTTTTTCCGTCAGTCTCATCTCGAAAAATACTTGGCTGTCCGTGTACCGCCATAATGATCAACATTCAAATGCAGACGGATAATAGGTTGTCGCTGAAAAATATGTATGTCCAATTTTGTCCCCCCCAAGTTAATGGGATATCTGTAACGTGGAAACCACATTAAAACCTTTTTTGAAAACACAAAAGTGTTTTTCACAGGACAGCGACGATATGTAATATTATGCGCAGTTTGAACATGGGAAAATAAAGAACTGCACTGAAAAAAAATGGTGTTAAATTTACTTAGACTTCGTCACAAAATAGAATCGTCTGGATCTTGATACATTTTTTAAGTAGACTATACATCTACTTAAAAAATGTATCTAAATCCAAATGTATCTGAAGATGATTCCATTGTTTGCAGCCATTTGGAAAAAATTAAAATGAGTGAATTCACCACACCATTTTTTGGTGTACTCAAACAATTATACTGTATTGCACATAATAGCTAAAGAAAATTTCCATGTAAATAAATGGAAGGGTTAGACTTATGATAAATACAACTGGACTGTTCTTAAAAAATAAAAAAAAACTGTTTTAGCCACTGTCACATTAAGCACAGTTGGAACATTTAATTCAGGGATTTTTTTTTGTGTACCACTATTTTGGAAATCAATTAACTAATTATCAATGTCATGTTTAGGAGCTGTTAAACTTTAACAATAATAAGGAGAATCAGAATCAGAATGCCCTTTATTGTCATTATACTTGGTGCACGACGAGATTGGAGAGCTTCCCATATTCAGTGGAAATTTGATACAGGTAAAAGGGTTCTAAAAAATGAACTTTGCATAAGGTAAAAAACAAAACAAAAAAAGGGTGTTTCAAACTTCAAAATTCAAAAAATAACAGACATTATTTACTTGCTTAATAATTGAACCAATACCTCCCTCCATGATGTCCAAAATGTCAAAAACATTGAAAATTGTCAGAATATAGTTATATCTACGTTAGGCTGAATTTCTGGCCGCCGTCAACGACACAAACAAATTTGCGATTGTGTAAAATATTTGATATTACTTTGACTCGGTTAACTTTATCGGTTGCCATGTACAAGCGGCCAAAGTTCCTCGTGACTTTGCTCACTCGGAGAGCAGAGGGAGGGGGCGGGAGGAGGGTGTCGTCCATACGTGCAGGGGGGGGGGGGGGGGGCGCATACCGGCACGATGTTGGCAGAGCTCCGAGGGACGCGGCGTCGTTACATGGACATGTAAGCACCGTCGTCGGCGCATCACGCCGCCTAAGTGGACAAAAACGCCAGGGCAGCAAAAAGTGGCGAACAAGCCCGCAGATTCATTAGGCGAGCCCTTCCCGGCATGCTTTGCAATGACAAATGATTGACTTGGAACAATATCTAAAGTGATCAGGATAAAGTACCAGCCATTTCAAGGCTCAGCAAAATTCAAATTCTAATTAGACCTTGCACCACATTCCAAATAAAAATGGCTCCCCGGGTGCTTTGGCCTATCAGGTGTCTCTCCCAGACCACTGGAACAAAACGAATAAAGAAAATGATTAAAGCGATAACAAAGGCATAAAATTCAAATTATAGCGGCATCACATCTGGGATCTGTATGTCACTGCGCTGCCGTTTCTGCCAACACGCACACACACGCACGCACAGTCAATTGCTGCGTGAGGACAAGAAAATGCGAAGGAAAGATGTGGAAAAAGAGGCGAATTAAAAGGTGGAGAGCGAGAAGGCAAATAGGCTCTCAGCTTTAAGGTTATTAATGACTCCTCCAAAAATGTGCGCGCTTTCCAATCTCTGCGAGAAGCGCTTGAAGGAGCCTGCAGATGAAGCTGACCTTCACAATGTTCTTTGGTCTTTAGTTAAGAAATTCACTCGCCATTATGGCATCATTAGGGAAACAAGGATAAAATTACTCCATGCTTAATGACCTATAGGATCCCCACCAAAATTTGTTTCAGATCTAATAAAAGTGAGCCTAACACACTCCAATGAATTATGAGGACTGCTACGCCGGCTATTAAAATGTGCGGGAAATAGATTTTCTCAAGCTAGGAGGACTGGACTTTTCAAATCAGATAGTAGAATGGAATTTTATGGGCAATAAATTCCACCATGTCTCAATTTCTTTTTTTTTTTTTTTTTTTTCCCTTGCCCTCACAGAATTTTTCAGCCTGTGATGGAATCTGTGAGTGGGATGGCCTCTAAAAATTCATTGCCAATTGCCGTCTCCTCCTCTATCCCCTTAAGGTAGATAGATTGATGGATGAATGGCTAAATGGGCGAATAAGTGGAGAAAAAAGTCGAAGCCAAGGAAAACTCCATGTATGATGGAAATAAATGATTAGATATACATATGGCTACTTCGGAAAGAAAAAAAAAAGTCCCAGAAGGGGCGATAAGGAGTAAAAGAAAATATGTGTTATTATTCAAAGAGGAAAATGAAGAGTTTTGTACAGAAGAGTCACCTTCCTCAATTGATAAGAGTTTAGCGATTCCGATTGTCTTACCGATTCTCACTAGGTGATGGAATTAAAAGTAGCGGAACCTCAAGTTACAAACGTCCCTATTTACTTAACAATTCCGGCTACGCAAAAAATAAAAAAGACCTCTATTTACGTATTGTTTTGGTTATTTTGTCGTAGACGAGCGGGCGTCAAGTAGAAAACCGTTGCACGTCGGTGGAAGGTCCATCTCCTCGTTCTTGATCATCCAATCATAAATCTAATAGCGGTTGCTATGTTGCATATTTACTTTTAACCACCCACTGGTTTGATTAAAAAAAAAAATTTTTTTAAAAAGGGGGAAGTATAACTTTTATCAAACTTATAAGGTTTTGGGGCGGATACAGTGAATACTGTCAATTTCAGGCTGAGGGGGAAAAAAAGGCAGTGTCTTAGTATTCAGCAAGTTCTCATTTCCGAAAATGATAACAAAGAAAGACAATTCAAGCAATTTTGCTGTTGCTGTCGGGCAAACTCCCACCTTCGCGCTTAGCTAGCAGGCCGTTAGCGCACTACGGTAGAGGACGCCCAAAAAGTCAAAATCAAAAACAGTTGAAGAAAACGGCCGTCATTTTTTAAGCGCCACTTTAAAAGCGGTGTTGGATTATGGCTGCTGGGATGCAGCCCCCAAGAAGGAGCTTGCGAGCTAATGGCATTTGCTCTCTTTAAACTTTAATCTTTCCTATTAATTCCCTGCAACTGGAGAATGTGTGAGAGTTAATGTTCCATGAACGTGTTTCTCACTCTGCACTCTCCTCAAGCTAATTACCCTCAGGTGCTAAATGGGGGGAAATTGCAATCCATTTGGAAGGGAGAAATTTCACCTCCCCTTCACACACACCCCACCCCCGCCCGCCGCCCACCGCCCCCTCGCGCGCGGCGGGTGCGGTGAAAAAGAGAAAATCAAACATTGAGTACGTCGAATCCAAAATGGACAATCAGCGCTAATGTGCGATGGGCTCGCCCTTCTCCAAGGTGGCTTCGGCAAGCGTAAACGGCTCGCCTCCCGTTTCCCCGCCTCACCGCTTACCGCGCGGGTCACGCCGAGGTCAGCCGCCGCAGCCATGGACGACCCGATGCCGAACAGATGTTTGATTGACGTGGATGCCGCAGATTGGCCATCAAAGTTTTTTATTTTTTTTATTTTTTTGGTTTTTTTTTTGCGGGCGGCGAAGGAGAAGCGCCGAGGGCGAACGGCGAGGAGGAGACACCCGAGCAAGTCAAAATCCAAATTAAAAGCGGCTTATGCGGCGGCTGACGGATTGGCGGTTGCCGTCACGGGACATTAAACTGCAGAGGGTGACGGAGTATCCGTCAATGACAGAATCAAGTTGCCAGTACACAAATGGTTCCCGAGTCCATCGCTAATCAGTAACGCGGGATCAACGGCTGTCATTGCAGACAAATAGCTTTGATAAGTTTTTGCCTTTAAAGGGAGGAGAGGAAGTCGAGGGAAATGGAGTCTGGTTGGGGGCGTGGGGGCGGGGCGGCGGATCTCGCCTCTCCTCTGAGGAGTGTCACTTTGTCCTCCGTTTGATCTTTGTCTTCACACGACAAGGCAGGAAATTAAAGATGAGAGAGGGTACTGACTAGCGTCTGGTAAACACCGGGGCCTCCTTTTCGGACTTGTACAGGACAGCCGCCCTCCTGTGCTTGGGGCACACAAGACAGCAGAAAATTAGGAACCTTTTGGGACTGATTCCACCTTATTCCGCATCCATCAGAAAAAGGCTCCACAGCCGTGTCTCAATCTTTCTGTCATCCATTTAATACTTCAACTGAGAATATGCGGTCTTCTGTTGGTTACTGTTCAATATTGTGAACATTAAAGAACTGGTAAAAGCTCCCGAGAACTTTTCGATTGGTGCCGTGACCCGGATAGCATAGGCAACAATTCTTTAAAACAAAGAGGCTTCAAAGCTGTTTATTGTCACTCTCAGTTGAAGGTTACGGTCGGACTTAACATGAAAGACAATTACGCTTTGTGTATTGAAAACAATTAAATAGACTCCGCTAGCTTAATGCTAGCATGCAATGGAAAACAGCATCGGCGCACAGGCTAGCAGTTAGCATCTATGTGGTGGTGTTGTCACCCTTTCAGCTTCAGATATCTGAACCCCAATTGTGGAGCAACAAACAAAATGAGATTCCGTCGTTTTGATGAAGGAAATGAAATTGCAGTATAAAAGATAAATATCAAAATATTTTTGGAAAAAACCCACAGTGAATGACAACAGAATCCTGGAGTCAGATTGTTCTCGGATTGTTCTCAGTCTGGATTTAGTGTATTGTGAACTGTGCCATTCAAAAAAAAAAAAACAGCTGAAAGTGCATCGGCGACTATGGCTCTCCTCATCCCTGCTTGTGGGCGTCCATCTGGCGAAGAACACAAACGCGGAGGAGGTATGGAGACGAGCGAGAGCCGGCGCGAAAATCAAGTAAAGTGAAGTGAGAGAGAGGACTAAACGGGACAGAAAAGTCGCACTTTTTCTTCTGTATGTGTGTTATTCACCAGCAGAAAAACAAATGAAAACTGCAGTTGTTTGTTTACATTCAACCTCAGCTAGTACCGAACATGAGTGACGACTTTTACGAATTAAACATTTCTGTCCTCATCCCGGACAGAAACATTGAGTCTCTCACTCCCCTCTCTCTCATCTACTAATATCTTCACACGGAAACAACAGGAAATACAACGAACTGCGAACGGCTCATTAAATCAGTTATTCTACGATTTTCTACCAACTCTCACCATTCCAACTTAAGAATTTTCTTGAGCACTATTATTTTTCCCATTCCGAAAATTCACATTTCTCCCACAATTCCACATTTTTCACCCCCCCAAAAAACTCCCAAAGACACATTCAACATAACAGATTCACATCATTCCCATTTGAAATTCAAAATGTTCATCTTATTTAATTCACCTTGCGAATGATTTTCTGGAAATTCCCGCTTACCAAAAATTCCATATTTTTCACCAGCATATTGCACACTTTTCAAAATCATTCCACATCTTTCAATATCGTTCAATAGCATTCCGCATTTCCCCTAACATTTGCACATTTTCACCAATATCATGCCACATCATTCAATATCATTCAAAAATGTTCAATATCTTTCAATATCATTCTATATCATTCCACATCATTTCATTTCCTTCAGCATCATTCTGTATCATTCCACATGATTCCAGTTCCAGTTGTGGCTGTAGTTAAAGTGCACAAGAAATAAAGTTGAGTTGAGATAAGGAAAAAACAAAACGATAACTACAGTCCTTAACTTTATCATGGCCACATAAAAGCCTAAAATGTCAGAATTCCAACACTTTTAAATTAAAAGGAAAGAAAAAAAAACAGTCCATATCCCCCCTCTCCCTCCCCCCCAAACATATTTCTTGTGTGCAATAATAAATGAATTAGTGGCAGGGAGTAGTGAAAACAGCCCGTATCTTGGACAAACAATCGTAGTACCAGCTCTGAGCTCCCACTGTGCGCAGGAATCGCTCCCACCCATCTATCTCCGTGGCAGAGAGCCACCAAACATCAAAAGATAAGTTGAGTTTCTTGAAGGGCGGGGGCAAAAAAAAAAAAAAGCACTACACTGGTAACTAAAACCCAAAGAAGCCAGATAAGTTACTTCATTTCGCCCTGTGTGGCCTTGAAGGCCATCATTTTTTTTTTTTTTTTTTTGCCGTTTGCTTGAAGGCAAAAGTAAACTCTGAGTGTCTGTTGATGCACCCCCCCCCCCCCCCAATCTCATCCTGTAAAATGTCAAAGCTATTTGGTTAAATCATTAGAGGCGGCTGGCGTCTCAGTGAAAGGTTATTTTCTTCATGAACACTTGAGGGTCTGCTGAGCCCCTCGTAAGTGTCTGTTGGAAAATGCATTGACATTTTACATGAATGGGGGGGGCTTGGGGGGGGTGACCCTACTCAATAGACTCTCTGTCAGCACTCTCCACGTTTCAGGTCATTGTAGCGGCAATAGAGGACCGCTCAACCCATGTTGGTATTACCTTGGAGGAAAGCCTGATACTACTTGGAGGGCTACGCTATGAAAGTGAGAGACGTTGACCTTTGACCTGAACATGTTTTACATTTTTGGTGCTAGGAATGTGTCACTCTTGTTTACAGTTTTTGCACCATTTGATTTTTGTTGAAATTCAAAAGGGCATAAAAAATGGATCCATGTTTTGGAATCTTTTCAATGTTTGCAAAAAATGCTTGCGCTATTCACTGTAAAAACGGTTGGGTTAAAATATCACAATTTTGGGTGATAAAAGGTCAGATCCACTAATTGGATCAATTTGACCCAACTTCTTGCTTGGTCTTGTACAAAACTACCCATTTTGGGGGGTTGTTTTCTGTAAAAATAACCCATAAAGTTGGGTCAAATTGAATATATCCTTAAAATTTGACTGAAATGATTACATTAAAATGTATAACACAAAAGTCCAATTTTTTAAAAATGTACCATCATTTTTTTAAGAACACATTACATGCAAATGTATTGTATGCTAAATACAACTGAACTGTACTTAAATCTAATGCACTAGATTTTAAAAAATGAAAATGAAAAAAAAAAAATGCAACTAATCATTCAATTAAAATGTAATGCACCAAAGTGAAAATGAAAAAAAAAAAAAAAAGAACAGAGATCAACATTTGATGAAATGCAAATGTACAAGTAAAACACAACTAATATTAACTTAATGTACTGTACTGTATTAGAAGAAAACAAAAAAAACTTAAGCTACATCTGGACATCTGGCATCGTTTCATGATTCTTACCACCGCTAATGTTTGATAGCAACAATCTGATATTGAGTCAAATTCAAGCTGGTGCTGGCAATACCCGTTTGTGTGTGCGTGTGTGTGCGGAGGAGGAGGAGGAGGAGGAGGAGGTCCGGTCAGGCTGAGTCGCATGCGGCTGATAACGTAGGTAATGACGTTTCTGGAAGAGTGAGGCCAGATGAAAGCACCACATGGACAGATACCACAGGCACACTGGCCTCTTCTGTCGGAAAATTCCATTTTTTCCGGCAGGGAGGCATGAATGCCGAGGCTGAATCCAAATCCGGTTTTCCGCACTTTATCAGCGTGTGGCCCACCAAGTGGTGAGATTGTGTGGAGGGTGAAGGTGGGGGGTGGGGGGGGGGGGCAGCTGTGGGGTTGGCAGGGCGGGGTGTAGGTGGGGTGGAGGCACAGTGGGGGGGTGGGGGGGGGGGGGGTTGAGCCACTCAGGCGAGACCCTCCACTTTAATCCAATTTACAGCCTCCCCCAGCAAAAGATAATTACAAGCCTTAAACCAGCTTGGAAAGGGCTAGGAAGAAAGGACCTCACCCGAACCCAAACGGTGCATCTGGCCCCCCGAAGTCTCCAAGTAGACGACAAGAAGGTTGGTTAAGGGGGGTGAGGAGGGGGGGACGGTTGGTTGTTAGCGGGACTCAAGCTAAGGCTTTGTGACAAACTTTGAGTGCGCGTAGCTAAATAGGCGCAAAGTGCTTTTTCCTTTCAACTCGGCTGAATTAGGCTTGTATCTGTGTCGTGAAGTCACTTTACCGTGTCATGATGACCAACTCGGACTATTTTTGGTGTAGTCCGTGCCTTGAATAAAGAAAGGATATCATTGTATTTGGTCAGATCAGAAGCGTACGTATTTGAGTTGTCTTTAAGGAGCACATCCTGGCCGTCGAATTTTGCGTGAGCGTCCAGGTGCGACTTGTGGCGTATAGCAGCAACACAGCATATGACGAAAAGATAACTAAAAGTTCGACCCAACCATATATTTCATCTAAAGGAAGGCTGCGAGCTTAATGCTAACATATAATGAGAAACGCCATACACTGGCTAGCAGAAACTAGCAATGATGTTTCAGCAATTATGAACCTTCAGACAAGAGAATTAATTGTGTGTATTTGAACACCAACATTTTCAATCAAACCATATACAGTTATGCTCATAGGTTTATATAGTCTGGCGCAATTTGTGAAATATTGACAATTTGTTTTTTAATATTGATCATGACTGAACAGAGAGAATCACATCATTTCTTTATTGTTGATTTGTTTCATAACTGTAATCTAACGAAAGTGGGCTAGTCTAATGCTAACAGATAATACAAAACGTCATTAACGGGCTAATTGAAACGAGCATAAGCGTTACAGTATTTACTACATTGGTTAATCAGAGCTGCAAGTCAACTTTTCCAGATGAACTTTTCGCGTTGATTCCGAATCTGCCCTCATTTCCTCTCTAGCACATCGGGTTGCAATATTATGTAATACAATAATATATTCACGATTCAGTATACATAAAATACAGTCAGGACCGAATGTGTCACCTCTCTGACTTTGACTGCTTTCCTCCGTTACCTTTCATGCACAAAACGGGTCTGGTGCAAACAGACGCCTCGCAGGTTTCCCTGCCTGCCGCCGCATCTTTGTCAGCGCGTCTTTGAAGTGAGCGCGGAGAAACGGGGGTGAACTCTGGCAAAAGAGTGCCAGGAAATAATGAAGGGCGACTCGCAGGGGAGCGGAAAGGCCGGCCGGCCGCCCGGTCCTAATTAACAGAAGGACGGACACTCCCAAATTCTCTCATTCACAAGCTCACAATGGCCATCTCCAGCAGGCTGAACCGGGAGTGGACTTGGTGGGGGGGTTACTGGTGGGGGGGGGGGGGTGATTTGGGGTCAACTCAAGTCCTCATTTCGCTTCGAAGCATTTGATTGTATTTTCCAGCTTCATGTATTCAATGGAAATGTGTTGTAAAAGCTTCCTAGAGGTCATTTGAACAAACAACGGCCCAAAGCGCTCCACTTTCTTCTTTTTCAGTATCCTTCCACTTTAACGGTGGCCCGAGTCAAGAGAATCCGGGGCGTCAAGGTGGTGGCCGGGGGCTTATTTTGCCACAAGTCAAGGGCCGAGGGTGTATAGGAGAAGTGTGGGCCCGCCTGCCACTGATTCCCCCCCACACACACACACACATCAAGTTAGTCGCTTTAGCATTGACCTTTGAACTTCAGAGCTGCCCCACACCACTAATCTGTTAATTAACTGAGAAACAGCCTGCAAAACCTTTGACAAAAATCCATTGTGTCCATAAGAGAGAGTGTGTGTGTGTGCGTGTGTATGTGAGTGTGTACATGAGTGTGCACGCAAGTGCGTAAGGGGAAGTGACAAGAAGAGCAACAGAGTGAGAGAAGAGTCAAATGTTGCTCTGTCCATTTCTTGACACCCCCCCAAGGACACCCCCGATCGGCCGCACACAGCAGGGTTAGAATACGTTGGAAGTCTTCAATGGAGATTTGACTTTTGATTTCTTAAAATCAGTTTGTTTCAATTAGCTTTTAGAGCGGGTTTGTTATTAATGCCGTTATTAGGTTGTTGTTTTTTTGTTTTTTTTAAATGCTAATCAGAGACAACTGTTTGACCCTCCTTCTGTACAAGCGCATTTATGAAATGAATCGACAAAGACAAAAAGGAGGTAAATTTGGTTATAATTTTAGTTAGTTTGAGTTTGCATTTCAAAAAACTAGATTTTTTTTTTATTTATTTAAAACTACATTGGGGGCTGGGGAACTCGAACAGAATAATCCCGTTTCCAGTCATTTTAAGACAGAAAGATCATTTCAGAGACTAGTGTTTTATATTCTCAAAAGACAAATTACAATTTTGACACAGATTGTCTGCCCAAAGAAACAAATCCATTTGGCAAGAAACAAAGTAGGCACACTTTGCTTGCATGTCAGGATTGAGAGTATTTGTGGTGGTGGCAAAACCGAAGCGTAGGGAGGAAAGGAGTGCAGGAATCTTGCAAATATTTTGTTTATTTTGTCATTTTTAATTATTCAAAAGCCCACAAAACAAGACTCAAGGTAGCCAACCCCAATTTTGGATGACAACGGCCGCAACAGAAATAACAAAACGGACAAAGACACAAGCAAACCAGTTCATTAAATACGAGCAAACTGAGGAGACGAGCGGGTAGACCTGATCAAGGCAGAGTGAAACAGCCCTGATAAAAGGACACAGGGAAAACATGAAAACAAACAGAGTCAACGACACAAAAGGTGACACAAAAAGTTATGTGGTAGGCCTGATCTGGCCCCCGGGCCTTGAGTTTGACACCTGTGGTTTGACTACAAAAAAACCTGAGTCGAAAAATCCCCAAATTCCCTTTTCGAGGGTCGCGTCATCCGAACGTCGTCTCCGGTTCCTTCCCGGTAACGACCCCGGCGTAAGAGCGAACTAACGAGCTCTACGCGGAGGAGATGAGGCTCACCTCGCCGTAAACAAACATCTCGGCGCTTGCGCTGCCTGCTGAGGCGGCTGATAAGTGGGGCAACAAAGTCAATTAGTTGTGTGATTATTAGTATGTGACAGGCGCTGGGGTCCCGCAGATTAACTCGCAAGCCTTGAAGGGATGGGACAACAATAATGGTGAAACATGTCCGTCCGAGCAGAAACGGAAAGGTAGCAACAAGGAACGACAGCCTGTTCAATTCATTATGTTCAATTAATGAAGTTCTGCTTGATTAAATGGCGATGCTGGCGAAAATGCCTCGTTTTTTTTTTTTTTTCCTGACGTACCGTTGACACTTTTACATCAACTACGGAAGCCTTTATTGTCGCAGAGGCGCAGGTTGCGTTTTTTTTTTTTTTACTGATTACTTGATCTGAAAAGTAATAGTTACTTCACTGATTACTTGCTATTAAAAGTAAAAGTTACTTTATGTGATATTAAAAGTAACTTAGTTACTTCGTTACTTAGTTAATACTTCGTATTAAAAACAATTTGGCTACTTTACTGAAGTAACAGTTACCTTACCGATTGTGATATTAAAAGTAACTTTACTGATTACATGATATTGAAAGTAACTCGGTTACTTATTAACTCATTGCTTGATTTTGAAAATAACAAAGTTAGATAAGTTACAGTCCCAGGACATGAGAAAATAGCCTATTACTATTGTTTGTATTATGTTCTGTTTTTTTTTTTCTAGTGATTATATCATTTATTGTTTTTCTTTTATATAGTTTCTATTCATTCCTCAATTCAAGCAACCCCTCTTTTTTGTGGCTTGAATTTAAATGCTGTTCTTTTTGTTAACTTTTTTACAGCTGAACATTGCAAAATTAGTAAAGTATCCCTTTAACATGTATGACGTTAGTTTTTAAAAAGGTCACATTTGAATACAGGTACACCATATCTTTTTACTTTTACTTTTTAGAAAAAAAAATAGTAACGCACAGTGACTTGGATTAGCAACTATAATCTAATTACTAGTTACCCGCAGAAGTCATTATTTGAAGCAAGGCATTACGGGCATCACTTGTTTTAAACCAGGCGTCCCCTTGAACTGTCAGTCGCTTAATGAAGGCTTTTGGCCTCCATTAACCAATCAGCTCCCACGCAGTGTGACCTCCAGCCTTCACCCTTCCCTTGACGGAGGCGTATTGATTCAAGGCAATGTTTTATTTTCCGCCGCAGCCTGTAAAAGGAGTAGCTGATGAAGTGTCTTCACATGGGCCCCCAGAGAGCCGCAACTATTGTTTTTGTACACTTCAGCGTGAGCGAGTGCCTCACCTGGCGCAGTTGCGACCATTTAGACAGCTATTATAGGAAATAATTGTCACGCAGGATCGATAATACATGTCCCCTCAAAGTCACCCATGCAAAATGTTACTATTTCACACACATTAATGCCTCGTTTTTTTGGGGGGGGTTTCTTTTTCTCTATCACGTTCAATATAACAAATGAATTATTTCTCGCAAGCCATTCGGTGTCATTGACAGAATTGTTTGTTTCCACCTCGGTCATTAATCAGAAGTGCGTTTCTTCTTCTCTGTAATGATGGAACGTCTTCCATTCTTTTGTGACAAATTGCACGTTTGCACTTGCGATTACAACTTAACAGCTGTTTGGGTAAATAAACAATGCATCAACGCACGTGCGCCAGGCAAAGCTTCACGCCATCTTGACCTGAAGTTGTTTAGCAAAAAAAATAAATAAAATGACAAGAACGATGCAAAACAAAATGAAAAGATATGTCAAGATAGCTAAATAAGGGCATTCGTTACAAAGGAAAGGTTTTTTTAAGGTGCTAATCTGTCATGTTAATTATCATGTCATAATAATATATAATATCTTTCTCATAATCATGTTAAATTTTTTTTTGTGGGTGTACAGTTTGTAACTATTTTGTTCTGCCTCCTGTTTGTATTGGCTTTTATTCCACGATCAACCGCTAGATAGCAGCACAATTTTTAGTTTTAAACTGCAAAGCTGGAAGAAAAACAAAAACCAGGAATAAATTTAGCTCTGCCTAGTTTTTGCTCTTCAATCCTGCTTTTTATGTGTACAAAAAGCAACGGCTTTATATTCATTTGAAACTGTACACCCTTTTTCGGGATTTTTGTTGTATATTGTGAGATTGTGAAATTGCACATTGTGTATTGAACCAAACCAAATTTGCCTCACAAAAGTATGCTAGCTTAATGCTAATGCATAATGGGAAATGTCATGGATAGGCTTGCATAGAGGTAGTCGCTGTAAAAACCTTGAAATAACTGTTTTGGACACAAATGGTAGCACGGCATGCAGACAGACAATGTAACAAAACTCACAGGCATATATTATTTATCATCTGGGAAGAACTACCATTAATGAAGCTCACCTCTCTTAGTCTGTGTTTCATCATCAAATCTATCTATATGGAAATTAATGCATGAAAACATGATTCGCAAAAACGGAATTCTTTGCATTCTCTTTGTTATTTCTGTCTTTTTTAAATATAAATTACGTGTGCTATTTTTCTTATTAAAATGTGTTCGAAAAATGTTTTGTTTTGCAGTTGATGAATAGCTTTTCATTTACTCCTTTTTATTTCTTTATAAAAAGGTATGGAGGTTCATTTTGAGCACATACCTGAAGTACTGGAGCTTAAAAAAAAAAAAACGAAAAACGATTTCAGTGCATTTTTGGATGAACGTATCCCCCTCCTCCACAGTGCCATCCATCCTTGTCATCACCGAGGCATCCGACTGTACACTTCATTAAGAGTTTGCTAATATTTAAACAGGCAAAGCAAAGCAAAAGCAGTGCAGCTTGAATCTGACCTCCGAATGGCCGCTTTGGGTTAACGGTTAACAAAAAGGCACGTTAGTCTTTGCTACTCACTAAAAGATCGTCAAGTGTGATCTTTCATGGGTTTCGAACGCCGTCAGCCGAATTGGAAACGGCACGACACGTAGTGTGTGTCATCAGATCATGTCTGGCGAATTATTTTTCCATGCACTGTACTGCCAAGTTATCAAAACAAGTCAAGTTTTATATAATTGATAGTAAAAAAAAGTATTTATTTTTTAAAACACTGTTTTACAAAGATCCAATTGTAAAAGTGTAGGTGTGAATGTATTGTACTCTAAAGGTAAACACAACTGAACTGTACTCAAAAAAATGTAGTCTAGTGGATAAAAAATACAAGAACGAAAATGCAAATGTCCAGTCAAGAAAACAACATTAAGTTCAAGAACTCATTTTGCATTTTCTTTTTTTTTTTCTTCGAAAAATATGGTACTGTTTGTCCTTCATATCATTCCAAATCTGCAAGAAAATATTAGACCTACTTACATAGTATAGGGCGTCTGCCATCTAGTGCCGATTGGTGATACTACAACTTAAAACTACAGTCGACCTTGCATTTTTGCTGCTCATCACCCGCCCATTCACATAGTCTCCGATTTTTTTTTTCTCATTTGTCCCAATACTTTTTCATATTTTGGATTTTTCCCTTTTTTTCTGGGCTTTTTTGGGGTGGAAAACGTATATTGAATATTTGTGTTGGGTTTAAAAAGAATAGAGAAATAAAGTCTTTTTTTTTCAATTAATTATAAATAAATCAATAAAATAAACTTTTGATGCTGCCCATTCTAGAGGGCATCCGTATGGCACCCGTGGCACTCGTTCCACACTTTGAGAACCTCCGCGTTAGATGATTGAACAGCATTGCCCCGAGAAACACAAACGCCGCTCCACCCACGCCATTTAGTGGCCATTCATGACTTTCCAATCTAGGGAACAAGCGTTACATTGGGGTTTTGTCTCCAACCTGTTGCATAAATGAGCCGGTCCCGCTGAGAGGGGCCGAGCTTTAATGAGTGGGGTTTAAGCCCCTAATTAATTGGATTTTCACTTTTTCACCAATTAATTGAGCAGCATTGTCATGTTGGCAACAACCCCCCCCCCTTCCTTCTTTTTTTTTTGTACTCATTGGCTCAAATAGCCACTGTCTGGACACGGGCAGCTTTTCTTTCCCGCTCTTTTATTCTCTGGTACAGATCAGCTATCTCGTTAAAGGCTTATGACATTTGGTGGAGCCAATCTCTTTGTGGGGCGAAAACAGTTTGTGTGCTGCTCAGTTGAAGCCGTTACATTGTGTTAAGCTACCTCCCCCAGCGCCCGGTGGGGTGGAGGGGCCGGTGAGTCAGACCACTTGGTGGAGAGCCCACAGGGACAAGGGAGAGAGCAATCCGGTGCCGCCGTGTCCGACAAGCACCCGAACGGCGATGTGGCGACGCACGCGACACGAAATGCGGGGCAGTTTCCAATTGTGCAAGTGGCGTTCGAAACCTGTGAAAAAATTAAATTAGATCGGAGGTGGCGAAAGTACCCAACACTCTTTTCTCCATGACGTGCATGCACTCATGGCTGACGACGAGGCGCTCTAAAGCGACCACGCCAGCTCGAAACCCTGGTCCACACACACAAAAAAAAAAAAAAAAAATTCCCCATCGCTCTTTGTGATATACGTGTACTCGCAGCCAACAACGAGGCTCTCTATAGCGGTCACGCCAGCAGACTACCCAAAGGGAAAGTGTATGTCTGGAGTGTCGGCAAAACTTGTCAAGTGAGGGTGTGAATCATTCAAATAACAGATGATTTGATACGTACCCGGATACGTGGGGTGCGGGCATGATGCGGTAAACGTTGGGAACTCCTTTTCTTCAAAGGGCAAGTGTTAAAAATGGCCTGGTGTAATTTGCAAGCTTTTCCGCCAAGAGATGATTGCACTCTCACGGCCACTTGTGAGCTCCAGCAGTGACAAAATAAAAAAATGCGCGGCCGTCCATTCACGGGCAGCCGGCCCGTTGTTTGTCTGGCCTCCGCCTCTGTGATGTGTAAGATTAATACTCTTGCCACACTCTCATAGAATAATGTCACTTTAATCTTGTTTGGGGCGAAAATTCCAAGTGGAGTGTGTCTACTTGTTTCCCGAGATTACTTCATCTTTCTTTCGGCACTGGCGTGTGACTCTGCCGCCTGCTGTCCCCTGGCGCTGGATGTCCCATTACCCTTCACACGCCGCAACTTTCTGCTGTTTGCACAAACGCTGGCCACAGGAGCCGAAAGCGGGCCTTGCTGCTATTGATGTTTTTTGGGAGCGTCGCCTCCCAATTGCTCAGCTCGTTCTGGGAGGACTGGCCAGAGGGGGCGTCGACATGCTTTGTCTCATTTAATTAATGGGCCTGCTCTAAAGTCATACGAAACACACAGTAATGACATAATTCAATGGAATATAGAGAAATTACTTAATTGTTAATTCTTTTTTTTTTTTTTAATAAATGTTTGGGTTCTCTTTATATTATTGGATTGTCCCCTATTGCAAGTGGGTCTAGAACGTATCCCTGAGATGACCAAAACACAAAGCCTCATACCTGCAGGATTTTCCGATTGGTTTCATTTTGATTAATAGCATTCTGCAAGTAAAACACTTTTTACTTTTGTAAAAAAAAAAAAAAAAAAGGAATATTTTTGTAATAGGAGATTTTATGTTTTTGCTAACACACGGTACAACCAACATTTTCTGGAAAAATACGCCTCTCAATAAAAAGATAGAAATAGGTAATGAATGAAGCATTTTGGAACTTCAGCTCAGCATGTTCGTGTTTTGCTTTTGTTTTTTTCTGTCACAGCAAAGAGGAAACATTGGACGTTAAACAAAGAATCTAAAGCAGTTTACTGTGAAACTGACACAAATATTCCATTCTACTCTATCGTAGAACAAGGCAATTGAACGTACATATCCCATATATGTAACCACCACCATGTTCTACCAAACCAATTTAATAATTTCATTTAACGACAAGCTAAGCTAACAAATAAGGCAAAAGGTAATAGACAGGCTAACGGAAATTAGCATAGATGATAAAAATTCAAACGGCGGCTTCTTTAAAACACACGGAGCAGCAACGCATACAACAACACTCACAGGGAAATATATTAAGTGAAGAATGTTAAATGAGCAAAAACTAGTAACTAATAAAGCATTTTTTTTTTTTTTTTTGTTGCCCATCAAATAACAACCCGCTTGTTATATGAGCCCTTTTGGGCGGCTTGTTTGTTTTGTCTTGTCACCGGGTGGTTGACAGCGCTGCGTTAGCGCCTCTTTTCCACCGTGTTGACCTCATGAACGCGCAGCAGCGAGCGAGCGAGCAGTAAATCTCTAATGAGGCTTGATGTAAATACCACATCGCACAAAACCACATCAATTCCCCCCGCGTAACAACTCATCATGGGCACACACGCGGGGGCGGGGGGGGGGGGCGGGGGGGGAAGCAACTCGACCTTGTGCTCAATAGCCACAATTCATTCCTTTTCGTTACTGCTCATTGTGCGATTTTTTTTTTTCATTGCACTGTAAATGATTTAGCTTCAGCGGCTATTCTGATTTGGCTAATTGTATTGTTTATCGTGCTTGTTAGTGGAGATGATTTACATTTTACGGCCAATGATGTTTGGCTTCTTTAAGTGTTGGGGGAAATGTACTTTGTGGCAAGACTTGTGTTGTTTAGGGCACAGGTTTAGCAGGTGTAAACAACTACTAACAACATTTGGAAACAGTTGTTACAATTTATTAAAAATGCTGATATTGTACATCTTTGACAAAACATGTATAAGTACTAATAATTCAGTAAGTATTAACTGAATATCTTACAACGGACCTTAAAATTGTTATTTTGTATATTGTAAAATGTATGTCTACATATGTGTGTGTGTGTATTCATATTTGAAAACTGTTTAGCTCCATTTGATGTAAAATAAGGAGAGTGTCTAATATTCTACAATTTGTGCAATTGAGACCAATAAATATATTGACTCCAAAAATGAACACAACTATGTCCCTAAATGCCATAGAAATTAAAAAGTTGCCTATTTTTGAGAAAAAAAGTCATTACAATGACAAATTCCATTCATTTTTAAGAAAAAGAAGTTTACTGTTATGAGAGTAAAGTCATATTTTATTGTAATCTTTAGAAAAGATGTGTTTGGTTGAGGTAAAAATTTGTTATTGTCGTAAAATGTATACAAATAAAAAAAAATGTTCTAGCATGTGCTTTGTTTATATTAAATGTATATATAATAAATATAATAAATATAATGTTCTCCAATTTTGGGCAAATTATAATAGTATATTTTTTCCCCTCTAATTTTATTCCCATAAAATTCGAGCAGCTCGTTATAACATGTGAACCACAAACAGGACAAGTGAAGCAGCTCAGAAACCAAATATGCGTCACTGACAAAACTGTCTGAAGGGACGCTCGCGGTAATTGTGAACATGGAAAAAAAAAATATCTTTGGATACACACTGATGTTTTGTCAGGAATGCAATTTGGCAAGGAGGGCAAAATGATTTGATTCCACTTTGATCCTCTTGCCCACTATCACCCAATGTCATTGCGTGAGCACGACCGCCACAATGTTTCACATGCAAGAAAGCTTTGGGATCATGATGAAGTCTGCTCGGCTGGACTGGGCCGGCATTGCTGCTTTAGGTGGGGGGGCGGGGTAATGGGAAGTCAAGTTCGGTTGAAAATAAACAGCCTCATTCATGCGCTGGCACGGCCTCCGTTGGACTCCCCCAACAAGCGGCGGCAATATGAATCACAACCAACGACACAGAATGGAAAATGACTCCAAAGTCGACTAATAGACACGTTAAGGGTCCAGGGAGAATACATTGTTGTGGTTTTTTTTCTACTGTGACGGAGTTAGTGAGGTCACAATTACTGAAATTTACCGACTGTTAATGCAGGAGAATTTTGCACATTACATTTAAACCACAATATGGCTTTCGAATTATGCGACATACTCGAGGGTCATTCTCAGTTTTTTTCCGCGGGGGGCATTTAGAAAGCCTTTGCATCTTTTACCTTACGCTGGGTAAATACTTAATGCTGGCAACATTTGTCACTGTATGCAGCTGGCTGAACAGAATAGATTATTAGGAGGTGGTGTGTGTGTGTGTGTTGTGGGCTGCGCGCACACACGCGCGCGCACACTCACTGCTTCTCTTCCAGTGGTTCTCAAGCTGAAGTCCGGGGGAGCCACAGAAGTCCGCGAGTTCTATTTTCATACCGCAATATGGTGACCAGATCGCCAATTAAATCAGTAAAAAAACGAACAAAAGTCACATTAAAAGAATAGAACTGTTTTTACTAGAGCAAAAGATCTTTTTTTGTACATAATAGAAGGATAGAGTAGTATTTTGTGAAATTCATTTGATAAAATCTGACCTTGTACAAATATGACTTCCGGCATGATTAGACAAAATAAGTCTCTTCTTGTTAAGAAAACTGAATTGTGTCAAATTCACTTCGCTTTAAAACAATGTCATCATAATGTCTTTATCAGTCACGTATTTGATCGTTTATTTCGTAGTTGATCCGGTACTTTTTAATTTTGCAACAGCAGTGGCGTAATTAACATGCCAAAGTGGTGTTCCAAATCTTTTCTTCATTTGGCTGATGAGTGAACAATGTAGTCCACTATTCCCCCCCCCCCCCAAAAAAAAATCCTACATTGTGATTATGGATTCGGGGATTTGTTTATTTATTTATGTAAGCGTCATTTATGAAGGTGAGGCTACAGAGAAGAGATTCTAATTTGCAATGCCAATCTGGCAGCGGGTAGTAGAGTAACACAAAGCAAATACAAAAGACAAGCGGTCCAGTGTGACGTAGTTACGTAATACATGACGTCACGGCACACGGCGAGGCGACTTGTATTATTTGTTGCAGTGTTCCAGTCGTTTGGAGCAGCCAACGGAAAAGATGGAGAAGTAGTGTCACCTTTAGGAAGGAAGAGGTGAATAAAACTGCTGGAACGGGGAGTGTATGGTTTGGTGGTATGCCCGGTGAGCAGAAAGCAAAGCTATAAGATGGGGTCTTGTCAATGAGGTTTTTTTTTTTTTTTTTACAGAGTGCGATGAGTGAATGATTGGAAATTTTTTATATACAGTAGCGGACCTGGAAAGTTCACTTGAAAGTCTACTAAAAACGGTTGCTAATGCAAACATAGTGTTTGGGGAGAGAAAAAAAACAAAACGTTTACTTGTATGTGTCCGAGCTCCTTCCCAATTACCTGAGCTATGAGTCAGTCAGGAATAAAAGAATGTGTTGTCGGCGTTAATGGATAACTTGGGTGAGAGACGTCGCTCCGTTGTTGGCAAAATGACCACAGGCAGCTCAGGAATTTGACGAGAGTTTAACACTGGTAGCCCGTTCCCATACATATATTGTTATAGCCGCAGCGGCCGTGATTGAATTTCTGACCTTTTGCCGGAATGAGAACACGGTGGGGGTTGGGGGGGGGGGGGCGGACGGAGGGAGGGAGAGAGGGAGGGGTGCATTTCAATTTTTGTTGTCATCGACGTCGTCAAATAACTACAGGCGAGGAAAGATCGCGGCTGCGTTCAATTACTCTGCTTTGTAAAGGCTAAAGATGACTGTTTTGGACAAGGAACCTTACAACGCCGGACATCGCTTCTGTATAATAACATCTTTCAATACCCGTTCAACCAATCAAAAGAGCACATTACGATGCCAGCGCAAGCGTTTGGTACATAATGTGTTCTTAAAGGAGTGATTTTACATTTACCACAAATATTTGTACAACAGATTTTTTTTTTTTACACCAAGAACTACCTTGAAAAAAAATGACATGACAATAAGCTGCATTGTAGGCCCAAGTCCAGAAAGTTGGTCATTATTGTAAGCCACTGTACCATTATGCGCAGTTTGAATGTTAGCATTGCGCTTAAATTTAGGGGAAATGGCTCAAAGGAATTAAAAAACAAAATTGTTAGCTTAAGAAATGTTCAAAACCTGACTGAAAGATGAAATGCAAATCTATTGTCCTTGAAAGTTAAGTGCAACTGAACTGTTATTAAAGTCTACTGGATTGTGTCTTAAAAAAAAAGGGAAGACACTAATATTACACAATTTGAACATAGGTGCTGCACTTCAATTGTAAAAAAAAAAAAAAAAATTCATAAAAAATACTGCACGCAGTAGTTGCAAAGTTTACCTAAATACACGTTTGAAAACAAGCACTACTTAAAAATGTATTTTACTTACAAGGTAAATACAATTTTGCTAGTGTGTAAATGAACTTCTAACATGCACAATTCAAACATTAACACTGTGCTCAAAATATAGGAAAATTTAAAATATATATCTGTAAAAAAAAATCGATTGTACTTTTAAAGTTAAATATAACTGAACTGTGCTTAACAAATATACTGTACGGACTTAGAAAAAAAACTTTTAAGCCATTTAGCATTATGCAGTTAGGAATTTTTAATTCAGTGATTTTTTTTTTTTTTCACATACCACCAGGGTGAGCCCTCGTCCAATCACCGTTCTCGAATTTAAATAAAAGATATGCTATTGCACACTACTGTAAATGTGTGAGCTATTCCCAATATTAATATTTCATATTTTCTGTCCACGAATTGAAAAAGGAAAACAAAAATGGAGAAAAATACACCTTTGAGCTGCGTATTTCTGCCCAAAGTAAAAGTAAAAAGCTAACTTTTTTAGAATTGGTCCTTTAAGGATATAAATGTGCTCTCCCGATTGGTGGAGTGCTGTTGGTATAGTTAGAGGTTGAAAATCAACACAAGCTTCCAGGATCAGGCAACACTTTGACTTAAATGAAAGAAAGCCCGCTGATGAAGTCATGGCTCACATTAAAAACTGCTGACAGCTGAAGGGGAGCCTTCCCACTTTCATGTGGCCCAAACTCTCCCTCCACTGGCCTGATACTGTCGCTACTCTTTTTTTTTTTTAATCACATTTGAATTCCGCTGTCTGGCCCCCAGACAGACCCGACCCCGCCGCCACCCCCATTTTCTTTTATTTCTTGATTTGACTCCCTTTCTTTATGAAAGAACACTTGACTAGGAAGCCTTGAAATAAGCAGCCCACCCAGGAACAACACTGCCTCCACACTGAGATGACATTTGTGTCTGTACAAATCTCAATTTACTACTAGTAAGCTCATCGAAAGGAGGACTTCTTTTTTTTTTTTTTCTTTTAATTTCTCATATCTCCCTTAACATAATTAGAGCAAACGTAACTGATTACTTTGAAGCTGTCTGTTGAACTTTGATCCGTTGTTCCAAAAAGTGTTCTTCACTTCATGCTCTCTGTTGTAGACCTCTGCTGCCCCTTAGAGGTCACATGCTAGAATTGCAAAGATCAGCCCTGGATGGAAGTACATGTAGCAAGTTACTAATATCAATCGCAGAGAGAGACGCAAGTGTGCTGGAGAGACTCGTAGTCAAACCTTTATAAAATACAGAAGCAACACTAAATGATTAAGGAAACCACAAATTAAATACGATATTGAGCGTAAGCAGTGTAGAAAATGGATAAAGAAAAAACAAATGAAAACAATCAAGTCTGCCAAAACAAATATGCTTGAACTGCTTTAGTGCATTGTTTTGTTTTTTCACAAAACTGAATGCTACTGTTGTACTCATCCAACGTGTGTCTAAAATTGTGCTTATTGCACACACAATTTATTTTCGTGACCTCTTGGGCCTGCATTTTTACTATGCAAGTTCTGTAATTGGTCCTGGAAGAAGCGGGATTGCCAGTGAATGAAACTGCTTGAAGAATATGTTGGTAAGAAATAAGGAGGACTTTATCATAATCATAATTAATAATTGAGCTCCGGGTCGTTTTCAGACAATGCTGCCCTCTAGCGATTAGAGACTGGCCTCTTAACTAATACATCTTGAATTGAAACGTTATATACAGCCTTGAAATATGTACATTTGATTTCATAGCTACGATTTCCAAAATGATTCACAAATAGACTTGTGTCTGGAATGTTTGGTCAATAAGCATCATTCTAAGTGACTGCTGCAATAGTTTTTAACAAGAATAGTTGAGTGTTGAAAGTACGCTTTTTGTGCCTTTTGGTGATCACAAGGGCATATTTTCCAAAATGTGGATTTTTAATTTAATGAATGTAGCTTGACTACAATTGTCTGAGTGCAAGCGCACTGGCAAATGTCATTTGCAAGCCTTGCATGCGTCCTTGTGACATGTTCCTTTTCCTTCAAGTTGGAAATCCCACGGTGTCCTTTGAGACGAGACCAGGGGTGGGCAGGTGGTGTCGGTTCAAGTATCCCGGGGCATAATTTATGAGAGAGGTTAAAAGTCAAATGAAGACAATGGCCAGCAATTAGATGTTGGTGAATACTGCAGTGTGTGACATGAGCCGGGGCTGGTTTCTCTCAAGATTGGTTTAGCACTTTTCTCACTGTTTAACTAGTTCAAAACTCCTCATGCAAAAACGTTGGTATTATTTTTTTGTATTATTTCCTGTATTTGATCATGACAGGATAGTGAGTGCATTTTTTCAGATGATCGCAAAGATTCGGGCCAGGACTTGAATATGTGATTAAGAACGTGTACAGTGGACATCTGCGTATTTGTGCTTCAGCATTTGTGAATTTGCACTACATTTGTGAAGTATTTCAGCTCAAGTTATTTATTACAAGTTATGCAAGTTATTCTTACAACTATTCACTGCCAAACCTCTTCAGTCCTGCTTTTTACGCCTACAGAACAACAGCTGTAGGGTCATTTTATAATCCACGTCTTATTTTAGAAGTGTGCTTAAAGACCTGAAAAAAATCCAAGTGCTGGAAATACAATTAAAAAACATGCATAGGGAGTATTTAAATTGCGTTTTAATATATCGTGAATTTCACTGATGCTTGGGGGTTACTGTAAGTGCAAAGGTTCTAAGTAACTGATTTTTTTTATGGTGTCCCACCACTGGTTAGAATTCATCCACCAACATGTTTCAAGAAAGCTAACTTTGGCTCTTCAAGGGAGGTCCAAATGGAGTGCCCGAGAGGAAACGTATGCAATATCATCATATCCTGAGGTGTTAAATTGCTTTTTGTGAGTATTAGTACATGCACTTAACCTTCAGTCCTTGGCTGTTAGCCCCCCCCCCCCCCCCCCCCCCCCCCCCCCCGGGCTTGTTAGCTAAAAAATACATCTGCCATTTTCTCTCCTCTCCCCAAGTTCCTTCAGAAACACATCAAGGAAACAATGTAGAAGGAAGTGAGAGATAAAGTTGCCGGGGCTCTGTTTATTTGCTGTGTCAACGATTGAGAGATGACACTGTTTCTATGTGGTAGAGGAGGAGGAATCTGGCCCGGCGTTTCCTCGGGCCAAAAACGTCACTTGAAGAGGCCGAGGTGGATTACTGACACTTGCGTTAAGAGCTGAATATCCTGACTTAAAGTCCATTTACTGGGAGCAGAGTCATCATCAATCACTTATTTTTAAGTGGGGTGGAAGGTGTTTTATTTTGGTGTTAGAAAAATATTTCTTTGTGCTTATAAAATATATGTCGTCTATTTGGATTAATTATAACATATGAACTCAGTGACGTGAAAAAAAGGCCACCTTGCTCCTGCCTCCTTGTCCCCCTTTCGGATAACAGACAAAAAATAAAAGCTAAATTGTTAAAAGCAAAAATCTGTCAGTAATTGACGGGGCAAAAAAATCAAGAAACAATTTCTCGCAATCAGCCATCTTTGTTGTTTACATTCACCTCATGAGTATTGTGATGGATAAGGGGCTGAACATCCTACCCTGAGGTACACCAAACCGCATAACATGTTGCTATTAATAATCCCTCGAGGCAACAAAGAAGAAAAGAAACTGAAAATGTTTCATTATAATTTTTTGATGAATTCAATTCCATCCATCCAGCGCTTTGAAGTCGCAACTGGTGCCATCCATGTGGGATAATTCCAATTTCCCACTTTTCTAGAATGAAGCATTAGGCCTGTCTAATAGAAGCTCCTCCCCTTACGTTAACATTGTTCCTTGGAAAAAGATGGTGCCAAAGAACTACCTTTATATTAGACAGAGCTTTGGCCTGAACACAAAACCAGAAACTAAGCAAGTTTATACCGACTAACAGGTGACAGATGTAACACAAACAAACAAAAAAAGATAAGACTCAATAGGGAAGCCTGTAAAATAAATAATACAATAAATCATATACAATAAATGCTGCTGCCTTTAATCCACAATCACTGTACAAATGTTTCATCAATATCCCTTAGATATTTTTTTAAAATGTTGGAACATACTCTTGCTCATATTGAGTGAATAAATTGAAGTGGTCTTAAAACATCTGAAATTTGTAGAGACCTATTTGAGGGAGGCGTGTATTCATAAAATGGCTTGCCAAGGCATTAAATCACATTAACACGTGTTTGTGGACAGAGATTATTTGAGACGGATTGTCTCCCACGACAGAGAGCACTATTTCAGTAAATGTTGTACACCAACATTTCCCTAGTTTGTATTATTGTTCCGTATTCCGGTCAAATCTCATTTTACCTGTCCTTTAATCCTTACTCTCAGTTAGCGGCGGTAACTCTAACCCGCAAGCTGTCGGCGACGTGATTGATCACCCGCAGATAAACATCAGATAGAACAGGACAGACATTGATCCCCAGGAGGAAGAGAGGACTTGTCACACACGCACAGCGACATACACAAACCTCTGTGAAGCATCTGTCAAAATAGCACAACACGGAACTGTATGCGTGTGACTAACGTGCAGACAGCTGTCAGCTCTTTGGGATGCTGCTTGATGAACACGGGGGTTTTTCCAACTGCTTAGCTCCAAATTAAATCGGAAAATTACTTACTTACCTTAAATCTGCTTTATGTACTGTACTTTTCTTCATGTACTGCCCAACCGAGCCTTGCTTGGTGTTGTCTGTGTGCGGGTCCACATAAAAAGGGACACTTGAGGGAAAGTTAACTGTTTTTTTACGCTAGTTGATGGCTAGCTTACAGGCTAACAGGTTTACAGCTGTCACGGCCTGGCGGCTGGATCATCAAATACGTCCGAGCCTTGCTTGGTGTTGTCTGTGTGCGGCCACACATAAAAAATTGACACTTGAGGGAAAGTTAACTGTTTATTGTGCTAGCTGGTGGCTAGCTTACAGGCTAGCAGGGTTACGGTTGTCGCGGCCTTGCGGCGGGGTCGTCAAATACGTCCGAGCCTTGCTTTGCGTTGTCTGTGTGCGAGTCCACATAAAAAGGGACACTTGAGGGAAAGTTTACTGTTTATTATGCTAACTGGTGGCTAGCTTACAGGGTTAACTGTTTATCAAACACAGCGACACACTTTATTGAAATTATGGCTCACACTACAAATTTAGACCTACTGTACGTGATAACATAGTCTCAATTTTTCACCGGTTTGAAGCCTGATTTCATGGATGATTTTAGTTTTTCGTCATTCAAATTTGGCAGGCTTGTTACCAACATTTCTCTGTGGTGTGTCAAATTTCTACACGTTTTTTTTTCACTTGATAGGGTGGGTAAACGTCAATACGAGTAAACAAACTGAAACCTCACCACCCCAAGTATGGCTAAATACTGATACCAATGACCAAGATACTATCAATATTTTCGGTCCACCCCCTGTTATGTGGCCGTGTCTGACAGTGAACCGAATACGCTTCTCCACTACCAAACCTTGTCGTGTCTCAGCAGCAGAACGTAGCTGCAACAAAAGCTCTGTTGGCGTCATGGGCTGTCTGCTCTGTAGCTTTGTCATATTTGGTCTCTGGACCTGATCCCCCTTCAGCCCGTTGACCTACAATCAACTCCTCATCTATTATAAAGCAGCTACTGGTAGTCTAATTAAAATTGCAACATTATTATTTTTCGGCGGTTTTGTTTGGGGCAGGCTTGGGACTTACCTCTCGGGTTCTCTCTGAAGGGGAAAGTCTTAAAAAGAATGAGCGGGTGCTTGAATTATGCAAAGCAAGATTCAAAAGGGGAGAAAATGCCCGCTGTAGCAACTTGAGAAGGTCAGAAACGCGGCCCGGGTGACAGAGGCTGCCCCCAGAAGACGGCTGGAGATTAGGTGACGTGCAGTGGAACCTTCTGTGTGTTTGCATCAATAGATAAAAGTGTCCCCCAAAAATTGATTAAATCCAGTTGGCTTCACACGCTTGTCTCAAATCATCTTCATCCCATTGAAATGAATGGGCATGCCATTCCTCTCTTCCAGACGACAACCCCCAAAAACAAAAATTGTGTAACAAAAATAACATAAATAGCACTCCATGATCTTGTGCTTTATGAAAATATACAGTCTTGACATAAATGATAGGATTAAAATGTAGTGACTCAGCCAAGATAAAGTTCTTTGGCACCAAGTCAGAGCTTTAGGCACCGTCTTGTGGCATTTTAGAGTTATTATGCAAGGCTTTGGCGCCATCATGTGGCACCTTAGGGCACAAGTTAGCATCTTGGGGCATTGCAGAGTGCACAAAGGCAGTCAATAGGTGAGAATGAATGTAAAGGGTGAAGAGGTAAGACTCGCACCTCAAGGCGACACTCTACTGAGTTTATGGTGCCTTTGTTTGTCATTTATTTCCCCTTTCCAGTCTCCACTCTGTCACAATGACTGTGTGACAGGTGCTGTGATGTACACCCCCCCCCCCCCCGCCATTGTATTGAATCAACACAAGCTACTTAGACAGGAAGTGTTGAGGACACAAATGATGCAGGTGGGTTTGGAAGAATTTACCCCGGGGTGGCTGTTGCCCACCTAACAGCTAACAATGCCTGTGTGTATGTGTGTGTGTGTGTGTGCGCGTAGTAGGCCTAAGTGGGAGCACAAACTACTTTTTGTAGCAAAGGTGCACCTTCAGGCAGGTACAATTATCCACATGCAAGCCAGTGTCGTCTTGTGAGCAGGCAGGGCTAAATTGTAACTTAATGCTATGCTATGCTATGCTATGCTATGCTATGCACGGTGTACTCGTGGTTAATTAGTCCTCGTCAGTTTTTGAGATTCAGAGTTGCATAGGTTCTCTCCAAGTACTCCGGCCTCCTCCCCCATTGCAAAAACATGCATGTTAGGTTCCTTGACTAAATTGTCTCGATGTGCCCTGTGCAACGTTGGCTGTCATTATTTGCGGATTAGTGCTGCTGGCCTACACCCTGCTTCGACGTGGACATCTTTGCCACTTCCGTCCCACTGAGCTCTTGAGGAGCCACAACAACACGGCGGTGAGGAAGCAGCCGTTAATAGAAACGCATCACGCTGTTAATTAAGCCTGCACATATGAGCAGTCACCCACAGACGACGCCGTCCTCATACATGCAAACACGTAGCCGCCTACAAAGCACATCATGTACAGGCATTTCTGCATTGTTGAGTAAACATTTTAGTTTGTTAACTTGGATACACTAATCAGCCAGAGCGGGCCTAGCAAATACGACAGCTGAGCACCTGCTGAGGGATCCATGGCCACTAGGGGGCCCTCAAGCGTAACTACCAGTCGACAGAGCTTAGTGCATTTAGTAAGAAGAGAGTACTGTATCCAAAAAAAAATAAGTTTAAGGGTTATTGGTAGTTTATTTAGATTTGTTTGAACTTATGATTCAAAACTTTGTCAAAATATGATAAGGACCTGATTATTATTTTTCCTTCCTAGTTGTTTTGGTTTTGCTTGATATTTTCTTAATTTAACACTATAATTTTTTACGTTTGAACTTATCTTTATTCAGTGTTTTAATTTGTTGTTTTTGCATTCCATTTTTTACACATTGCCATTTTTTAAGTAAAAATAAAGCAGATGGTAGTTTACAGTAAGTGCCTAGTATACCAGTAGCCTACTGGTTTGTTGTTGTTTTTTTTTAAACTTTTTGTTGGCTTAATGTGTTCACTTGGAGTTTTGTGTAAAATTTGAATCAACACCAGTCTGCTCTTGTAGCTGAATAATTTAATCATAAAAAAAACTATCTGGGTAAAGATGCGTCTGACATTAGGAATAATCTACACATAAAAAAAACAGCAAGAGTACATTGTAAAACTGCTGCAAAGAGTTTATAGTAGATGTTTAAAGAATCATAAACAAAAAAATAAAAATCAGTCATCCATGTTTTAAACAATGGCAAGAACAGGTTCTTTTTCCACATTCCAGTAAAATATTTCCTGACTCGATGATTCTAAAATTTCTTGTGTCTAATTCAGAGTTGTTGTACATTTCTTAACAGTCATTCAAGTTTCACACCACTGACTGACAGTAGAGTGGGCCCCAAAATTAAATTCTGCGCTGGGCTCTGCCTCCCTCTGCAGGACCAACAAGCACGAGCAAGTCGGCATGAACTAGTAAGACACTTTATCACAGAACTGTATACATAGACTCTGCTTTTTATGACTATTGTCACATTTTACCTAAAAACACAATTTACAGAGTCACTGGTTGAGAGGAAAAAAAAAAAAAAAAGAGGGCAGCCAAACACAAGGCTTCTGTCAGCCGTTTCAGCTAGGGAGGAATGTGAGGGCACTCAGTGTTCTGGCCCAACCACAGCATTTATTTACCCTGTAAGCAGGGGCGGCCAGGATGATGGAGTATACGCTCAAAAAATGGATAGGGCTACAGTGTGTATGTGTGTGTTTGCCAGAGGTGGAGAACTAAACATGAGCTGTACAGTCCCCGTGTGACACCGAAAATACAGCGTATGCTTCTCACAAAAAGTTCGGGATTCAGTAGCTTTCGTGTGAAATTAAGGGATGAACCTAAAATACACTATAATAACCCAGGTAAACACAATTTGATTCGGTGATGTAGAGAGCGGCATCCCCTTAACGCCTCTGGTGGCTGGAATACGTCCCACCAAATCATCATGGGCTATGCGACGACGAGAGGTGCTAGCCGACAGCTAGCTTGCGAGCTAAAAGGCTTCCGGGGCTCAACCAGCGCCATCGCCTCCTTGCTCGAGAATTTAAATGACAACACAGAGCACTTCTGTAAATTGTAACACCCAGGGAAGATGCCGTTCGAGATGTTGGCATAGCTAGCTAGCTAACTGCATGACGTAGCGGTGTGCTATAACTCGCCTAATAACAACTGAATTAAATACTACAGTCTTTCAATGCGTTTAACTGTTATCGTCAAATGTGAATAATGGATATAGAATCAAATCTCTGAATTCTCTTTACAGGGTCTTTAATGATTTTCGAAGATTTGGGTGGTGTTCAGGAGATACGGAACATACAGATGAGACTTAGATGAGGCCTGTAGGCAGAGTGGGTGCCGATGCTTCCCGTTTCCTTTGCCCTTCTCCATTTCCGTCAATTGCACAAGCCTGCTCATTGAATGCGTGAGTGCATAAAGGAACACTGTGTGTATCTGTTGGTACAGTCAAGTAGTTTTAGTTTTAGTAAGCCAGTGTCGTCTTGTGAGCAGGCAGGGCTAAATTGTAACTTAAATTTACTGGTGACTATAAAAAACACACACACTCAAATTGTATCATTGGGAGTCGTTTATCAAAATGGATGACATTAAGCTTTTTTTATATTTGAACAAATACTCATCTTAATGCACGTGTTATTTTTGGCAAATCAAAATGATCAAAGTTAGTTTTAGACAGTGACACACTGACACCACCATACAGCAATCTCATTATGAAGAACAGAAACTTTTTTTGTAAAATTTATATTTGGGCTTTTTGTTGTGATTGTTCCACAAAAAGGCTCAAATATTGTATGCATATACAAGACAGCATATTTTTTAAACACACATTATTTTAACAATATCAGATTTGATTATTGGTTGTTTTCTCATTTCTAGTTTCACTGAAAATGTTTGGCTTAGTTTTACCAACATATCTGTGAGACGTTTATACACACTGCCTTTTGGGGATTTGGTGAAGTGGATGTAGCGCATGTGTTTTGCCAATGTTGTGCATCAGTAGATAAAGTATACTGAATTCAGAAACAGTGAACCCCCCATTCAACAAGCAAGTGACAATATGTGATATAGATAGAGACCATATGAAGACATTTAAACTTTAATAGGCCACCATGCCTTCCATATTATTCAAAGAATCATTTTAAGACAGTTTGCCTTTGTGTGAGTTAAGCACGAAAAAAACCTGTTTTACTCTTTCAACCTTACAGAAAAAACATGTAGTTAACTTTTCCATCATTTAAAAAAAAAAGAAAAGAAATTAAAAAAAAAAGTCATACTTGAGAGTGGGTTTGTCAAGCCTTCGAGTCACACTTGACCTTTAAGGCTTGAGCAACAAGAGTGCTTCTACTTAAAACGTAAAAGCCAAACGGAGTGATTCAGGCATCTGAATGTCTTGACTGTACAACTTGTTTCAGGCTCCCTTGGGACTTGACTGTACCCATTTTGTCTTAAATGCTTCCACGTTGACCCCGAGACGCACCAACTGCAGTGCTTTCATGTGCACATTTTAAATCAAGGCAAATGTAGGCCCTGGCATATAGGCACCTCCGATACATATCCCTTTTCACTGGCGAAAAAAGGGCAATTTGAGTCGAGCCCGGGCCAAAGTGAACACAATGCAGCCATTGATGCTGAGTCACAGTGGATACCTTCATACGCCATCAAGAGGAACAGTTAACGCTACAGCACCTGGCTTTCACTTCAAGACATAGGCCACGTTTGTGTATTCAAATCTTGTCCTACACCCATCCAGAAATGCACAGCTCATAAAAGCCGGACACGCATTATGAGACTGATTTCAAATCCCTGTAAAGGGAAAAGAAACGTCTTAACTACGATTGAGCTGCTCAAATGTATCTGGCTGGGATACTTCCCACCAGGTCACTGCGGGACTTTTCCACGCTGCGACTACAAGGCACTCTAAAGTGGCCACGCTAGTACGAAGCCCCCATCCACATGCTGGCTGTCAAGTCTGACTTTTTTTTTTTTTTTTCAAACCCCCTCTGCCCTCTTCACTTTTCAGCCTTTTCTCTAGCTAGCTTTGCTAGCTAGCTAACTGCACATTGAAATTGTGCCGGAAAGCCGTTGATGTGAACAAAGGCGCGTAAGTTTGTAGATATTGGGGTCGAGGCATCTTATGATGGGTCTCTGTTTTAGTCACAAACATAAAAGATTCATTTGAAAAAATCCAATGTTGGAAAAAGGTTTTAACGCTGTTTCTCCACAGCTAAATACTACATAGTTTCCTGCATGTTTTCAGCAATTATCGTCAAACATGTATACTATATTTACAATCTGTTAATTCACTTTGCAGGACTTAAATGCAAAGCACGTTTGTGTCTGCATAGTCTCATGGACAGACAGCAGTTTATTGTTGTATCGCTACCGGAATGACTCCAACGTTCAACATACAATTGTATCCCTTTAACATTATAAGAATACTTCTGTAAAATCGTCATTTTCCCGTAGAGCGTCGGAGTTCCTTTTGGTTGTGTTCAGCTGCTTTCACTTTACCTGAGTCTAAGGCAAAAGAGTTAAAGCACTTTTTATTTTCGTGGGCACACCTCTCACAGCATTATCATAAATCTTCGAAAGTGACACACACAACTCTTCCCTGAATGTCGAAAGAGAATTCACAAAAAAGACGTTTTGTTCATATGCACGGTTTAGGCTTGTACCGAGCTTCCCAATGGGCACAATGCACCAATAAATACTTCTTTTGGCCATGCGGCTGTATAGTGTACAGGCCAAATGTGAGATGTGCATTTTGGTCTGTGAACTATCGCCGACATTATTACACTTCAGTTTTTCCGATTTCTGTGCTTTCTTTCTTTCAAAGATGGCACAAGATGCCAATGCTCTGTCTAAATAGCAAACGGATCATCTGTGTCAAGGAAGTATGATTAAGTGATGAATCGATGCCTCACATTTTTTCGCATTTCACAGCAGGGCTCACGACCAAGCCCCCTCAAATAGCGGGGATAACAGTAAGGTAGTTGTGTCCTCATGACAGCCTGGGGCAACCTGTGGCCTGTCGTCCATTTTTAGCAGCCTGTGGCATACCCTAAAATTCATAATTGACCCAGCCCGTGTCAACTTACTTCCCACTCTAGACGGCAAGGCGGGAGAAGAGAGAAATTCACTCACGTATATTTCCAATTTCCAATCACACAACACTAAAATAGTAACATTTCTATTCATGCTCAGTGTCAAGGTCAACTGCTTGTTTTTGTCCTGAATATGGAGATGTTTCTGTTTCTGTTTTCAGACTGTTTCTCGAGAAATATATATTAATTCAAAAAAATACGTAAAACCTCCACTCGGATGAAAACGGTTGAACATTTTAGTGAAATGTCCTGTCCTCACACAAACTGACGGACTTATTGACGAGCGTCTTAGCATCATCCACAAACTTGTAGCCAAACAGCTCCATGGTGGGTCCGCACAGTCGTTGCACCGCCTGAGCCAGTGCGAAAGGAATGCTATGTCTCCATTTCTCCGCCTGCTCCGACGAGTTCCTTTGGGTGGAGAATACGTTGTTGGCATCCTGCGTGGTTTGGGTGTTCCTCAGGATCCACTGGCGGGCTTCGGGGCTGAACGGGATCCCCGCGAACCTGTAAATCTCCTCGACTTTCTGCATTGGGTTGCGAGCGATGTCTTCGTAGCGCACCAACATGTAGCTTCCCCTCAGCCAGCCAGGTCGGCTGAGGCCCAACTCAGCGGACCTTTTAAAGACGTCGCAGTTGCCCAGTAGCTTCTTCAACTCCTCCTCGTCCTTGGGCACCTGACCGTCCTGCACCAAGGAATTCCACGTCTGGTAGTTTGAGGGGAAGGCCACCATGCGCGACGCTAATATGGCCCGTGGATCTCGGACTAGCTGGATTATTTTGACGTTCAGGCGAGGGTCCTCCACCAGAGGCCGCAGCGTTTCCAACTGATGGATGCGGACGGTCTTAATGGCCCGGTATCGTTTGGAAAGGCACGACTGCGAGGCGAGGGTCAGGTTGAGCGGACCGCACTGCCGATCTGGACAGCGGAACCTAAAACAAGAGCGCACATTTAAGACAAAATTTGAAGAGCTCTTTTCCAAAATGACATCAAATGATATCTTGCCATGTCATTCAGATCAGGGCCACCAACGCCTTCTCTATTAGACGCTCCGACCTGTGTTTTTACACATTACAGTAATTTCTGATATTTTTTTCTTCAGTCCGATCAGATTTCAACCACTATGTGCTGCAGAATCAGTTGTGCTGATTGACAAATACATTTCTGACATTTTTAAGATGTTTTGGGTGAAACGTTTTCTTCTAATCTTTGTTTTTTTTTCTACTTTCAGGCAATCGAGATCAATGGTTCCCAACCGCTGGTCGACGGACCGGTACGATACCGTTGTCCTGAAATTCCTTCCTACCCCGTCGAGGCGTCCTACCAATAACGGCGATAGCGAGGTGGGTTGGGCTTAGGCTGTCGAATCAGTCTACCGTAAGAGGTTTCGCATGGGTAGGACATTTTGGCAGAACACCGGGCTGCATGGAGCGATTGAAAAAAATATATATTCATATAGATTCGTCCTGATCGGTCATCGCCCAGCCTGACATCCAGTATAGACGTACAGTTCTATGAAATCCGGTGTGGATTTGGTTTTATTTTGGAAGGGAGCATAATACGTCGCAATCGGGAAAACGCCCTCCAGACTTTTGTTGGCTTTGTGCTAGCCGCTAGCGCCTGCTCTAACAGTTGTGTGTTTTCAGCATGGCGGTGCTAGTAGGCCTTCCACTGCGTGGTTTGTCAAGAACAGATCCTGTTTTGAAAAATCTTGCCATGGGTAGCTTCAATTGTTCCAAGGTATACAATGCAATACCTCTCAAAAACCTCCTTGATGAAGGGGGTACAGACTTGCTCTTCACACAGTGACAAACTGGAATATCTGCGGAACAGCCACGTGGCCACATGGTCCCGAGGTGGTGGGGAGAGGAACTTCTCCAGAGGGGAGAAGTCACACAGGAAGAGGCCCTGGAGTACATCCCGATAAATTGCCGGCAAAAAACTGCTGTTGTGTGTCTTTGACAGCGTGTTTTGTACATGCCACAGAGGTTCAAAGAGGTAGAACATGTTCTCTCCGTGCTGGTTAAAGAATTCGCCCATGAATGAAGAACCTGTTCTCGTGGTGGCCATGAGTACTATGTGCTTAGGGCCACTGTTTTCAACTTCTTCCCCATGCCACTGCTCAGTTTGATTGCTGCGACTCTCTTGGGAAGCGTTGATTGTAGAGAGCGGCATGTTGGCCACGGTCAGGTTATTTGGTGTCGTGTTGCTGTAATCCACTGAAGATTGTGTGGTCTGCTGTGGAGTTTGCCTCTGCATCATTTGATCGGACATCCTGATGAGAATAGATATCGGATATTAGGTTCGATTAGATGGATCGATTAAAAGCAAACAAGTCGATTTTTGCCTTCAGTCAAGAGGCTTAAGGTTGTGAGGTGCAAAATTGCGCGTAGCTCTCACCTTGATATGATGTTGTTTTCCTTTTCGATGATGACCAACACCATGATGAAGACGAAGACAACGGCATATTTCATCTTCATTTTTTCTTTTAATGTCATGGTGTGGCAAGTCCAATTCTAGAGGGTCTCTGCAGATTCGTTCTGCACCAAAAAAAAAAAAAAAACCCAAGCCTGATAAGGATCCTGATCATTTGAATTAGGTGTGTTGGGGGAGGGAGACATCTAAAAAAATGCTGGATAGGGGCCCTTGAGGACCGGAGTTGGACACCCGTGTTCTACACTGTAGCATCGGTGACGCTGAATGTGTGTGCATCTTCAAAAAGCAGGCCTGGCCTGTTGAGTGAGGTTGGAAGTCAGCGAATGAGAATTAGATTTAGCTGCTTGGCCAAAGAGTTGGCCATTTTGCGTGTTGAGTGACGGTGTCAGCTGAGGCCATCGGCAGGTCGTCTAATATATGTTTGTGTTTTTTGTGACCTTTTGTTGAATAGTGATTGGAAGTGTACCAGCGAATGTCCCCTCTATCCTAACCACCCGTGAAGATATTATATTTTTTTCTAACTAGCAATGACAGACTGTATTAAATTAGCTAACAATATTTTTCTTTGCCGTACATGCGCAGTTGTGTAACATAAGCTAGTTGTACTTTTTGCGAGAGGCACATTGCTTTAGCTTCTTTTTGTAAAATAATCCCAAACGTTGGACATCCGCCATCTTTTAGGCACTTTCGAATAACCAGCGATGTAAGTACGATAAAAATAGTCATAAATCGACAAGGCGGTGAATTGCGATACAGCGAGGGTTAGCTGTACTTACAGGAACTGATCACCTAGAATTCAAGACAAGTTGATCAATAAAATTGACTCCTTATCAAACTGCTCATTTTAAACAAAGAGTTTCAGTCATTTTTGACGTCACACTCGGTGCAAAACCTCAGGAATGTTCAACCGTTTTCCGACCAAGTGAATTTTGTCAATAACGTGCTTCACTTCTTGGACCCTCGGAGAAAGACCGCTTAGATGGATGAGCGGTGGGGGGGGGGCGTGCCGGGGGGGTTCATGCAAACAGGGATGTTTTTCAGCCCATAGTGGAACTCGTACCTGTGGCGCCATCAAAAAGTCATCTGTGTGATTTCAAAACACTTATGTGGATGTGCATGTTTTAAAAGTGATTGCGCCGCATGATGATCTTGCTAAAGTGTGAGTTAGCATTCTTTGCATCAGCTATTTTTAAGTTGCGTTGTTTTTTTTTTTATTTCAACTAATTGAACTTTTTCTTTGCGAGAATCTGTCTATTCCCATAACCCAACATGTGATTTGGACCCGTCAAGAGAATGATTAATTTTCACATTTCAAGTATCTAATGAAACACAATTTTCAGGCCCTTGTTGGGCGATGGTGTGCGCTGTAAGTTAATATCACCCAATTATCTCACTTTAATACGTCACGACCGTCAAAGCGTCAAAGACCGAGGCACTGGAGCTTGCGCGCTTTTACATATTCAGGAGTTGCTGGAGCGTTTGGCAAATCGGACTATTTGCTCAAGCAGAAACACCCATCAGTCTGTTTATCATCTCGCTACAAATTGCATTAATGGCTGCCTTCGCAAGTGGAAACACTGAGAGCTGAATTCCCACTGGAAGCTGGGCTGTTTTTTGTTTTTTTTTTCTCCCCGGGTTGTTACTGTAAATCACCAACTGTCACTAGATAGACCAAAAATTCATTGAAATTAATTGACGCTGTCAGCAGTGATTAACTGGGACCCGCACGTGCGTCAAAAAAGAACTCAAAGCGGGTTTTGAATCTCTTAAAGGGAAGTCAAACCACCAAAATGATTTGCACTATGTTCTATGCACCTTCACCAGTCCAAACCTGGCATTCTGATAAATATTGCGTTTGTGGAGTATGAGTTAATCCACCCGTTTTTAGCCATCTCCGGGGGCGGCCATTTTGTCACTTCTGTCGACTGAAAATGACATCACAACTGCTCAGGGCTCAGGTAAGGACCACACAGCTCACAGCTCACCTGTTTTCTAAAGCTGAGCCATGATTGGTTGTTACCTGAGCCCCGAGGATGTGTGATGTCATTTTCAGTCGACAGCAAGTGACAAAATGGCTGCCGCCTGTGATGGCTAAAAATGAGTGGATTTTGCTGCTTTAACTCACATTCCATCAAAGCAATATTAATCCGAACGCCGTGTTTCGACTAGTGGGCCTGCGTCAAACATTTTCTTGTAAGGAAAATTTGGGGGGGTTCACTTCCGCTTTAAAGATCCTGTAAAGTAAAATTTTATACATATTTGGAAAATAGTTGCTTACAACGTGTGCAAAGACTGGCACATTTGTAGTACTGAAACACGGAGACATATATTTAACCTGTTTTGCACCAGTGAAGTTAGCGTAGGTGGGAACCAAATTGGCGGGGGGGGGGGGGTGGGTTATATCATGCCAGCCACCTATACTAAATGTTAATTTTATCATGATGAACCCACCTGTGAAAGTTTTTAATTGGTTGAAAATTGTTTACAATTGTCTTCGGGTCCCCAATTTTTCCCTTTATCTGTTTGCCAAGTAGGTGCCGTGTCCTGGTTTGCTCCAGACTCTCCGTTACCTCACTGCTATCTCAGTGAGACAATGAGCTATTGTCATTAAGGCTTAGTAGGACTCAACAAAGGTGAAATGAATTCACCTCCCCCTCTTGTGCTGCCGGAACAGATCAAGGAGGTCCAAGACCAAAATATGACCAACGGGCCTCCAGTGCGAGGCCAAGTGAAATCAAGTCTTTGTACGAAACAATCTTCTATTCATTTGAGTAACATTGGCATGACTCCCCCGCCGCAAGTATTCCCAGTGAAACGTTACTCCGATCAGATTACAGATTGGTGGATTTTGGGCCTGGTGCTTTAATCGGTTGGGTAAATAGCTCAGTGGGCGTGTGTTGTGCCTGTGTTGCCGCACAGTCCGCTTCTGTGGCTGATTTGGCCAATTCACGTCGCGACGTTAGCCGTACATGGCGGATCAGGATATTCCAGTTGATCGCAATTACCATCCGGGAGTAACTGTCTGCTCACGCATGTAATCGGGTAATCCTGAATGTTTCAGAAACCAGAATTTTGACCTGAACTCGAATATTGACTGCATGTCAGCGTAGTCATAGATTAGTCTTCTATGCTACAGCATTGAGTCTGTATGTAAATGAGACAGCTGAAGCAACGGGGAGCTCATTCAAATGCAGATGCTTTTGTTTGTCACATTGCCACCACTGAAATCCTTCAACCGTACAAACATATATACTATATATATATATATATACAATACAATACAATTTTATTTATTTATTTATATTTGATAACGCACTAAAAAAAATTAACTCAGTTAACTCAGTTTTATTTACTTCCTGTAGCAGCGGACGTCTGCTCACTGTGCAACCAAACTTAGAGGAGAGTCACTGTCACAAAGACTGACTTTTATGTAGTTTTACTTTAAAAAGTTGCTTGACTGCTCATTGGAGGAATCCAAAATAATTTGCTCACTTTCCACAGCCAAATTCAAATACCTTATTAGTTGTATGTCTTTGGTGTATCGTTCAACTGTTGTGTTTTACAGGAAAAGAATCGTATTCAAGGATCAAAGAAAGCTATTAGAACAGTCTTGGAATCGAAACATACTTTTAGTTTTTTTCCACATTCATTCCAAGATTTTACTCAAGTAAATATCCGTTCCAAGCTTTGTAAAAAATTGTAGTTGAAAAATGCAATTAATCGCGATCAACTATGGCTAATTTTGCGATTAATTAGTTAGAAAATTGTAATCGCTTGACAGCACTAATATATATATATATATATATATATATATATATATATATATATATATATATATATATATATATATATTATTTGTGTATTTCTTTGTGTTTGCATGCATGTGTTCCGTAAGTGTATTTGTGCGTGGATGTGTATGCGCGTGTGTGTGCGTATGTGTGTGCATGTGGAGGAGGGGGTACCCGTCGTTTCATTCTATAGCCAGCATATAGGGGGAGGGGGTATACAGAAAAGAAGCATTTCACACATTTCCACACATGTAGCGAACTCAAATGCACACTCATGAATATTTCCTAATTCCATTAAAAAGTGTCCAACATGAAGCTTTTGTGCTCCCACAACACATCTGTGCAGACGGTTTATAAAACCGCCGTGACGTCACGTTCACATGTGTCAACGAGACGAAGAAGCGGACGTCCATCCATCTATACGAGCATGCACATTAATTGTCACTAGTGTCACGAATCGTTTTGTTTTTCCACTGTGTGTTGTGAACCAAGTGACACTTACGGTGAGGATAAGCGCTTGATGAAGGATGGATCCTCGAATCTTTGACATGCGGTTAGCGAGGAGCGTTCGTTTTAAGAGGCTCCGTTCAATCGGCAAAATAGCCTGTTCATGATGACCTTGCTTTCTGGGGAATATTGACCGACCTTTACGTTGCGCTCTGTCTCTCTGTGTTCGTGGGGGACCCGTCGTCCACGCAACATCTTGCTGCATTGTCCCCGGCAAGGACACACTGCCATGTTGTGTCCACGCGAGGCACATGAGCAGCACACAAACATCCACGGAGAGATAAAGTGGGATGAATTATTATTCATTTAAAAGGAAACAAACAAACAAAAAACTCCAATTGAGGTCAGGACTCACGAAAAGTTATCCCAAAAGTTGCCCAGTCTCCAAAAAGAAAACTTCGTTTTCTCCTCTGAACTTTTTTTCTTCCCCCCCCCCTCTCTAATTCTGTGCACTGACTGAGTGGAGCGCGCGCACACACACGCAAACACGCGACACGAGCCATCGACTGCAACTCGGGTGACGTCACAGGACGACGCGCGTGGGATGACTCGGGTGGGCGAAGTCACGTGACACTTTCCCCGCTGTGTGAGTTTAGTGCGCAACATAATATAGTATAGTTATATAGTAGATGCCCGCATACTCGCGGTTCGGCACTTGCGGATTTCCATAGTTTCGGATATTTTTTCAAAAATGTTCTACAATTATTTCTTAAAATATTTGTGATTTATTTCGCTTTTTTATTGAATTATATATTATATATATATATATATATATATATATATATATATATATATATATATATAATTTTATATTATTTTTGTTTCATATTTTAATTTTTCCCACTTTTATGTTTGTATCATTTAATCCTGTTTTAATCATGATTTCGTTGCCTTTGTAAAGTACTATGGATTCACCTGGTGTGTAAAAACAAATGCTGCCTTGCCTTACTACAGTGCTAATGTTTTACTGCTACAGTTATACTCATAATTTACTTTGGACCTGTTGCAATAAAGTCAATAAATATTCAATATTCCAAGTGACATCATACAGTACAATATCTCAATGCAGTATGACGTTGTCGTGTGGTAACCGTTTGTGACCACTAGAGAGCAGCAGTGTACAAGAGTATGCGAGGAAGGCCATTGGGAGCGTCCACTTAAAAGAAGTGAAATTTTCTTGTCAACATTGGATTAGAAAAACAAATTGTTTGTTGGACGTTTACTTTTGTTCTATTGATTCAAATGTGAATGTCACAACATTTAACAGCATAAAAACTTCACTTTATTAAAAAAAAAGAAAGAATTTGTTCTTCAAATAGTCCATACTTGTGTTGTCTGCAGTTGAATCGTTTTACTTGTTCATTGGCTAAAGTTGCAGTGAGGCCTCGTGGTTGTGATGGAATGTGATGACATACACATGAACAAAAATCTTGCACAAGTAGAGTGTCATTTCTATTGGGATTTGCCTGGAGTTATGACTCTGTGTAGTCACTGTGCGCACACTCTCCCTGGTTTATTAAATGAGGAAAAAAAGGCTGTGTGACCCCACAGTACACTCTCCGTGGACAGATTAAAGGAGTGACCTAGTTTTATTGGAGTGGACCGGGACTAAAAGCAAACCTCTGCCCTTGGCCAACCACATTGGAGATTATTAATAATAATCCAAAATGGGCAAAAACTGAATTGGGTATCTTGACGACAGGTGCTCGAGCAGACAGTGTGATCCTGTGCTCACACAAGTGATGCAAAAACTTTCGTGTCATCTTTACTTCTTAATACAGACCTGTCAAAAAGTTGTGCTTTGCCGCCATCTATCAGGCTTTTTTTTTGAAAGGAACAATGTTGAAATGGGTTCAGGAGCTTTATTTAGACAACAGTAGTGCTTTGCTGCCATCATGTGGCATCTTACTGCCAATAAACTATATTGAATTGAGTTGAAGAGCTTCATTTGGACAAAAAGCAGTGCTTTGGTGCCATTTTGGGGCATCTTGGTGCCAAAGAGCTGCTGTATAAGGAATTGAGTTGGGAGGCTTAACTTTAACAAAAGGGAGTTCTTTGCTGCCATCTTGTGGTCTCTTGGTGCAAAGGAACTATATTGATGTGAGTTGAGGAGCTTCATTTCGACAAAAGTAGTTCTTTGCTACCATCTTGTGGCATCTTGGTGCCAAGGAACTATGTTGAAATGATTTGAGGTTCTTTATTTAGACAGAAGTAGTTAATTGCTACCACCTAGTTGCATCTTAGTGCCAAGGAGCTATGTTTAAGTGAGTTGAGGAGCTTCATTATCATCAAAGTAGTTTAGTGCCGACAAACTATGCAAAAGTGAATTGAGGAGCTTCATTTGGACAAAAGTAGTGCTTTGCCACATGTTGTTGACATTTCAGTGCAGAGGAACAATGTTGAAGTACGTTTAAGAACTTCATCCAGACAACAGTAGTTATTGTCCATCCTTTTGTGTTATGTAGTGACAAGGAACTCTATTCAAGTGAGTTGAGTAACTTCAATAACATAAAAGTAGTGCTTGGCCACCATCTTTTAGCATCATGATGCCTAGGAGCTACGTTGAAGTATGTTGAGGCACTTCATTCAGTAATCAAAAGTAATTCTATGCCATTATCTTGTGGCATCTCAGTGCCAAGGAACTATGTTGAAGTGAGTTGAGGAGCTTGAGTGGGACAAAAGCAGTGCTTTGCCACCATCTTGCCGGCATCAAATTGCCAAGAAAATATATCAAAGTGAGTTGAGGATCTTGATTTGGACAAAAGTAGTGCTTTGTCGCCACCTTGTTGCATCTACAGACAATTAAAATTCATCCTCACAGTGCCCTTGATGACATCAACTTGCACTACCAAAACATATTTGTAGTCCTATGTAATATGGAATGAGTACGGTATATTTAATTGCCTTTTTCTTTTGAAGCAGTATTTTTGTCATGTTATTGGATACATTTCGATTCTCATTTGCGCCAGAGGATCTACATGACGCGGTTGCGTGTTCGATTTTCGCACGGTATCGATGGTTTCTCCAATTTCGACGTGATAGTGGTGGAATTAAGAGGTGGATTAAGTCGGGTAAGTGCTCGCCGGAGGCCCAGGTACCAAATGCACGGCCCCGGCCGGCACTGTGTACATTTGGTGCACTCTGGATTTCACTAATCTGAAATGTTCCTGGCATGTGTTCCCTGCGCTCGACATGTTCTCCCGCGACACTTTTACGCAGAGACATGTCGTGCACCAAGAGCCAAAGTCATTCTCCGCGTTGACATCGCTCCTTGACCGGAGGCCAAAGAACGCACGGCAACACACGCACGCCCCAACATGTTTTGTCGTGTAATCCCACCATGTCGTTTTTTAAATGCACTCAACACTCAAATGTTCCATTCGGATGACGTGATTTACTAGATCGGGTTCTAATATTGTTTGCTTTACTCATCTTCTGGGACATGATCACGTCAAGTCAACCCAAAAGATTTTCTTTGCAATAATATGTTCTATCCGCCTCCACTAGTCTAAACACGACATTATGATTCATTTTGCATTTGTGGAATATGAGTTAAGCGGCAAAGTCCATCCGTTTTTAGCCGTTCCAGGGGGCGGCCATTTTGTCACTTGCTGTCGACCGAAAATGACATCACACTTGCTCAGGGCTCAGGTAACGACCAATCATGGCTCAGAAAGCTGAAAACAGGTGAGCCCTGATTGGTCATTCCATGAGCCCTGAGCAACTGCGATGTCATTTTCAGTCAACAAAAGAGACAAAATGGCCGCCCCCTGAGATGGCTAAAAAGGGGTGGCATCTGTTACTTGACTCATATTCCACAAGTACAATATCAATCAGAATGCCGTGTTTAGACTCATGGGGCTGCATAGAACATGTTATTTTAAATAATTTGGGGGAGGGGGGATGACTTCCCTTTAATGCTGTTTCATGCGACATTAGTTCTGTATCCAAAACAAAATGTGAAACATTTCTCAGATAATCGTACTACGAGTGATGTCAATTTTTGTGGGGAGAATTATAACAACCAATAACCATAAACATCACCAACTATTAGTCCGATTACATTTTTTGTTACTTTAGTTACATTTTTACTAAATGTGGTGGTCGCATTGGCGAGGTTCTGGATTCAAATCTCATCTGAGACCCTCCTGAGGTTGCATTTTAGCGATTCGGAAGTTGGCTCGCTGATGTGTTCTGCTGCAGAGCCCGAGTGAGCTTCACTTTGAGGTCACAAACTATTGGCCGAACATCTCACCTTTTTCTGGTAAAGAGCAGAATTCATGCTTTCATCAATCACAGCAAGTTTCTCCAGGCCCTGAAAGAGCGAAGCGGCCCCGGAGCGTAACACTACCACCGCCATGTTTGAATGTTGATTTGATGTTCTTTTTCTGAAATGCTGCGTTGCGAAACCCCACTGATAGACCGAAATGAAGATTTGAAAAATTGCATTCTACTTCATTGTGATGTAGATTTGAATTTGATTATAGTCAGGAAAAGCCTACTCCAAGTTCTGAAATGTATATAGTCTTAATCAGAAGCACTTTTCACAATTGTCAGCTGCTATTTCGATGACTTTTTTCCATGTGGGACAGCGTTGTAGGCCTGCAACCACCCAAATGTGGCTTTTAGCAGGCTGTGTTGCAAATATTTCCGAAGCACATTTAATGCACACTTGGCCGCGTCCATCGATGACAAATAATCCACATCAGATGATGGCTACGCTTGCGGCCACTGGCACAAGTCATCAGCGCGTGGCTGACTTTTCCCAGCAGGCGCCCTGCTGTTTCTGACAAGAGGTCAAGCATTAGATGAACAGCCAGCTTTAAATCAGTTTTCTTTAAAAAATATATATATATATATTTTCGGTTTTTTTTCCTTACAATGTGCATGATGTAAAGCAGAAACTTTTGGTTTCGTCACCCAAAAAAAAAAAAAAAAAACCCCACAAACACAAAACATGCTTGCAAACATGCGCTCATATTGGCCAGTTGTTAGATGCATCCGCATGGTGCGCGCCCATTGTGATTTCCATTGAAGTCCACGCAGACAGAGGCTGCGCATTACAAGATGAGGCTGGATTAGACCACAGTGGGTTAATCTTTAGGCCTGCCATCTGCCAGCGCCATGAGAATTAAACCTGAAGCCGTGGCTTTGGCCATACATGCATGCAGAAGGTAGCCCACCTCTTGCAATGCACAACGTCTGATGAGCCTTTAGTGCACAGTGCAAAACCGGGACACGTGCGCGTCTAAGATTGTCTAACGCCGACTTTCATTTTGTACTCGTGTGTTTGCCACTTTAAGCTGCGTACTTGTATGCGCGGTACGTGACTACATGTTGTTTTGCGACAAAGCAGCGGCGAGCGGCCGCTGAGCTCGTGTTGTTTACATTCATCCGCCGCCTCTCAGATTATAAAGTCGATTGTACTTCAGCACGAGAATGGACACTGAAAGGTTTTTCCGCGTTTCTTAATCCTATGGCGTGCAACGAAGTGAACAATGTGTGGCCTCTTTTTGTTTAGATACAAGTTAAGTTTTTGAAAAACACACACACGTGTGTATATATATATGTGTGTAGGTGCAATGATTAATCCGCAGCTAATCGATTAGCAAATTGATCAATGATTATTTTGATAATTGATCAATTGTTTCGGTACCCTTTTTTATTCAAAAATTGTCCAAACGCTCGGAATTTCAGCATCAATTTTGAAATGATGTCCTGTTTTTGATAATGGTAATGGAAATGTAAACATGTTTTCCCATTCATTGCTTTATCGATAAAATAACAATAAACAGATTAACCGATTGTCAAAATCATTGCTAGTTGCAACCATAATCTATCCACACCGGGATACACAAGGCTACAAGGTCAAAACCTAGTAAGTCACATTTTGGTGAATTTCAGATTTAAAAAAAAAAAAAAAAATTGATATTATTGGTCAGTCCACCCGCGTGGGTTTTATTTTGACACATTATTGAGTAATCTAACGTGTTAAAAATGGCCGGTGCCTTTTCAGGGCTGGGACTTGACGGGGCGAGTGAGTGGCGAGTCTGCGTGCGAGTGTCTGAGTGTGAGCCGTGGCCGACGGCAGCTTTTGTGTGTGTGCTAAAGTGCATCTGTGACTGCAGCTGTCCTTTCCCTCATGTGTGGGCTTTAAAGCAAGTGAAAAGGCTGAAAAAAAAAATGGGGAGTTACACTAAACATTGTGTCATTAGTATAGACCCTCATTTTCGAATTGACATTGTGGAGGTCACTGTTCCTGCCGCAACACTCCAACTGGAGCGATGTAATCCCATCAGATCATTCGCTGCTTTCATCTGCATCATCCTCTGTTTTATGATTCTACTAATTGGAGCAAATAGTGACTTTTTCTTTTTTCTTAGCGCAACAGATGGTTGCGGAGTGCACAGCAGATGGTGCACAACATCAAGTAACCTCTGGCACAGAATAGATGCCGCCTGCTTTTTTAAAATCCCTCTTTTGTCCACTGCAGTTGACCGAGCATTTGACTTGTCGATTGAAGTTAGAAGTGTGATCGAAAGACTGACTATTGATGGATGAATTAGGAAGGTCACGGTACTTAATTAACTTGTGTATTAATGCTGAACGATTGATAAAAATAAAAATGAAGTATTGCAATTGCGATTTAATATACGGTCATTTCTTTTCATGGACGTCTTCCCATGTACTTTTTAAACAAATACAAGTAATGCATTAATTTGTATTACGACAAACAATATCAGATCTAAATATTTTGGTTTTATATGTTAGGCTTATGCTAAAATGAAGGCAAATGAACCACAAATTAATATGGAAGACATTTTATGTAACTTTTTTTTCCCCACCAAGTATATCAACGAACTACAAATACTTACCAGCACTCTGTATAGCGGTCCATCATCTACAAATATGAAGTATACACTCTTTTTTTTTTTTTTTTTTTTTTTGTGGGCCCATTTGGAGTTGAGCAGCACAAGGAGGGACTCTTAAGAAGTGTCATTGGATTAGCCGGGGGCGCATCTGCCTTCAGTCGAACAGCAAACACCTTGAGAAGTGCACCTCATGCACTTGCCTTCATGGTGCCACTTCATCGCTTCACGTTTTAAAGGATGAAGCATGTGAAGCTCACACATTTGCCACTGCTCTTTGCCTTTTTGCGCGTCTGCTTGGGTAAGTTTGTTCTCATTTACAAGTGTGTGCGTGTGAAGGGAGGAAGATGTAGCCATGTTGCTGATTTTGTGTATACATGTATGTATACATACATGTATGTAGATATATTCAGCCTCGGGCGCTGTTGTGAAATTACAATCTTAAAGTATTAATACATTAAAAAAAAAAAAAAGGAAAAAAAAGCATTAGCGTGCTCATCAGAGATCTTATGTAAAGAAAAGGTTTGTAAGGAAGCTGACGTAACTCACTTTTAATCCCGAAGGTACTGAGAAGGGGAATTTTTGCGCCATCTAGTCTTGTGTAAAGTACTTAGGGGATGCTAGGGTAATGAAAGTACAACTTTGGCAGCCCTTGTAGAATATTACTTTAGTAAAAATATAAAAGTATTTGACGTTTGCTGTATTTAAGCATCAAAGGAATTTGACGATTTTAAATGTAATTATTGGTAGTAAAATGTTTTTAGTGAGTGGTTAGAAATAGATTTTAATTGTGTTGGTTTTTTTTGAGTGTGTCTTTCTTACGATAAAATATAATAATATGAATGAAAAGAAAAAGGCTTGATTTGTTTTTTTTACTTCTGTGCTGCAGTGAGAAGTAAATGAGTGAATTAGTTAACATGCTAGCTTGGCCGTCACGTTAGCCATAAGCCTAAACAAGCTTGTGATACGTAAAAGAAACTTGACCTTTTGGCTTCACTTGGATTCATATTAATTGATATAACCTGCCTCAGGATTCATATTAATTAATATAACCTGCCTCCACCTCTTCAGGGTGCACAGGGAGTTTTTGAATGCTAACGTTTCTGTCACTTTAGCATAAGAGGCCTTTAACTCAAATCTGCCAAAACAATTCCAGAGAAGACTGTACTACTAACTTTCAACAAACAAGTTCTTTTGTTCATAATTAGTTTTGGAGTAAAGTAATGCGCTAACAAGAGTTGGAAATGTAGTCAAAGTATACATTTGATTTCATAAATGTAGTCCAAGTGAAAGTTGCCAAAAACAGAACTAATGAAGTAAATGCATTAAAAGAAAGGGCGCCATGTTGACAAACCTTGCTTCACATCGCCCTTGGTTTCTAACTGACTCTGCCACTAATCATCATAACCTTTTCACTTTTACGTCCCGTAGCTCAAGCCGACTTTGCCCCGTATTTCTTCGACAATGGACCGTACAGCAGCAACGGCAACATGGCGCTGTTCAGCCTGTCCGAGGACACGCCTGTTGGTGAGGTTGGCTCGTGACCACCGGCGCGCTACGACGCTCATGTGTCAATGTCAAACGCGCAGCAGATGTTGTGTGGTTTGACATGCACAGTACATGCTCACGCCATGACGCTATCATACTACCGTTGCCATCTGCTGGGTCCCGACCTGTTTAATTGAGGGCTCCCCTTCAAACCTTCAGTCGCAGTTCATCTCCAGTTACATGACTTGACTCTAGCCAGACTTAAAACTAATGTATGAATAAACCTACAAAGGCAGGCAAGCGACATAAACTCAAATCGGCTAACTGATGGCTGCTTAAGTTAGCTATGTCAGTTGCGTGTTTAATTGACAACTAATAGATAATACCAAGACTGATTTGGGACTGTTCAAAATCAACGTGATTGTGTTTGTGGGCTTAAGCTAACTAACACAAGCACAGATAGTAAATGCAAAGTGGCTAATGGGCGAATGAAAATTTGTTGTGATTGAACAAGGTTGTACGACTTGACTGACTTGAAATTTAGCAGGGACTCAACTTGACATCCTTGATTTTTGCCATGACTCAGGACTTTCTTGGAACTTGAAGGTTAAGACTGGAGACTTACTTATAAGTATGCACATTACCTTCTTTGTGGTAAGCAAATCTTTGAAGTGAACGTGTCTCTTTTTAGGCACACAAATTTACTGCCTTAATGGCACCGACCCTGAGGGCCAAGCGGTGAGCTACGGCCTTTCCTTTGATCCAGGTTCCAAGGAGTACTTCAGGGTCAACCCCAAAACGGGAAATATTACCTTAGTGCAAAAGCTGGATCGAGAGGTGAACATTAGGACGCTAAAATTGAGAGATCGGGAATACTACCGGTCATTATTTGAAGAAATATAACATTGTGTTCTTTGTCTGCTCAGAAACAAGATTCCTTTGATGTAATGGTGAGCATCACAGATGGGAAAAGCAAGGTAATGCAATCTGTCAGTACTGTGTAGTAAGTCTCAGGCCATCCAGGCCGAACTGTTTGCAAAAATGGCACAAAACATGGTTAGTGTCAAACGGTTAATGGCTAAGGTTAGCTGCTAGCACTTGCCATTAGCTAGCCAGCAATTGGCTTGGTTTCTATTGTCACTTGGTAATACTCGAAATAGATGGCGAAATGCTGGCCCAAGGCATTTGCACAATTTATACTGTATTATCTAAATACCTAAATATGCTTTTATTCTGTGGCTTTCTTCCTTTTTAGGTTGTGGAAAGAGTGACAATATTTGTGATGGACACCAATGATGAGAAGCCCGAATTCCGAAACATGCCTGCCATCATTGACGTCCTTGAAGTACGTGGCATTTTCAAACCAACACCATAGCAGGCATAGCTATGCTGGATAGCATAGCTGGATCGTTGGATAGCTGGATAGATGGAAAGGATAGATCAATCCCTCACATTCTTGCAAACATTCCATTCCATCAGTTTCTTTATATTTTCAATATCTTTTTCATTTGTGTCTTCAGTTTTTCTTGAAGTCCTTTATGCGTGTTCTCATTGTAGACCACAGAGTCGGGACACAGCATCTTCAAAGCACAGGCAGTGGACAAAGACACAGGTTCGGGAGGATCGGTTAACTACTACCTACTGGTAATTGGAACCAATGTCCCTCCACGTTTTGATAACCCCACTGCATGTTTACACCTTTGTTGAATTATTTTCCATCAAATGATCAGAGGTGGGCATTTTATTAAAGTTTGACGCTTCGGTCATCCATCAGCAGCCTGGGTACCCGTCCGTCATCCGTCATTTTTTTTCAAGCCGAACCTAATTGTAATCGTCTGTCGGTCAGTCCGTCAGAATACATCAAAGGTCCGCCAGTCGGTCAATCTGGGAAAAAAAAGAGTCCAACAGATGAGAACTCCATCCATCCATTACCTGAACCGATTTGATTCTTCTTCTTCTTCTTCTGTCTGTAGCGGTTGGCAAAAAAATGTTGGTGTATTACTCTGAGATCTGTTTCGGACTTGAGCAGTTTAGTGATGGTTACACGGACGGACCAAACTCCACTTCCACTTCTGTGCTTAGTCCGTCTTTTTTTTTTTTTTTTTTTTAAGTTTCCCGTCCATCGTCAGCAAAACGGGCTTCCGTCACCGACGGACCGAATGCCCGACTCTGCAAATGATGCATGTGATGACCAGCCCAGAAGCGGCAACAATGATTTCCTTGGTGTCATAGCGAACATTCATGCATTAGTTGTGAGGATTAACATAACAATTTCATTTGCGCACGTGTGGCTGATTTGGCGACCGAACGGCCATCAACGTTAGAGTGCACTTTGGGGCTTTTAAGCGCATCTGGCCCGTGGTGGCGAGGACCAGTGAGACGGTGCACATCTGGACAGTGGCAGCTTACACCTGCATATATGGAGCATATGGGCTCCTTACATCCAGATGGACAAAGAGAAATGCACTACGTGGCCTAGTTCAAGTGTTCTCATGCCTGTTTCCGTCCGACCTCGCTCGCTCACGTGAGCGCTCGTAATGGGGTTTCAACTGAGAGGCTTTCACTCACGTGACCTCGTTTGAGTCAATGCGCTCTTTTGATTCATTTCTAAATCCTGCTATTGTTGTGCCCTTTGTTACAGAATGCACAGTCCAGTTTGTTTGCCATCGACAGACATAGTGGGGTCATTCGCATCAAGCTCGAGGAAACGTTGGACTACGAGAAAACCAAAACGCATTTTGTCGTCGTCATGGCAAAGGTATACGGTGAATTACGAGATAACAGTGGTGTGGCAGTGGTGGCTGGTGTGTTTTCTCAAGAGGACTACTACAGTATATATTAGGGGTATAACGATGAATCGAAAAATCGATTAAAAATCGATTCAAACCGATTAATCGAATAATCGATTGGATTCGAGACGAATCAAACTCACAAGCCCTCTAGAGCAACACTTAACAAAAGACAACATACCTAGGTCATTAGAATATACTAATTTAGAGTGCTAAAAAATAATGTCTTTCCATTTTTTTCCATTCCAGATGCATACCACATTTTGAACGTGTAGATCAAATTATGCGCTTGCGCCAGACATCATTGCGTATTGCGTTTGTGGATGGCTGCAGCACCACACTAGCGCACAGAGACAAGCATGGTAGTGATTTTTCAAAAATCCAATCGAATCGGGGCTTCAGTGAATCGTTACATCCCTCGCATATATGCATATATAATAGGGGTGTAATGAAAACCAATTTGAATCAGAAAATTGGTTATGATTTCACATTTTAAAACGTACCCTTGTGAATATGCGGTAAATGACGAGATTCCGCGTATGTGACGGAGCGGTCCGCCTATGACGGACGCCCAATTTGTAGGCGATAACAGATTGACTGGAAATTTTAAAAAAAATAGTCGACTAAACATTGTTGAAAGCCCATTTTTGTTCCCGTCTATGTAATAAATTGCCGTTTATTGGAGGTGTGCACCCCCAAATGACCGTTTCAGAAATATGTAACCACCAACAACAACATGACTTTTTTTGCAGGATGGCGGAGGCACTTTCAATGGCAAAGAGCAGTTTTTGTCGTCCTCCTCTACCCTGACAATTAACGTGATAGATGCACAAGATACGCCGCCGTCTTTTATCGGGACGCCCTACTTTGGCTACGTTTACGAGGTGTCACTGCCTGTGAGTATCTACTGTACTGTGCTGTGCTTGCCGTTTTTCGCAATCAAATGTACTTGTCATTTCTGCCTTGTATTGACATTTGGATGAAAGTAACGGTGATATTTTGTGTACCTTTTCCCAGGGGTCTGAAATTTTTACTGTTGTGGCCGAAGATGGCGATGTGGGAAATCCAAATCCAATTCGTTATTCTTTTGTAGAAGGTAAGTGTGGTAATATATTCCCCCAAAATGTGTCCCATGTATGTTGCCACCCTTGTGGACATTTGGTTATTCTTTTAAAGGTGATGATGGAGTTTTTAGCATCAATGAGACCACTGGTCGTATCACCCTGCTGACAAGCCCCATGTTTCTTAAGCGTGAAATCTTTAACATTAAAGTCAAAGTAAGTACTCGGAAATGTCTGTTTTGAAAAAATATGAAATTGACCATATTTAACCCTTTCATGCACAGTGGTGAATACGGTGAACAGCTATTTAAAAGTTGCTTTCGCCTGTATTTAGTCATCTAAAAAATATATTTATATTTTGAATAATTACATCAAAATCGTAATTAATGCATGAAAGGGTTAAAATATTTTTTTTAATTTAGATGAATTAATATAGGCGAAAGCAACTTTTAAATAGCTGTCCACTGTAGTGACCGCTGTGCATGAAAGGGTTAAACACAGCTACAAGTTTTCTGCCCTACCGAAACGATATGCACTTATATTAGCTAAAAGCAGCATAACATGCCTGACTTGAAAAAAAGAAAAGGAACATTTTTTTCCTTAGGGCACATACATGATGAAAAAATGTTTCAATGTGGCCTAATTTGGACCCCGCATTCCAGGCGTCTGAAATAATTCCCAAAGGCCGTCTACTGGACTACAGCGAGACCACGGTGGTGATCCGCGTGGTTGACCTGAACAACAACCCGCCGACTTTCTACGGCGAAAACGGCACCCAAAGCACGTTTGAGCTGACCATGTATGAACATCCCCCAGAAGGCGAGATACTGCGGGGGCTTAAAATCACAGTCAACGACTCCGATCAGGTGAGCGGACCAAAGCGAAGGGACTCTGGTGTTGCGTAACAGCCCACATGTCCGCATTTCGCTAATGAGAAATGGATTGAACCGACGCGGCGACCTTTGTGCAAATGAGACGCCTTTGAGCTGCCATTATCGCTCACAATCCTGTTCAAGGACACAAATTATAAGCAAAATGTGCCGTTTTTCCTTTATCGGCTTATGCAAGTCCCGCTATGACTCCGGACAAAAAAATGTGATGGCGCTGACTGATATTCAATTGATTGTTTCCTGGAATGCCATTCATAGTACTATATGATGCTTTTAGCGTGATTGAGATAGCTTTTTTTGCCGCATGGATTATTTTGTCTACACAGTGCATTCCGACAAATAGCGGACAGAGCTATATCGAATATGACAAGTAAGGAGGTGCGTCAGATTCTTCTAGGATAGTCTGCAGCGCCGGAAGCAGCCATCTTGATGTCTTCAAAATGGGTATCCTTGATTGCCCCTTTTAAGCTAAGAGGGCAAAAAAATCAGTGGAGATTGCAGCAGAATTTAACTGTGGAACGAACGGATGGACTAGTATGAAACTGTCAGATGCTCAGGGCATTTATATGTAAATATGGCAGGTTAATAAAAATCTTTGCAATGTCCAAAGGAAGGGAAAGGGGGAAAAAAAGAAAAAGAAAAAGTGTGATTTGCAGCTGAGCGGCTTTCTGTGCAGCAACGAAAGTTATGTGAAAAACGCCGGAGCTGTCCTTTTTCATTTGGCGCAGCCGATCAATGGGGTCATTGATCCAGGGATGAATTCAAAACAATCAGTCCGATGAAACAAAACGTGCATAAAATTGCGCAAATATCGTCCAATCTGACCCATGGCACAGCGCTAGCATGTCACGTTGTGTACTTTTAGGGCGCCAACGCCAAATTCAACCTGAGGCTCATCGGGCCTGGAAGAATGCTACGGGTGGTCCCGCAGACGGTTCTGAACGAGGCCCAAGTCACCATCCTGGTGGAGGACTCGGCAGCCATGGATTACGAGAAACATCACTTCCTCACGTACAAGGTGTGGACGTTATCTCAGGACACGCCAGCATTTTCCCCAGCAGTCCCCTTTGTCATCGTTTGCCTTCTTTGTCACTTTCCAGCTACTTGCTGTTGAGATCGATACACCGGAGAGGTTCAGCTCCACCGCCGACATCATCATCCACCTGATGGACACCAACGACAACGCGCCTAAATTCTCCTCGGACTACTACATCGCCAGGATTCCGGAGAACTCACCTGGCGGCTCCAATGTCGTGTCCGTCCTGGTGAGTCGCCCGCCGGTCATCCCGTCTAAAAATACACCCGCATCAGCGTACGTCAGCGCCAGCTCAAGAGGAATGCTCCATTTGAACCGAATGCCAGAAAGAGGCTTTAATTCTCTAAATGTAGACTTTTGGTGCTGAGGTAAGGATAATATGTGAAAACATGTAGATAAAAGCTAGGCAAGGGAAGCTGCCAGATGGCTATCACTTTCATTTTGTTGTGTAACACCAAATTCCCTGTTTTCTCTCTCTCTCTCTCTCTCTCTCTCTCTCTCTCTTTTTTTTTTTTTTAAGCTGGGCAAAATATGTGCAGGCATACTGTGTTCTGGATAAATTTAAGGTCAAGTTGGGCTATTTGTGGAATGTTCTTGAAACACTGCCTGGCTGTTTGATCCAAGCCACAGAAAGACACCAATGCCCTGACTTTTGTCATCCAGTCGTCCTTCACACGAGCGCCGCCCCGAGTTGAGAGCGGCACGGAGGCGCCCTCGTAAATCCTCCCGTTGCGTGAACACCGGCAAAGGCTCGCTGCCTTGATCCCGGGCAATTTCAATCAGATAAAAGAACAGCCGACAAGTGACCTTGCACACACGGAGACAGTGAACAGGCCTCACTGATGCAACAGATTAGCTGATGACATGATGATGTGATGATGACATCAAACCAGCTTGCTTTTTTTTTTTTAATTTTTTTTTTTTATAACCGTCAACATCGCGTCAACGCCGCTTCATTTTCTGATACAAAAAAAAATACAGTGGTGCCTTGACTTGAATTTGAACTCAAGCCCAATTCCAATCCCACCAAAAACACAGCACAATTTTCTGTCAAGTTCTAACGGGGTCAGTTTGCCGGGCAATTTTGTTGCGTATTTGAACCTGAAGCAGTCTCAGAAGTGTTTATCAAACTAGGAGCCCTTCGCATTAATCACTATCCAAAAAGTAGCTCAGTTTCAAAAATATTGGTGAATATAAAATCACTCCCTCTCATGCGATATTGCCGAATTGTTAATAATCAGTAATCGGAAAATTAATTGATACAGTAATCAATAGAATCATTTATTCTCAAATTATCGGCCTCAACATCACGTCTGGTCCACCATTTATAGTCGACTCACGCAAGTGGTCCGGTGTCACCATGATATTGGCAGCAACACCCTTCCTCACCTAATAAAACGTTTCAAATTATTTTAAAAGAAAACCATTACATATTATTGTTTTAACACGTTTTATTTCTGTTGTCCGTTAGGCAATAGACCCAGACTCGGGACCGTGGGGTGATGTGAAGTACTCCATCTATGGATCTGGGGCTGACTTGTAAGTATATTGAGAACTCCACGAACGAGTATAAATATATAGGTATATTTTTTTTTACCGTGTACGTCTTCCAGGTAATATGATTCTTTGTTGTTGGGGGCAGCAAAGCAACATACGGTAGCTACCTCTGAGTCACAGCCAATAAGCGCTAAAGATTTATTGTAATATCAGAACTCAACCCTCAGAAGATTCCCTGCTATTGTACCTCATCTGAACTTTATTAACAGATTTCCTGTATGCGCGAATAATGCCAGAAAAATCCCGGTTCAGGTGGAGTCACTTTGCCCGCTGGATGTCAGGGTGATCCCAGCCTCGAGTACAATCTTGCGGAGGCAATAATAATAGTTGGAATGTTTGCTTTAGTGGCATTTCAGTGAGTATCTGTTACTACTAAGCCACGACGCAGTCTTTTCAAAGAGTGCACTACAATCAAACGCAACTTGCCGCTTCACTGTAAAAGACGTTTGCCGGGGATCGTGAAATGTTTGCTCCTTTGTCGCTTGCCCTTGTTAATCCCGTAATGGGATAAGGGGCGAAAATAGACGGTTGTTTGCTTCTAACCACCCTGCACGCTGCCAAAGTCACCTGAGAGTAAACACCTCCATCTCAATTAAAATCAGGGAGGGTTACTGATGGCCCAAGCTAGACAGTTTTTTCTTACAACAATCTTGTGTCAGATATTTTAGTTCTTATCTTGTAAGTTATTGCTGAGAGTTGATCGTCAAGTACTCAAGATGTACAGTTGCCGTACTCAGCTACCTTGATTGATATCAAAGGCCAGATGTCTTTTTTTCTTCTTCCCCTCGTGCAATCAGAACTGTATTGTGGCAAAAAAGAAGCTGTAGATGTCAATAAATGGCCTCTGTAAAATCTCGTCAATCAGACGCAAAATAAGTCAATGTGAAGGATCATGTAAGATGTTCCATTATCTATTCTGGGGGAGCGGGAATGGTTTCATCAGGACTCAAACAACAAAAAGACAAAATAACAGTGTCTTTTTTTTTTTTACAAGTCAGTTAGCAGACTAGTTTCTGGTTCTATCTATCTATCTATCTATACATCTATCCATCTATCCATCTCCGTCAAATAGAGAGCTAGCTAACTAGCTTGATAGATCGTTGGCTATCTAGCTAGCTAGCTATTTAACGGACCTGTTAGCTATGTAACTACTGTATCTCGCTAGTTAGCTAGCTAACTTTCTAGATAGTTAGGGAGCTAACTAAGTGAAATTAAGTTGAATTGGACTATTTCCTACAGTGCAACTGGTTTTTTTTCCTCAGCTTGACAATCGCTAGGTTACAGTAGTTTACGCAATTAGAGACAGAATAAAAGCTAACCGGGGACCAGGGAAGGGTTTTGTATCGTGAAGTCTCTGCATGTCAGTAACTTCACTGCAACGCGACTCAAACCGCTGCTTCATAAATATTGTTAGTTGCACATGATCTTAAGACCTTGGTAGAATAGTTGCCAGCTGTTCTCTCTTGTAGCATGTAGCACACCCCTCAACTAAATTTCATGGGAATCAGGTGTATTTTGAAACCACATGGTCCATTTCCAGGTTCTTGATCCAACCTTCCAGTGGGATCATCTACACGCAGCCGTGGGCCAGCCTGGATGCAGAGGTGCGCTCCAAGTACAACTTTTACGTCAAGGCGGAGGACTCGGAGGGCAAGTACAGCCTGGCTGAGATATTTGTCACCGTGTTGGACCTGAACGACCACCCGCCTGCTTTCAATGATAACTTCCTGGAGAAGACCATGGTGATTGGAGCACCAGTCAAAATAGAGGTGATGCTTGTGTCATGTCTGTCATTGCCAAAAAAAATGGGGTGTCCAAAGTCCGTTTTACTGCTGAATACTAAAAACAGAAAAAGTTAGAAACAGTTTTCTATTCTATTCTAGTGGGATATCCTAAAAAATGATTTGCCTTATTACTTACTCAGAAAAAAAAAGTCTGGACACCCTTGGCCTAAACGCTGCCCGAGGATGGAATATTAACTTCTGAAGCCGTTCCCATCCCAGGCCGTGGACGACGATGCGGAGATTCCCAACAACGTGATCGAGTACGCCATCATGAAAGCCGAGCCAGACAACAACATCTTTGACATCGACGCCGACACCGGCGAGATCAACCTCAAGTCGTACATCAAGTCCATGGCCATCATTCAGAACATCACCAAGCAGAGGGACTTGACCTGGTCGCTGGTGGTGCAGGCCCGTGACCTGGGCCAGCCGTCGTTCAGCACCACCGCCGTGGTCAAGATCGACATCACCGAAGCAGTGAGTAGCCACCTTTTTACGTCGACAATAGTGCAATCGTGTTGGGAATCACTTCGAAATATTCTAGCACTGGGCTTCTGAACCTGTTGACACCAAGTACCACCTAAAAAAAAAAAAAACTTCTCTCCTAATATCCACCATCGTGCGTCACGTCAAATACGTAGTCATCAGCAAACAACTTGTTCAAGAATGCCGTTTATTTGTTTGGGAATTCCGTCAGTTGCAGGCAAGTTCGTGTGGTTGGAAAAACATTTCCACAGCCACAAGAAAGGTTTCAAATGAGCAGTTTCGATAGTTGTGGTTTTAGAGTGCACTGCCGCATGAGCGCAGAGTTGTCGACTTTGAAAGTTCAACTGCTTTTCTGGTTCCCTTAACCCACAACGTTTCAAGCCTTGAATTTCATGTTTGGATTTTCAAAGCACCACCAAAGCTCCGTGGAGAGCAATTTGATCTCATGAGATCTCTTGTGTCACATTGTCATGTTTTCAGGTCAAATCCAGATTTGTCTCGTACTTCTTGGGACTAAGGAAACGCCCGGGCGCTGTGTTTGGGATTTTTATGACCGCTGTCACCTTCGCCATTTCCCTCACAATCTTCATTTCCACTCTCATTTACTGGAACTCCGTGAAAAAGTCCCGCCTCAAACCTCAGGGCAAGATCAGAAAGATTATCAGGAGGCCATGAGTGACGCTTGCCTTGTGATCAATCAGCACAAACAAAAACTCTTCTTTTGCTCTTTCAACCTTTTGGAACGATTGGATATTTGCTTCGTTCCGCAATGAGCCGTGTCTGTAAAGGAGCACAATATGACTCAATATGTTCCCTTTTTTTTTCCTTTTCTTTTTTGACAAGCATCGCACCTCAATTATGTTGAATTTCATCGTGGAATGCTGAATGGTCTCAGCAATGGTTTCCTGGACAACCTCTCTGATCTTGTCTTGAAATATCAAAAAGACGTCATTATAATATCCAGACTTAGCGTTTTTTCGATTTCAAGTGTATGCAGTATTTTTTTTATACCTACGCTACTATGGCAGCTTATTTAGTTTCCTGATGTTTTAAACGCCTTTGCCAAAATAGTGGGTATGTGTAATTAGAGGGAACGCTAGCTAGTTAAAAGCTAACAATTGTGTGACAATGGCTGTCCGTTCTCCTTGTGCTCTTTTACAGACCAAACTCAAAGGGGGGAATTTGGAATCATTTTTAATGCACAATAAAAACAAGCCCTTGCAAATCGTAGGCGTGCTCGCAGGCGCGATTAGCTTAATGGTCGCGGTCACGGTGGTCATCTCCACCGTCACCTTCGTACGCAACAAAAAGTCCAACCGGGTCGTGCCCAACCGCCGCGTGAGGAGGAGGCCCCGCAACCAACACGGGTGGACCTTCAAGAACCTCTTCAGGAAAGCCGAGAACCCAGAGGAGAAGTTCCGGGTGGAGGAGGACGAGCAGGCCGCCGCCGATGTGGCGGAAAACGTCAACCACAACAACAACGTGGTCAACGCGGTCAGGCACTGGCCTCTGCCGCCGCCGCCGCCGCCGCCCCGCGCCCCCTCGCTCCCGCCCCCGCCGCCGCCCTACGTCCCCGGCGAGAGGAAGTGGGTGGTGCCCACCGTCTCGGCCACCGTGGCGGCGCGGCCCAAGAAGAAGTCGGCGGCGCAGGACCCGGTCAACAAGGCGCTGGTGTCAGAACTCAAAATGAGACTGGAGCAGAAGAGGATCCTCAATCACTTCTAGTGCTGCGTGTGCGTGTATGTGTGTGCGCGTCTGTGTGAGTGTGCGCAGTACTGTGCAAAAGTCTTAGGCCACGGCGAGCTTTGGATACTATGGAAACCATCAGATAATTCATCAAACATTAAAGATGAAGTCAATAACCCCAAAATTTTCTTTCCAAGAGTATGTTTTATGCAGACGCACTAGTCGAAACATGGCCTTCTGATTCAATCCATTGCGTTTGTGGAATATGAGTAAAATCCAGCCGTTTTTGTCCATCTCCGGGGGCGGCCATTTTGCCACTTCTGTCGACTGAAAATGACATCACAGTTGCTCATGGCTCAGATAACAACATCATAGCTCAGCTTCAGAAAACTGGTGAGCCGTGATTGGTCGTTACCTGACCCCCGTGCAACCGTGATGTCATTTTCAGTCGATGAAAAGTGACAAAATGGCCGCCCCCTGTGATGGCTGAAAAACGTGTGAATTTTGCTGCTTAACGCATATTCCACAAACGCAATAGTAATCAGAATGCCGTTTTGACTATGGGAGGCTCATAGAACATATTTTTGTAAAGATTTTTTGGGGTTGACTTCCCTTGTAAGGGATTGAAACTGAGTTGTCAAATGCCGATGTCCTCATATCTGTCTGGATGCTACTCAAGCAAAATGGACAAAAACGAAGCCTACAGTGACTTTTGAAGTCATCCCAGCTGACTTTGGCCAAGCGGTGGAGTACAAACTGGACAATTTAGAGTCTGTTTTTGGAATTAAACCGACGCAAACATGGGATGGGGTGTCTGCAAATTCCGAAACTTTAAACTCCACGACTGTCCGTCACCCACGTGCTAGCAACTACCCTACCGTGCCGCAAGTACCTTTTTATATATCTATTCCTCAACTCAAGTTGCAAGACCGACAACAACTAATAGTGGTCTAAGACTTTGCACAGTTTAAGCAGCTGCACAATATGAGTGGCCATTTTTCTACGGAGCAAGCATGTTATTCTGCTTCCAGCCTCAACACTTTTGTTGCTTGTACATTTTCTTGTCAAGGATTGAAGACGCTTTGAGACAGACTGTATATTTGGTTTCCAGGCAATCTCCTTACGGGGAGATTTCACTGACACTGGCGCTGGCTAAAGGGATCAGCCTGAGCTGGTCCAAAGGAAGGAAACCACAGTGATCCGGTTAAGACCGTTTTTAATCCCGCTGCTCACACAGGTGCACAATACAGTCCCGTAAACTGTCTGTTTCCTTCTCAGGTCAACAATATGTACAACATTCACAGTATGGACTCTTTTGTCTCTCTTTTTGGATTGTGTTTTTGTCAATGAAGTTCTGCTGAAAAGATCTGTCCGTGTTTCTTTCATTCTTTCGGGTGGTTTATGTTTTAACACTGAGGAACATTCAGCAGCTTAACACTTTACGTTAATTAGCTTCTTTATAAGCTCCAGCGCCGCCTTCTGGGAGTGAAGAAGACATTTCAGTTTGCAAAACTTGAAATCAGACAAATGGACCCGTATTACCTTGTGAAACGTCCGAAAACCAATTCAAGATGGGTTATGCATTTTAAGGAATCGGTGAACATATGGTCGCCGTCCTGTGAAAAACACGTATGTCCAATTTTGGAAAAATGTTCACGTTAAAGCGGAAACACCATTCACGTAAAAATAAGAACATTGAAAAAAATGGACAAAAATGTTTTTCACAGCACGATATGCTAACTGGTTAAAATTGATTGAAAGAAATGAAAGTATTAGTGTGTGGTGTATCTGTGTAACCTGCGATTGGCTGGAGATCAGTCTAGCCTCGGGGTTCCCAAGTCTGATCCAGACTCTTTTATATGTTACAATCCTCCAAAATCCAAATGACCAGAAGCATTATCAGGCTTCTGCGAACCTTGCTGATGGTCGTCTTTAATTTTATTATGAGAATATGTGGCGGGCCAGTCAAAAATAAAATGTGCAGCCCAAACCCCTGAAATGTGCAGACCACGAATTCACCCAGACTGCCCTCATATGACCATTTACAAAAAAGGATGCAAAAAAAGCAAAACATTTAAAGTATAAACCAGCTAAACGAGAGATAAATCAATTGCATCCATTTCTTTTTTCAAAAAAAGGAAAGAAGTGGAGGACTTTAGTAGGACAGTAGAAATATGCTTCTCAGTGGAGGTAGAATTATACAACAGTATTTGATGATTTTTTTTTTTTTTTGCCAAAAACTGAGCAGATGTTTTGCAAATAAGTCACATTTGACTCCCGATGTGAACAATCCCTTTTGCTGCCCCACCAGCGCGAGCACTACCAATTACCAAGTTACACTCAAAGCGCCCTCTGAGCATTTTGGAGCCAAACATGCAGCAGCGGCGTATTTTCAAAATTACATAAAACACGGAATGTGCAGATTACCCCTCGCTAATCCAAGAGCCAACTTGTTCATCTTTCTGCAATATTGCAGCGTTGGCTACAAACCAAAAGTGCATCTGAACTCATCTGGTTTGGCCTCACAAGATGTGACTAATCAACTTTTTGCTACATTTTAAAACGAGGCAGCATTTACAAGACATACAAGGCTAAATCAATCCCTTTATATATATATTTTTTTTTTAACTGAGAGGGAATCGTGACACACTTTCAATGGCTATTAAAAGAGAAATGGACAGGGAATAAAACGCGAGGCAGCCCAAATGACCGTGCATTATGCCATGTAAGAGGCAGCCAGGATTACGGCTGCACAGAGGATTACACAGTGGGAAGTTGCAAAAAGCACCGATGCTGGACGGACACAAACTATGGACAGGTCTCATGGAGGCCACTTCATCACGTTTTCAGAGAGGGATATTGAGGTACGGGTGACCCAGCCTTTGAGTCTTTCAGGATACAAGCCGTCATTGAGTTTATAGCTGCCAAAGAAACCTTAAATAAAGAGAAGCGCGTGTTGTTTAAAACAACCACATAGCTTTGGCTAAAAAGCCCCTGCAAACTTAATGCTAACATATACATGAAATTGCCATTTACGTGCTAACAGTTAGCATCGATAGTTGTGGTTTTACATTCCTTTAAGGAGGATCAACACATGTCGATAGATATTTCTTTGTCCTCTATGAAAAAGTATCTAATATTTCAGTTACCTACTGAGTCACAATAGTAGAAGGAGTCTGTTCTTCTTCACTTGTGTCTACCTAACTATATTACACACTACTGCCTCCCGGTGGTTAAGGCAGGCACACTAGAAGGAGCAGCACAATGAAATGGATTGCAGCATCAAATCATGATGCACAAACTGTTTAATAATTCACATTCTATTCAAGTATGTTATTTCTATAAAGTAATTATGGAGTGCTTATAGTTTTCCTTATTAAAAAAATAAAAAGTAAATTGGGGGACTGGAAGTGATTCACGGCATTTCAAATTCCAGTGGAGAAAGATGATTTGAAAAATGATACCACGGTGGTCACGAAAAAAAATGATCTCAAAGCACCACTCTACACGTGAATAGGATGAACAACCCTATGTGGCAAAAGTAGTCACGCTCTGTACTTTGGTAGCTAAGTTACAGAAGTGTATTTCTGCCGCAAGAGAAAAAAAAGTTAAATATCATGTTATAACATTATGAAGTTTTACGTTCAAACGTGATGACTTGGGCTTCCGCATTCGGCTGAACAACACGAAGAAATTCCGTCCAGTTAAGGTCATAGGCGGAGTCATTTTTGTGTCTTATAAAGTTACAAGCTACGTAACTACACTGTTTTTCTACAAAACTGTAAAAAATATGGTCAATGATTTGTAGAAAAAAAAAATAAAAAGAAGACACGCTTCATGTTTGTGCCGCTTAAAACCTCCGGCAGCTGGAAGCTGCGACAAGAAGCGCTAGCCACCAGCTAGCTCGCAAGCTAACATGGACCGCGGCTTCTCTTGGGCCATAAGCTCGTCTGTGGTGTCACCTCCTCATTTGGGAATTTAACTAGCAACACAGAGCTGTTTTGTAATCAAGTGAAGATCATTTTTGAGGGGTGTCGGCATAGCTATTGTCGTGATAGCAATGAACCTAGTAACTCGCATTTGCGCTGGATAACAGCTGACGCCAATGACGCTCAAGTTCGCAGAGTTGCTAAGTATTTGCTGGTGTTCGGGCTCTGAAGTCAAATGAACAATGGCCGGGGACGGCGGCGCACATATGCGACGTGCCATCTGTCTGGCTTTCCTCGGCACAGCACATGTCCGGCGCATGCCCGCTGCTGCTGTGCCTTGTTTGTGTTTGTTTGCAGCAATCCAACCCGTGACGTATTGTCAGAGTGCAGTGACGCAGGCGGGGATTAAAGATCAACTGATGAAACTTGGGAGCACACACACTGTACACACACCAGTTTGGTCACTTAGGACATAACTGTGATTATCTCACAAAGCACGGTAAATGGACATTTTCCACACGTAATCTTTGGAGTTAAATGATTTTTCAGCGATTAAGTAAAATGAAGATTCCGCACACATGCAGTCAATGATATTTTATTCATACATCTCTCTACATGATTTTTACATGAGAACATTATTGAGTCAAACAAATACAGACAAGAGCTTATTTAGAGAATTTAGTAGGATTTTGTACAACAACGTTCTTTTTTGTATGAAAGACATCATTTTTGGGGTAATTTGTGAATATTATATAGTGGTGCCCTGAGAAATGAATTATATGTTCAATAACTACGCTGTCTCAAATCATCTTCTTCAATTGAAATGAATGGAGAGGCCATTAATCTGTACAAGCCACCTCAAAAAACAAAACAAAAAACGTTGTTATGTGTATTTTAATGAGGGAAAAATATCACATCATATATTGTGTTAAAACATAAAGACATAGTACAATAGTATTAAAAAGAACTGAATGATTTTGTCACACTGTATCAGTTGAGTGGCCATTGTGAAGCTCTTTCTAGTATGGCCACCTGGGGGCAGTTGAAGACACACAGATGGATAGACTGTCATTGAGACATCTCAACTCCTCTCAGCTCATCAGTACGGCACTAGTTGTTCTTAAAGAGGATAAAGAATACATGACTGTGAGGTGTGTTACATTGTCTGTCTTCAAGTGTTGCTGTACGGTTTTGCATTCAGACATTTTGTTCACTAATACCATCTGATTAACTGCTGCTAGTTGCGATGTGAGTTGAGGTCACTACAATCATACAGCACTCGTACCTCAAGCTTTTTGCTCGAAAGTCAAAGCAAACAATTGGCCAAACTTGTACCTTGAAAAACACCACTGTATAGTCATTCAACAGGAATTCCTGGTAAAGCATCTGTTGTTTTGTTGTTTTTCTAGTGGAGCCTATACGTCCCAATCGGGAATGTACATTAGCACCCCCACCTCCATCGGTGATTAGTTTCCGACCGCGAATGTATGCCCACCCTCCGCCCCCGCTAACAACGAATGGTTTCCGGTAGGCGAAACATCTGGCCTACCGTGACCTGCCGATTAAAAAAGCTTGGGGACCACTGCAGAAACCACTGTAGAAACAGCAAATGTGCTATCAAGCCCAATCCGGTCACAAAGGCAGCAGAATAATAAACATAGTGAATAATAACAGAATGATATCAGAAAGAGAGAGGAATTGAAAATAATGAAGTGCATCCCTACACCGGTGCAATCCCTTGAATAACAATCTTGACCAATCACACCTTCTCAACAAACCTCCCGCCCTAGAACAGAGGAGAGAGTAGAGAGTATCAGCAGGGTATCACACGACGTCATCACACTCACAAACTGCTGCAATGTGATTGGTTGCCAAGTGTTTGCTGCCGTTTAGTAGAGTTCTGCAGTGATTCTGCTGTGGTCGGCCTTGCTCTTAAGCGGCCTGTCATCTGACCTCCGCCTCACCTTCCTGTCCTCACTGGACTCTTTCCGGACCAGGCCCTCGTCGCTGGCCGCCTGCAGGCTGTCGAAGGTGCCTTGCCTCTCGCGCTGCAACCCGGCCGATCCCCTCTCGCTGCGCCGCTTCTTCCAGAACGCCATCAGGCCCTCTAGGCAGTTGAACTTGGTGTCGGTGGTGCATGCGTACATGCCGATGGGCACGGCCAGCACCATGGCCAGGACGATCACCACGATGTGGATCAGCTTCTCCCGCTGCTCCATCTCGGTGATGTCGCTTCCCGTGACGAACACCACGCACTGGCCGGGTCGCGGTGTCTGGTTCTTGAGCGTCACGCAGATCTCGTATTTGGTGGCGGGCATTAGGTCAGAAACGGAGTATGAACGGATGCCCGGGCCGATGTAGATGGTCTCCTTCTTGTCGGTGTTGGCGCGGCCCAAATGGATGGTGAACCACGTCTGGTCCGGGCGGTCCAAGACGGCGAACCATTCAATGGAGATGCCGCGCACCGTCTGTTTGGCGATGCGGATGTCGATGTAGACGTTCTCGTCATCCGCCGGGAAGCTGGGAAGGGACTGCGACTGGGAGCCGTCAGGAGAGAGGATGTCCACCTGGATGTTCGCCGAGGAGTTTCCGATGAAGTTGACGGCACTGCATGTGTAGACGCCGCGGTCGGCCGCATGGAGCGAAGGGATCACCAGGAGGGATCTAATGGTGTCTTTATCCACTCTCTCCTGAGACTCTGAGCAGAAGATAATAAGAATGTCAAGTATCTTTTGAATACTAGAGAAGCAGAACTGAGGAAAAGCAAACAAGTAATGGCAAGAACATTGTCCGTATAACACGGTTCGTCGTTTGTGCCGCCACTTTATGTTGTAGAGTTTTTACCGCAAACAGGCAATTCAGAATTTCGAGTTGCAAGCCTTGCACTATGCCGGGCAGCACTGAGGTCTACTGGAAGAGATGCAGCGTAATCAACAGAAGAGGATGCCCCTTCTGTGTAATACAGTACCAGGTTTTTCTGTTTTCAAATTAGTTCTCACAGAATAGTGAGAATATATGACTATTGTACCGCTTTCTCTGTTTGCAATGAGTCGCTGCAAATTTGGGTACTCCATTGTACACCTGGACCAATGTATACTGGTAATAATGATATTCAATTAAAGTAGTTCCCCTGCAAAAAGCTTAAGTGCAAGCAGGTTTACCCATGGAGTCCCAACACGGCTGCTGACACCGACCGCCCGAGCCTACGCGGCGGCGCACGATAATCTGCCACACCGATGGTGTGCGGCTTGACACATCATCCAGATTGACTCCTCTTAAAGGAAGCTTTATAGAAGTCTGTGATTAAAATGCGCGCATAAGTATCTAATTTAACACAAGATATCAGGCGATCCGCCTGCCTGAACGTCACACTCTTACCATGAAATCCTCTGATTATCTTCAGACCATATGTCCACCACACCGCAGGGTCCGGCCGGGCCTTGGCGAGGCAGCGCAGCGTGACGTTGGCTCCCAGCGGTAGGCTGACGTTGGCCGACGGGGTGGTGACCGCAGGCTTGACGCAGGCCTGCAGCTCGACCTCGTGGAAGTACTTGCCCGCCCTAAAGTCCGGCCCGGAGCAGGTCAAGTAGGAGTTCATCAGAATAATCGGGGGGCTGAGGGAGCGGATGAATTCCACGAAGCCCTTGAGGCGGCAGTCGCACAGCCAGGCGTTGTCGTGGAGCGCCAGGATGACGTTCGGCCCGGTAGAGCTCGCCTCCTGCTCCTCCGCACTCTGCAGTTTTTGGTACAGGGGCCAGTTTTGGAAGACCTCCTTGGATATGACCGTAAGCCGATTGAAGGATAAGTCTAAGTAAGTCAGATCGGGAAAATTTTTTAACGCGTGCTCTGGCAGCACATCCAACTGGTTGTGTTTCAGGTCCAGGATCATTAGGCCCGGGGTGTCCTCGAACGCCGTCCATGGCATGGAACGCAGCTTGTTCCCTTGCAGGCGGAGCTCGGTCAGGTTGGCCAAACCTTCCAGAGCCTTCGAGTTGATCAGGGTAATGTCGTTGAAGTTCAACCACAGGTTCTCCAAGCTGGGCGTTCTGGAGAAAGCCCCGCGCTTGATTTCGGTGAAATGGGATTTTTCTATTCGGATTTTGGTCATATCGTGGGGAATATTCTCTGGTATGGCCCCAAACGCGTTCTCCTCCATGCAAATGAGAGACCTATGAGTTAATCCAAGCATTAATTCAGACCTACAGTATACTCACCAGAAACTACTTGAAAATATCAAGAGACCGCTGTAAAATTATTAGTCTCTCTGATTGTGTTATTTACTGGTAAATATACATTTTAGTTAAGTCTACTGACAACTCCAAAATTCAATACAGTACAAATATTTTAATTTATAGCAGAAGAAATAATCAAAATGCCAATGAAAGATCTGTATTTTGTGGGGGTTTTTTTGGGTCACTTAATTTTTTTCCACGGCTGTGTATGGCCGTCAAGTAGAGAGTATAACATGGGCTAAACTCGATGTTTTCATTGCCACACTGACACCAAACCAAGGTCTACCTGGGCAAAGACAAAGTCTTACCTTCCATGACGGTCTTCTATACAACTGCACCCCCGCAAACACTGAGAAAAACTTTCAGACCCTTGAACGTGAAGCAAAACTATAACTAGAAGGTAAGGAATCCTGTCCATAGTCTGTATAAAATTGCCCAAATGGCGGGCGGCATTCGTGCTCAAGACATGTCGAGCGAGGCAGACGAGGGAAGCTTCTTAGGACTAATCCCCGAGTGCACAACACCTACTTCTTGACAGAGTCAGCAGGTCTGACCCACTATTCGTTTAAGTAGGTGACGTCCACTCATAAGTAGCCTTTTAGTAAGGGATCGAAAGGTGCCGCTGGCTGATGACGTTACCGGGCCTGCTGTTTTAACCTTTTTGTTCGGCACTGACAAATTCTCAATAGGATGCAGTGCAGTTCCATAAAAATGCAAACTCCAAACAGATTAATTATCACACGCAGGACGGTAACGTAGGAACACACACATTGCACATACCAGTGTATAGATATAGAAAAGTTTATTTCGCTCTATTTAAATCCTCAGTGGAATAAATTCATACAGTTACTGGGGTAGGGGTGCCTCTAGGTGGCACAAAAACAAATACACGGAGAAAGCGCTGGGGAATAGAAATAGTTCCAAGTCGTATTTACACGGCGTCATAGTTCAGTCCTTTCTGCACTTGTCTCCAGCTCCAGCGTGTCTACGTTCACCGTGCCTGCGAGTGTATATGTTTGTATAAAAATCTCCTCTGAGAACATATGACAGATATATACAGAGGCACAGACTTGAACGTATATGTAAGTGTACATTGTCCATAAAAGTATTTACAAATCATACACATACATATTGACAACGGAGTGTTGATCGTTATTTTTTTCCCTTTGGGTCGGATCAGACTGTTTCTTCACTGCGCCATGCAAGGTGATATCAACCACTATGATGTCGTGAAAACGGGGGTGAGGTGATATGCGATGGGAATATCCGGATGGAAAAAAAAAAAAAAAAGGTTGCGTGATAGATATCCCCTATACGGATATTTCCATGATGGTGCAGCGTGCAAAAGTCCTTTGATAGAAATTGGCTCGGGGTGGAGGCGGAGTCGGTGGCGTGATCCAGCGAGGAGGAACGGGAGGTGGGGAATCCCAGGGCATGTGTGGAGGGTGGCCGGCGGGGGGGCTCACTTCAGGATGCGGCCGGGCGTGAGGATACGGGTGGTGCTTGGGATACGGATACGGGTGGAGGTGGGGCTGCGGGTGGGGATGCAATTGGTGGTTGGGACTGGGACACGGTGGAGGAGGTGGAGGATGAGCGCGAGGAAGGTGACGCGGCGGAGGAGCCGGAGCTGGAGCATGACGTCAGCAGAAGTACTCGTTAGGCTGTCCTTCGATTTTAGCCGTGGCCTCGGAATCCAGGCTGGAGCGGGCCGACAGCAGCCTGTTGGACTCTTCCGGGTTCAGTCTGTTCAAGTATTCCCCTTCCAGGCCTTTGGCTTTGGTCCCGGGCGACAATGTCTCAAAGGTCACATAGGAATCTTGGATGTCCTTGGATTTTTTCCCCCAGTATTTCTGGATGCGTCTCTTCAGGGCCCCGCAACACACGATGACGGTGAGGGGCACGGCGATGATGCAAGCCACCGTGATCACGATCACGTTGATTAGCTTCTGGGTGCCGGTCGCGCTGGCTGCCTCGTCCGTGGAGAAGATGACGCACTGTTCCTTCTTGGGGATGAGCCCCCTCACGCATACGCAGGCGATGTACTTGGTCCTGGGCACCAGGCCTTCGATGGTCACTCTGTTCTGGCCAGCCCCCACGTTGATCTTCCTCATGTCTCTCTCGCCAAACACGGCGTACAGCACGCTGAAGGCCGTCGTGTTCTTGGCCTTGGGAGCCCTCCAGTTGAGGGAGATTGTATTGTCCGTGTCCCCCACTACCTTCACTGAGCGGACCACCCGGTCCGGGTCCTGCTGCAGAGACGAGGTGTTTGCAGCCAGGTTGCTGAGGTTGGTCTTCTCCAGATCCAGCAACGTGTCTGCGTTGGACGATGCGGCCGGGTCGGGGGAAGGACTGGGACCGTCCAAACTGGGCTCAGGGATTTCAGGCGGAAGGCCAGGATCCAGGAGCGGCGGCGGGGACGTAGGGGTGGAGGTTGGCACCACGTATCGGGCCACCAGTTTCTCCTGGTAAGCTGCTTTTCCAACAGGGTTGGATTTTTTTACTTTGGCCTTCTTCTCGTTGCCGGTTTGATTGCCTTCCGGTTTTGGAGAATTAGATACTACTAAGGAAATGACAGCTTCGGCGTTCCCGGCGTAGTTTGTCGCCTTGCACATGTATTTCCCGGAGTCGCGATAGGACACGGCTGGAACACTGAGGATGGACCAGGTGATTCCATCTTTGGACGTTTCCTGTTGGACTGTGGGAGAGAAGACGTGATGTTCGGTTAGCTTCTGTTGTGGCAACATTTTAATTGAATAAACACAGGGTAGCACGGTGGACTTGCGGTTAGCACAGTCTTGAGGGTCAGCTGTTCACCTGAATTTTTAACAAAAACCTGCAAATAGGCAAATGCCCGCCCCAAAGTTTCAGGGGGTCACTGTACTCCGAACAAAGTGTGCAAAAGAGCCACATGCTGCTTCACCATGAAGCCTGTTTTTGTCCATTTCCATTACAAACACAATTCGCAAGTCGTCTTCGTAGCGTAAACGTGCGCAAAGATCCGCAGACTCACCAGTTCCATTCAGGACTCGTTTATCCGCCCTCCGCCACGTCAGGTCGGGAATGGGCACCCCGATCGTCCCGCACCGGAGCAGCACGTTATTCCCAACGGCGCTTCGGACCCGCGCCACCGCCGTGTGGATTTGCGGGGGCTGACAGCGCCGCAGCTCGGCGTCACTAAACAAAACGCCCGACACGCTCTCGGGGGCCGAGCAACGCAGCCTGGTGTCGATGAACGCCACGGCCAGAGTGGGAGACTTCTGGAACTGGACCAGGTCGTACAGGCGACAGTCGCACGCCCACGGGTTGTCATGGAGACCTGAGGGAGGGGTGGGGGAGGTTTACAGGTGAGCAAGCTCGGCGCGTCGCGATGGATCGGCCTGCAGATGGGCAATGTGGAGGATGTTAATCTTGTAAGAGGATTAACATTTAATTCATAAACTACATCATGAGCATGACTATGGCAATGAGGAGGAGGAGGAGGATGGCGATCAAGGTCGGGTCCTGCGGTCATTTCAGACTCATGCCCTTGACCGGCAGCTTTTACAAGGGAAAGGCAAAAAGCTGCTCTCCGTATTGTCTTCAATTCGAGAATTGTATTTGTAATCCAGGTTAGTACTTCTAAATGGGTGATTTTGTTTTTCAGTCATAGCGCTATTCATCAGCACGTGTTACTTTGTCAGGCCTGGCTGCAGTTTTGCACAATATTAAGTCCAAAATTAATAAATTCATAGGATCCACTAAAAAAAAAAAAAGAAGATACTGTCAAATATAATAATCCTTAAACCCGTTTTTAAGGATCGTTTTCAGGCTCCAAATGATCAGCTGATCAGCAATCTCCGAGGAGCCTGCTAACGACCCTAATCATTTGAATCAGGTGTGTTGGAGGAGGGAGAAATCTAAAACACGCCGAATAGGGGACCTCGAGAACCGGGGTTGGACTCCCTTGATGTAGAGTGACAGCAGAACAATTAAATGCTCTTCCACTAGGTGGCAGAATTTTCAACAAACCCGCATTTCCTTCTGTTGCCTTTCAGAAAACAGAAGAACGGCTGTGCCTAAGTCGGCTCAGATTTTAGATCGTCGTTACTCCAAACACTCCGCCTCTAGATAGCAGCAGTGAACTTCACAACATCTGGCCACCATCAGTTCACCCCGCAGTGGGTGTTTTGTCCACATTTGTGTGCAGGTAATGTTCCAAATGTCTTTTTTTTTTTTTAACATTAGGTCTTTAGGAAGTGAGTGTTCAAAAATGTGGATCATGTCCATTGAATGAAAGCATGAATGAGAGGAGCGAAATAAGCAACAACAACAAAAATGGCTAAGAATACACTCTAAAAAACAACTGGGTTAAATTGTCAACCCAATTCATGGTTTGCTTTTGTTTGGTCAAATTTCTGAGTCGTTTTTTCTGAGAGTAACCAAGTTACTGTGTCAAGTTATGGGCTGATATAGTAACCCAGTTCCTGGGTTGTTTGCGTTGCGTATCTTTTTGGGGTCAAATTGACCAAAAATTGGGTTGTCTCTGACCCAACTGTTTTTAGAGTCAAAGTTTAGCAAAATTTATGAAAAGAAGTTAGAACTAAAAAAAAAACATTGTTAAAAAAAAAGAAGAAATGTAAAAAACTAGATCATTATCTTTTCCTTTCATTTTAGTTTTCAGCTTTAGCTTGTTGACTTGTACTCACAAGTACGGCCGCGGTACACACATAAGGACTTTTCGAATCTTAAAAGAGTTTTTCACCTTAAGCACACCTCACACATAGAGATAAAAAAAGAATTAGGCATTTAACGCATTTTGTAAGTGTTGTTCGCAGCCCCTAAGGTGACATGAACGAGAAAGAAAAAAAGAATAATTCCCTCGCAAAGTTTTTCATTTTCTCGCAATCATTGCGAGAAAACGATCAAATTAGGTTTTTTTGGGGGTTTTTTTTTATGACGGAATGCATTTTTTAAAGTGAGCGTTTATGTACTTCCGAAAAGATAAGACATTAGATTGTCGGGCATTTGACGGACAAAATTGTCAGACCAAAACAGCCCAGTTGTCTTTACGTGTATAACCGACCTAATTGGTGTCCTAATGAAGAGCTGATACAAAGTTGTGGATGCTAGGACACGGCCTTACCCAAGATCATTTTGGAGCTCTCGGGCCCTTGGGCGGGTTTGGCCGCCAGCCAGTTGGCCAGCACGGCGACGGGCAGCGTTAGCAAACTGTTGCTGGACAGGTCCAGGTAAGTGAGGTTCCTGATGTGCGTGGTGGCCTCCGCGGGAAGCGAGGTGAGCCGGTTGTTGTGCAAGTCCAGGAGTCTCAGACTGGGCATGTCGGTGAGCGACTCCCAGGGGAAGGCGGCGAGCGCGTTGCCGTCCAGCCGCAGCTCCTCCAGGTTGAAGAGTCCGCGGAAGCTGTCGGCGCCCAGCGCGGACAGCGCGTTGAAGGACATCCACAAGAACTCCAGACCCGAGAGGTAGTTGAAGGCTTCGCTCGGTATCCGCTGGATGGCCGTTTTCTCGATGCGGAGCTTGGACGTATCCGCCGGGAACCCGACAGGCACAAGCGAGATCTCGGGGTCGTTGCAAATCACACTCCTGGGGAAGACAAAATGCACATCAAAAAATACAAATGAAAAAAAACATCAATGTATGATATACTAACTGGACGCAACATTCGGTACACCTAAACAATCCAGTTCAATAAAATACGATGAGGTACGCTACGCTGCGATATCATTTGATGCAGTACGCCGAGATGTGATTATACACAGTGAGATATGATATGCTGAGATACAATTTGATGCTGAGATATGATAGACAGATATGATATGCTGACATATGATAACAGACAGACAAATACAATACGCTGATAAAATAGAATCATGCTGGCATACCGTTCAATATGATGCGCTGGAATAGAATTAGATACGATGAGATGCAACACGTTGCGATATGATAAAGGGAATACGCTGCAACATAATTTGATGAAATAATTTGATGAAATATGATACACTGCGATGAGATTAGATAGGATGAGATATGACACGCTAGGAAATGATGAGATACGATACGCTGAAATACTGTTAAATATAATAAGATACAATACATGGAGATACAATTAAATAAGAAGAGATACAATACGCTAAGATACCATAAGATACCAAACACTAAGACGAGATACGATACGCTAAGATAGAATTTGCAACGCTAAAATATCATGCCATAAAATACGAAAATATTTTTTTGTTGTCATTTTTAAGTGCAGAAATGAATAGAGACAAGGTATATCTTTTCCGATGAAAACTGGTCTTACTCAAGGTTGAATATCAATTTTGGCATTTAGAGGGCCGTCAGTCCGATATTGCTGTTGTACTAGGTCAGGGGTCAAACTTTTTGGAAAGTGAGAGCTACTCTTTGGGTACTGATTTAATGCGGAGGGCCACCAGTTTGATAAAGACATCTGAGATGAGAAATTTGCTCAAATTACCTTTAATTATGTTATTATTAGTAATTAATTACTTTTATGTACGCGACGACGGCCAATCATGATAATGATTTAACAACATTTCTAGAAATCCCTGCAAGTGTTTTGGGAGTAACCTACCTGTTTTGTTTTGTTTTTTAAATTATTTTAATAATCGCCAGTACGTGACCACTTAACTTGGTGTGTACCATTTCTAGCTATTAATTTGACTTAAATTGTTTAATTTTCTCTTGAAAAAATCGGAAATAAAATAAACTGGACAAATCAAGGTGTTCTAAAACTTTTGACTGGTAGTGTGTACGGCAATCAATTTTGTATTTGTAATAGTATGAAGGAGTGACGGATATTTGTGTACATAGTTGATAATGCAGGTAAATTACAGTACTGGAAAATAGCCATGATACCATGTATTCTTTTTTTCTAGCCTTTATCCCATTGAGATAAAAAAAAAATCAAAAGAGTCCTTGGATATGGAAATTAAGGAAAGGTGTATCGAAATGTAGTGTTATTACAGATTTTTATTCAAATATTTCGTGAGTTGGAGCTCCTTGGTGGTCATATTTAATGCTCCTATAAAGTCGAAATTGGTATTAATGCGCTCCAAGGTTGTGTGCAGAGGAGGGGGGGGGGCTCATTTTGCGAATCACCCAAACTGAGCTAAAACACACCGATGGCGGTCTTGAAAGTGCCTTTGAAAGATAATCCTGCATTAAATAAAATTGGACCAACAAGCACTCCCCGATTTATCTTTGGCGGACATTTCGTCCTCCCGTGCAAAGCAACCAAATGTCATCAATAAAAGACGGGTTCGTGCGTGCATGTGCGTAAAAAGCGCACCGAATCAGCGCAGCACCAAATCCAGCCTGCGAGCGCTTGCGCTTACCTGGCCTTGGAGCCGTCACTCAGGTTGTGGTAAAAACAGCTGCACTGGGACGGGCAGCTGCTCACCGGGGAGAAAAGTCCACCCGTGGCCGCGGAGAGCCCCACCACCAGGACGAGGAACATTTTCGGCCCACTTTTACGCGGCGCGCCTATCATGCATTTGCACACTTTGCGTCCAACTTTTGCCCCCTCTCATCTACGGGAATATCATCCGCATGGCTTCTCTCCACCACTCCGCTGTCCCATAGTGATCAGACTGCATATGAGTCCCCAGATAAAAAGGATAGACAAGGATTAGTGCGGGGCCTGGCGCTCTTTTCATTTGGATGCGTATATTGCATCCCGCAATCCGATAGGCTGCGCAGAGACGTCCCCTGTTTATGATCACACACACTTCCGAAATGGTCATAATCCCCTGTGATGTTTGGATGATTTTTTTTTTTTTTCTCTTCTTTTCCTCACAAATGTAGTTTGTTCATTTGAGCCGTGCCGTGACTGTTAATCTGCAAGTGGACGCCGCTGTGTTTTACCGCAAGGTGGCCCCCTGCAACATGACAGCCGAGTGGCGCCGCTGCTGATGTTCGCTGCTGCACTTTTTTTTTCCCCCAAAAATTCTCAAAGTGTCCTTCATCTGTCATTGAGGACATTGGGAGCCCGTTTCTGCCGAGGAAAAAATATACATGAAATAAATAATTTGTCTAATTTCTTTCTAAGATATATCTGTCCAATAAAAGACGATTGGATAAGTATCTGTATATATTTAGAAGTGGAACGATTCGGTTCGATGCGATGCAATCGTAATATTTTAATTCAAAAAACGATTTTCCGGTTCAAACGTTGTTTTTTTTTTTGTCACACCGCTACGTACTTTGCTTTAGTAGCTATTACAATAAATGATCTGTTGGTAAATGAAATATTATGTTCGTGGCTCACGAGCGCAATTTCGACACAAACGGCAACCTTTTGTTTCTAGTCCAAACTGGAAAGTTTTAAATGTAAAAGTCCCCCAAAAATGAGTTGTCATGCATGACATCACATCAGATATTGGACAGGAATTACGTGTTCAGTAATCATCAAGGGAATCATTTTCAGTGTGTGTGTGTGTGTGTGCGTGTGTTTTTGTGGCTTTTTTTTTCCTTTTTTTTAACTTACTACAAAACAAAGATCAGCCTCAACATGAGGTGCTGACAGACGAACATGAGACGACAAGAAAAAATGTTCAACATTGCTGGTAGTGCTAACCCTTTAAGCGCCAAATTAGCAAAATTGCACCAAGACACATTGACAGTGTGTCTTTTTATCGCTAACCATTTTCAAATCGAAATAGTGATATCAAAAGTGAATATTTTACAGAAAAACCTCTGGCGGTTAAAGGGGAAATCTAGGTCCTATGCTAGCGGCACCTTGACCGTTGCAGCAAAGTGGTCGTCGGCAACGTCCTACAACGTTTTGTGCTGGCCGTTAGCGCGTCGGCTCTATTACATGACGAAAGAGAAAAAACGGCAATGTGAGTGGCCACTGGGTGAAAGGAGATTTTGGATATCAACTCAATAACCCATTTGGCAACAGTCCCGGGCTGCTTGTGCAAAGTGCTTCCGACTATAAAGCTTTTGTTTCGTTCCAAGAACTTGGGTGTATTTGTAGCACCCGAACTTTGTACTCCTGAAACCTTCGAGAACATGAGTCATTGGCCTGCGAAGCGTGCCTACTCTAGAACCGACTCTGAGGAAATGCTCCAGGATGGTGTTTTACGTGTTTGAGGGTGGGTAGGACAGGACAGAACAGGATAGGCGAAGTCTAGGATTGGAAAAGATGGGATAAGATTAGGAAAGTCACGGTTAGAACAGGACAGGAAAGGATAAGATAAGGTTTAGGCATGGATGTGACAGGACAGGATGGGACAAAATATGCAAAGGATTTGGATAGGACAGGACAGAGTTTAACAGACAAGCCTAGGCTGGGACAGGCTAACATCGGACAGGGAAAGAGACCTTCACACAGTGTTTGCTCGCTATTGTGCCACACACCAAAATGTGACATTCTCACATTTGCGAATCATATGAATCCATAATAACATCTGGATTAAAGTTTTATTTCACCTTTTTTTTTTTTTCAGTTAAATCCCTGTGAGTAAGTATGCGTAGTGTTACTGCTGCCAAGGCCTGCAGTGAGCCTCTTAATCTCTTGGGCAATCGATTGTTGAAAGAAACTCAAACATTCCATATGGCGCAAGTCGTTAATCTCTTTGCTGGGTGCAAGTCAGTGTTGTCGACTCGGTTTGGATGCAATGTCATTCTTACTATGGATAAAAAAAAATTTTTTAAAAAAGGTTGCAAAAAGATCTTGACAAATAATACCAAATGGGCAAAAACGGCTTTTCTGAATGTTGGTCGTGTCGCAATTTGACTCCATTATTGACCATTCGCCTCCCCGCCGCCTCACTCTGCCAGGCCACGCCCACCTCATTAGCCACCCCGCTCACCTGGGCGCACAGGTGCTCCAAATCAGCAATTAGCAATCCACTAATGAGGCCTCATCTCACTCACTCTTTGCCAGATCTCGATGCGTAAGACTCTCCGGCGTTCTTCTTTGGATGAATCTCCCCTTTTTGACCTTATGTGACCTCCGTGTGTCGTTATTTTCCTGAGAATCACCTCAAGCCCACTTTACCTGACTAGGATTTCTGCCTTGGCCCCTCCCACTTTCTGTTTAGCTGTTTGGTGTTGTGCCGCTATGACATCGCAGTGCGAGTTGTGCTACCAAGGGGAACAGCATCCAAGGCCTCGGAACTCTTCCAAAGTCTACAGACCCTTGTTCTGTCCTTGTCCTTGAGCTGTGTTCCTCCTTGCCCGGTTTTGTCTGGGACGGTCACGTCAGATATTAGAAGTCGTTGTCAATGACTATTGTGGTGCACTGCGTTTGAGTTCTACTCCGACCCATTACATAAAATTCCTTGGCTTAAAGTCGACAAATGCGGTATGACTTCCAGACCTAACCCTCGATAGATCAATGTTGTCTTCAATCCTGTTCCTCAAGGGCCTGTCCTGTCCTGCCTGTCGGGATCGTCATCCAGCTTCTGCAGACCTTGCTGATTATTTGATCATTTGAATCAGGTGTGTTGCAGCAGGGAGAGATGGGAAAAACAGGCAGGACAGTGGACCTCGAGGAACAGGATTGAAGACCCCTGATATAGAGAGACCATATGATTTTTATTTATTTAATTATTTTTTTTAATTTTTTTTTTTTTTTTTACAGTTTTAACCCACCCATATGCTTCAAACACGTTCAATCGTACTAAAACACATTTTCTAGCCTACATGCATGTGCCCTTAAGAGGCGGGACATGTTGGGGTGGCGTGTGACCTGAGCTAGTCAAAAACCAACAACAACAAAAAAAACGATCGCTTTAAAAATCACGGCATAACTGGTGCAAGGATGAAAAACTGCTCTAGTCATTCCCCCCCCCCATTTTTTTTTGTTTTTGTAGGGCTGTAAACCTTGGAGAAAAAAAATGTATTGCAGTGTTATATGGTGATAAAGCCTTACTGTAAATCAATGTCAGGTAGCGTTTTATGTATAAGCGCTCTCATGCTTATTTATGGGTGCTTGACAGTTTACTGGGAGCTCATGGGGGGGGGGGGGTAACTAAATATTCCTCTAACACACTGACATAGCATAGACATCCATCCCTCCGTTTTCTGTTTGCTTGTCCTCAAAGTCAAGCCAGCCGATTGCAGGGCACATCAAGACATCGAACCATTCGCACTCACGTTGACGCCGATGGACGACAACCGCCACTTGAACACAAACGGAGCGGCAACACATACAAAGGGAGCGCGCAACAATACTCGCAGACGTGTCCATTTGGAGAAACGCTTATTCAGGTGGGACCTTCGTGACGTTTAAGCCAATCACCGACAAAATTACAGATGCGATTAGTATTACTATTTTTGGGGGCGAGAGCGGAGGGCATTCGTTCATCTGATAAGTGCAATTGAAGTAATTAAGCCTTTTTTTTTGGGTGGGCGGAGGGAGTCGTAAAGCTGACAAATGGAAACGACCTGAGAATCTTTTAAAATGGCCCGATTTAACACGATTAGGTACTCGATCACCTACATTTCACAACATACCTGATCTTATAATCCCGACAAGGCACACGACACAATGTCAGGTTTGTTCACCCTGCGAGCGAGGGGCACCAAAAGCTACGAGCGATGACGTCGTCCACACCGAAGGTCCGGATTGGATGGCGTTTTTTGCACATTCGGTGTGATTATCTTCACGTTGGTGAGGCTGAACGTTTGACCTTTGAATCAACTCCTCAGACGGCTAACTGCTAGCACGGTTTTACGTCTGTGCGTGTTTCACTTTGTTGAGGGCAGCGCGCCTGTTTGACATCCCCGGTAGGGTTGTAATCGATTTTTCGTGATAGTTTTTATTTAGTTTTGAATTTAAATTCAGTTAATTTACATTTTTCAGAGAGGGTTTGTTAGTTTTAGTTAGGGCTTTTTTTCTGGCTTTGTTTTATTTTAGTTTTTATTAGTTTTAGTTTTTTTTTTAAAAAAGATATATGGAGTATTTGCAGAGTACAAGATAAAAAAACAAAAAGTTACTATGCATTGTGTAATAAAGTGAAGTAAACTACAATTGCGAAACAATTGTTTGACCTTCCTTCCTTCTGCACAGCCGTACAGTAATACTGAAATCAAGACATTTAAAATAAAATAAAAAAAAACTTTGAGATGTCGACAATGTGTAATCATAATTCATTATGTCAACGAAAGCAACACAAGAGAAGGTTACACAGTAGTCAGCAGTCACTAGCAATGAAGTATCCATTACATGTTCAAAAAGGAGTAGGAAGAAGTATGAACTTATCTAGTCCTACCGCTTTAATCTCCCTTACATGATCAATATATCAGTCATTTATCAATACGCTACAGCAGTTCTATGTAATAATACACATGCACTGCCCGGAAGTAAGTTATTCAATTTCAGAATTTTAGACTGTAGAAACAGTGCAGGACAGTGCTCCCCAACCACCGCTTTGGAACACCCCCCCCCCCCGCCCCCCTCCCGGAAGGCGCTCAAAAAAGCTCAAATAAAACGCACAAGCTAGCATCTCCGTCGCGTAATGCTAATATTAAATGATTAAATGCGCCAGCTAGCTAATGAGTAAACCAAACAGACGTAAAGGGCACCACTCGCACTCGCTCGACTTTTATGCCTTGAATCAGGAATGCTGAATGGAGAGGTGGAAGATGTATATACAGTACGTACAGTACTAGCAGGTGAGAGGCGCATTCTCCACATTTTACAGAATTGTGACTGTTTTCGGAGCCGAACGCGAGAATCGCGCTGTTTGCGGACACCTGTTGTGTGCACGTAAATTTGGAGGGCTCGCCGTTTGACATCATCATCAGCCTCCTCCTCGTCCTCGGCATCCTCGCCGCCACACGCGCGCATCCACGCGCGCGCGCGCGCGCGCCCACGCACACAAAAGGCTCGTTGTGTAACTAATTGAGAGGCTTTGCCGCGCACGGCGGAGGGCAAATACGCTTTAGCCGAAAGGGTTGCGCGGTTTTAAGACATTCCTGCGCGGATTGGGGCGACGCAACGCGAGGAGGGTGGTGGCTTTGCATAATCGACGGCATGCTTTTCACGTGAAATGGCCCTTTAAAAAGCCAGCGTCCTCCAATCAGGCCGAGGCACTGCGTGGACGGAAAGGAGGCGAGCGAGCGAGCGAGCGTGTGCGTGCGCGTGTTTGGGTTTTTTTTTGTGCGTGTGACAATTAAAGCTGCTGACAAATCGGCTCCGAGGATGGTCTCGTCGTACCCTTTGCCGGAGGGCTTCTCCGAGTTTGACGTCTTCTCCCTGGGATCATGTCTGCTGGTCGAGGGTGAGTGCTTTTTTTTTTTTTTTTTTTTTTTTTTTTAATTTATTTTTTTTTTGGGCGCGTGGAATGCTGCCGCGAAAAGCCCGCAGACGCTCACCCTCAGTGGGCGTGGGTGCCTTGCGCGCGTCATCTATTCCAACTCTGTAATTAGCACTCGGGTCTTTCTTTCTTTCTTTCTTTCTTTCTTTCTTTCTTTACTTATGCGCAATCGTTTCTTGCCATACTGTATTATCCGACGACGCGCAAATGTTTGCGGCGCGCGCGCGGTCCCCGAGTGACAGCTGTCATCACGTGTGTCAAAAGGTCTGATGGGCTTCTTCTTAAACGCGGTCACCATCGCCGCTTTCCTCAAAGTGAGGGAGCTGAGGACCCCCAGCAATTTCCTCGTGTTCAGTTTAGCCATGGCCGACATGGGCATCTCCATGAACGCCACCGTCGCGGCTTTCTCCAGCTTCCTCAGGTGAGTATACGTGCTTGCACAAGCTTCTTCCACGCATTTCTCGTCATCACCCATTTGGACAGTACTGTAATTACAAATTAAAAAAAAAAAACATTCATTTTTTTTTTTCACATAGAGGTCAACTTCAAAATAAATACCTCACCATTATTACAAACATTAAAATAGAGTCGCGGGGGTTTTATTCCTAAAGCGCATTTAATATTTTTTTTGTATTTTCTGAAGTTAAAAAAGACCGAATGTTTAAAAACGAAATAGTTGTTAAAGTTGAAATGCAAACATATTGAATGTTAAATACAACTGAACTGCACAGGACTTAAGGGGGGGAAATTGTCACTATCATTATTTGTACAATTTGAACATTTAATTCAGTTATTCTTTTACATGCCACTAGAGGGAGCCGGCATATTGCTACGTGTAGTACGAGACTGGTCTAATACGTTGAGGGCTTTATTAATCTCAGTGGTGGCAAGGAAAACAATACAAAGGAATAGTTCATGACTACATTTAGTGGATTTTTCATGTATCTCTACTTTATTTGAGTAATTATTTTTCTCACGGCTTTTGAAAACAGGTATCGTACTTTCCAGTTCTTACTTTGACAAAATGGACTTCTTTTTTTTCCAACCTTTCCGGATGACAGCACAATTTAAGAAAGTACGTAAATACGGCAAAAGGAAAAAAAGAATCGAAGACTAAATGGAAAAATAGATATAACATGGATGACATGTATCAAAAATGTTACGAACAATTATTTTACTCTTTCATTCTTTTTGGGATATTTACGTTCATTAGGCCTATTTTTTTTTAACATTTATATTCAAATCCTATTATGTTTTATCTTAAATAAAAATATTGTGTATACAACTGTTTCATACGATGTATTTTTATTTGGATTATTAATAGTTTTTCTTCTCTTTTAAACACTGCTGTGTCCTATGTGCCTCTGTAAAGTGAATTTCGCGTTTGGGGATCATTAAAGGATCATATTATCTTATTCTTACACATGGGGGCAAAAAAATGCCAAAATATGGATATGCATGTATTTTTTAAAATACTGGAGAAAATACATACAAAAATGACTTCTTTATTACAAATAATGAATGCTCTTCTGTTTATCAGATAAGCATTGTTTTTTTTTTTATTTTGTATTTTTTTGCCCCCTACGTATCTCCAATGTGTTTGTTTTTACCACCTTCGTTCCAGACAAACATCAAATACATGTATAACATGCAGCTAAACCAGTGGGTGGCGAGTAATTATTAATCGAACCAAACACATATCGGAACACCGGTGGACCCAAACATAGCAGAAATCGTAACGATAATCAAATGAGTACACTTAGGAATGAAATCGATCAAGAAGGTTGCGCGCCCAGTGTATAAAACGATGGGCTGATACGGATCATACGTACGGCAGGTACTGGCCGTACGGCTCCGAGGGATGTCAGACTCACGGCTTTCAAGGCTTCATGACGGCTTTGGCCAGCATCCACTTCATCGCCGCCATCGCCTGGGACAGATATCACCAGTACTGCACAAGTGAGTACTGACTGCGTCGGTGGTTGGCCAAATGTTGACACCGAGAATCACCTCAAAAGTGCGCCGCCAATTAAAATGTATCGCACACAAAGGTTAAACGAAAAACATTGTCTAGATGATATGAGGGGAAGAAGCGGTTCTAAAGGATTAAGTGCAAAGCACCGGAGTTAAAAGTTAAATACGACTAAACAAATGCAACGCACTTGATTAAAAGCAGCAGCATTTTGGAACAACTGGAGACGCTTGAAGGAGGACCGAGTGACTAAATTCTAGTCATAAAATTAATTTAAAAAATATATTAGTGCTGTCACTACAGTGGACAGCTATTTAAAAGTTGCTTTTGCCTATATTAATTAATGTAAATTTAAAAAAATATTTTTACCCCTTTCATGCATTAATTATGAATTAATGTTATTATTTAAAATATAGATATATTTCTTAGATTAATTAATTAATTGTGACAACCTTAAAATCTATATATATATATAATGTATATACAATTGTAATAGTTATGCTTATGTTTTTTTTTTGTACAAGTGTGTGGTAAAGAAAATATATGAGGTGTTAAAGCTTGGGAGAAAATTGCGTCATACGTTTGATGTCTTCATCTTTCACTTTGACATTGCATTTAAAAAAAAAAATGGAATTAGCAAATTAGCCCATCTGTTTTCATCCATCTCAGGGAGCGGCCATTTTGGCGTTTTGCATCAAAGCGCCCTCAGGCTCGCATTGCTAATAACGTCACGAGACCAAAGCCGGAAAAAAAAAGGCCAGCCGTCACGTTGGCAACGCGATCCCGACGGCACTTTGACGTCAATGCCAGAGGACGGTTTCGGAAACAAACGCCCCCCCACCCCCCCACCCCCCACCCTCTCCCCCGGAGATGGACGTAAACAGATGGATTCGTCTGCTTGCTTCTCATTCCGCAAAAGAGACTTGTCGGGGACACGCGGAACATCCAGGTGAAGAAAGTCCTGACCTAGCAATGAAGGGAACTTGCACATTCTCCTCAGGGACAAAGCTGCAGTGGAGCAGCGCCATCACTCTGGTCATCTTCATCTGGCTCTTCAGCGCCTTCTGGTCGGCCATGCCGCTCATCGGCTGGGGCGAGTACGACTACGAGCCCCTCAGGACCTGCTGCACTCTGGACTACAGCAAGGGCGACAGGTATCGATCCACGCGTTACGAGTCTCGCTCGTGTCCGCCGTACTGACTTGCGCGCCGTCGCCGTAGAAACTACGTCTCCTACTTGATCCCCATGAGCGTCTTCAACATGGCCGTCCAGGTGTTTGTTGTCATGTCCTCCTACCAGTCCATTGCGCAGAAATTCAAGAAGACTGGAAACACCAAGGTGAGTACAATTGCAAGCGTCCGTTTTCGAGATCGTTTGCTCGGGTCTCAAACTTTTGTTCATCGTGGCTGTGGGAGGAGCACACATCCTTCTCGTGTCATATCGTTTAATCGTTGTTTTTTTTTCATTTTAAACTCAACTAAACCAAACAATACGGCAAATAAACAACAATGATTTGTTAAACAACAATTTTGCTTCATAATATACTTCAACGCAAAATAAATTTTTCCCAGATTACTCGATTAATTGATGGAATAATCAATTGGATAGCCGATTCTGAAAATATTGGATTTCGTTATTTGAACAACAGACAAAAAAAACAATGTATATTTAAACCAAAATGTTCACTCGACCCATATAATTTTGTCTCGTGAAAGTCCGCTAGCTTAATGCTATCCTATAATGTGATACGCCATAGGCAGGCTAAAGTAAATTAGCATGGATCTTCCGGTAAATACAAGCAGGCCTCAGTGCTGCCTGGCATGTTGCTGTGGTGCAATGCGGTACTACATTGAAGCCACGCAATTGGAAATGGTGACATGAATAAAAAATGGCTAACACTGGTCAAAACAAAGTCGCACGTGATCACCCTTGCGATCCGGTAGCCAACAGAAGCGCAATTCTCCAAACCCGATTCCGTCCGACGTGCTTTGAAGTGACTCAGTGGGGGGAAAAAAAATGCAGGAATTCTCCCGCTATCACGCACATGCACGCACAAGCGCACGCATTCCTCATGAGCTCCTCATTGAGAGCGACACAACAGATTATGTAGGTCATCGTCAACATACGACCCGCCGCTTGTGTTCGCAATGAGGACAGGAGCTGACGGTCCAACGATGCGTGTATAAGGGAGAAAAGAACGGTGAGGAACGACTATATGCATGTACAAGGGGGGGGGGGGGGGGGGGGGGGGGGCGAAGGCCGTTTCGACTCGGTTAGTTGCCGCAAGCTATTTACATCACGTGGGGTTATGACTTGCAGATACGGACTTGCCTCGGCGGAAACACTTTTATTGCAACGTCAAAGACCTGCACGGCAGTACGATTGGACGACCACGTGTGGCCTATAAAACTTTTTGGATCAGTCGGACGCATATATTTAGCAGGCTAGCTAGCAGGAAACCACACGTTTTAATCAAACACTCTAATAATCTTCCATATTATTGACTGTTTATTGTTTCATAATAGACTTATATTATAATGAATTCTCTCTTTTTTTTTCAATTTATAAACTTAGTCAAGATCTGAGGCGTGACAAAAACATTGAGCAAAGACGTAGCTGGCCCAATACCAAACCCCTGATTATAACCGTTTTTTTTTGTTTTTTTTCACTGTTTATAAAGCCTTTATAACGCAATTATAAATGTTTTTTTTGCAATTAAAAAAAACGGGAGTCCGAATCAGAGCGGCAACGGCGACATTGGGCAAGGAATAGCCTGCCAAATAGTGAACCCTCGATTTCTAGCAATTCCCTTAAAGGTTTATAAAGGCGTTACCAAACCTTTTTATTATCCATTTAAAAGTAGAAGTCAGTAGCAGAACGATAACAGAAACATCGTGCGAGAAAGAACTTAAAAATAGTTGACTCGGATGAAAATCTTGTCAATTCACGATTTCGTACGTCAGTGCTTCGTAAAGGCTTTATAACACAAACCCTTCACTTGCGACATGTGAGGGGTACCTCGGTCTGTGCGCTGAAAGTCCCATAGCGTGTTTGTGGCTCTGCGCAGTTCAACCCAAACACCCCCCTGAAGACCATGCTGCTGTGCTGGGGCCCCTACGGCCTCCTGGCCTTCTACGCCGCAGTGGAGAACGCCAACCTGGTCTCGCCCAAGCTCAGGATGGTAAGAGCATCCATCCAGTATCATACGCACACTTTATCAGTCCACCTTGTCTCGAAAAAATACAAGCCAATTAAAAAGAAAATGATGACTATTATAAGAGCACAAAACGACCATAGTAAAATACTCAAAGCCCCCAAAAATATATACTGTATATCCAAAGGACTTGCAAGGTGATCAGTGATATTATTCAAAATGTCCAGTCAGCGTCGATACCGCAAAAGACAATTAAAAAGAAGTTATTACCACCAGATAAATACGTGATGTTGACATGATTAAAACACTCATCGATTGTTAATGATGTCATTGATTATTGTAAAACCTCTGACCTATATACTGCATGCAATATATGATTTTTTTTTTTTTTTTTTAGAGTTTTTCTTAATAGGATCATTTAAATATGGTTTTCTAATGAAGCATTTCCTAATTTACGGAAATAATCCCAACTATTAAAAACGGGGATAAACTTATCGGCTAGGTCTTCCCCAATTTTCCCAAAAAAAAGTTAGGGGTGAAACAATTGAATCTGTTAATTCCATAAATCAATAAAGCACCGAATGAAAACCTGGTTTTAAGGAAAACAGGACCACCTGGTGTAGTAGTGATGCAAACGGTGAAGGAAAGTGCAAATTGCAAATCAAAACGAGTATCTTGTTGGTTTGTATATCAACTTGCAGAAAGCGTTTGATACTGCCGACCGCAGACAATGACCGAGAACAGTAGAGAAATATGCGATATGAGATGTTAGCTTCTCAAGGGTGCAAAGCTACTCGGAAAAGAAACCGAATAACGAATAATAGTGGCTCAGTGTTTCACGGTCTTACTTGCGGAGTGCCTCAAGGATCAATGATCGGTCCACAACTGTTTATACTTGAGACGAATGGCAATTGCAGGCTTACAGGTTTATTTAAATGTCTTTTTTTTTGGGGGGGGGGGATAGCAACTACAACATCTCAAAATGTGGTTCGATGTAGGCCTATCCTGTATTTGGAATGAATTGAAAGCTGCTCAACGACCTTCTGACCTTCAGAGCGCTAACCCGCTTGTGATTTTCCCGCACACGTGCCGCAGATGGCGCCTATCCTGGCCAAGACCTCGCCCACCTTCAACGTCTTCCTGTACGCTTTGGGCAACGAGAACTACCGAGGAGGCATCTGGCAGTTCCTCACCGGCGAGAAGATCGAAGTGCCTCAAACTGACAACAAGTCCAAATAAAGTTAACGTTGCAAATGTTGCACAGCCATTTCGCTTGTGGTGGTTTTCTCGCACAGCTGCAGAAGTGGATGTGCTTTGTCTGTCTTATGTCGTTGCCGTGTGTGTGTGTGTGTGTGTGAGTGTGCGTGTCATGTCCGTAACATGCATTGTCCCTCATGCCCTGGCCTCCAATTAGTCATTTTAGTCGTAAAACATCATAGACGCTAAAATGTAATCCATTTATTTCTTAATTTGAAAACGAAATTGACGTTTTTTTCATTGAGGCTCACTTTGGGGTCACTTCCTGGTCATTTAGGGTCACTTCCTGTTCAAATTGGGCCACTTCCGGGTCACTGACTGTAGATCAGTAAGATAGTGGTTGGTTCATATTGTAATAAGTAATTGTGACTCAGTCAAAAGTTTAAGCATAAAGATAAGATCAAAGTTGTAATATTGCCACAATAATTGGAATATTTCGTTTTATTGTTTAAAATAAATTGCAACGTTATCCCCATACGATGACCTTATTTTTGTAATTTGACAAGAAAGACCAAATTAGTCCAATTATTTCGATTATAAGTCAGGATTCCGCCCTTTATTTTTTTCATTTTTTTTTTTACTTTTTGAATTGGTTCATATTTAGACAATGATTATTTTATTTTTGTAAATGTAGGGAAATTAAAAAAAAAAAAGTACTCTGGTGATTTAGTTAGAATGCATTGCACATTCAATTTAAATGAGAAACAAATGACCATCATTTTTTGTTGAAAAACAAAAAGCAAATGTATTGAAATTAAAAGTTAAAGACAATCGAGCTGTACTCGGGCAGTGATTGTTTCACACTTTGTGAATCTCCGTCCAAATTGATCGCGTTAAACAAGCACAAGATTCCCCGCGTCTCCCGTCATCTTATTTTCGGAATAACCGCCTCGGGGTGCATGCCGCTGACGAGCCAATGGTCACGCTCGATCCGGGTGTAGAATTCGCGATGATCGCGGAAAACAAGAAGATTTTTTTTTTTCCCTCGGAAAACCCCCCCAGCCGCCTCCCTCACCACAAATCAGAGATTAGTCAGCAGCTGCAGATTACGAGCACACGCCTCCAGACTTGCTTAGAAGCTCAACAAGTTTCTATACAACCACAAACACAATAGTGGGCTCTCACATAATTGTTTCCAATATTTAAATCGATCCTCATGAATATGAATTCTTCTTTCATCCCAATGTATGTGCAAATAAATAATGACATATTCCTTATGGTTTTTTTTTAATTATTTTTTTTATTGTGTCTCCTCCCAGAATCAATAACGGTATGACTATATTATTATCGACCACATATTGGTTCTCATATCATCATGATCCGAAAGCGGCAAAATGGAACAACAATCCACTCGTCCGGGATGGCCAAATTGGTTGGAAAACACTTTTGGAACCAGCGCCCTACAAATGGAAACTTTTTCTGTCGATCAACCTGATTGAAAATGACAACAAATGATGTCATGTGTTGAAAACTCGCTTTTAGTCCGACCCCCCCCCTCTCGCAATCCTCCCCCAAGCCCACAACGCCGGACTAACATAAAGAGAATGTGACCTGCGTGTAATTACGGTCAAGTGCAGGTTGGAGATAATAACACCCCGATGGTGGCGGCAGACACAAGGAAGCCCCCCCCCCCCCCCCCCCCCCGGTTGGTCTTGCTAAGCAGATTAACCGGTGACAGCCTCTCGGAGTCGTTATGTCATGACGCGCGCCGTCGTTTTCATTTTGTTGAAATTGCTTCGTGAACGTGTTACACCATCTCACTCGGACACTGGAACATTATGCACACTTGCAATATTAACGCTGGGTTAAAAATATAGAAAATGACACCCCCCCCCCCCACCCACCCCAAAAAAAATGCTTTTGAATATTGAATCAATTAAGATGTAAATAATTGACTACAAATTGTACCTAAATAAATGTTTAAAAACAAACAGCGTTGAAATGCAACTGTATTGTAAATAAAAGTTCAATATTAACTTTTTTTTTTTTTACAAAATTGTTGCCTGCCTTTTTAGACAATATTGACTGATAAATGATGAATGGACAATCCGCTTCTCATATAGTTCGTTGAATCACAATCCCACAAGACATTGGTGGTGTTTTTTTTGTTTTGTTTTTTTTTCTACTTGAACCCAATGGAGGCTCTTACAATCAAACATATTCAGGTACTTAGAGTTCACTGAGGATTATGTCTGCTCGACCAATGAAGTTGTCATATGGGCTTTTTGAGAGGATTACGCAGCAACATGACCAACGGGGGAGGGGGTGGGGGGGTTGTGTGTGTGTGTGGGGGGGGGGGGTGTGTGCGTGTGGTCACCCATGCACTACAACTTTCCCAGACAGGCGAAAAAGTGCAAGAAATGAAACAACACAAAAGGAGGAGGAGCTCGGCCGGGATTTACGTCTCTCTTACTCTTCTGTACAAGCCGTTGGTCACGTGACCCATTGCGCCGATGCGTAGTAGTCCATTTCAGAAAAGTGCCTAAACGACGGATTCCAGCTAAAATATCGTTTGTTGGATTAACTCACACATCAAATGAAGAACAAGAAACGCTCATTTCGTTTGGTTGTCAAAGTGCTTGGCTTTGGGGGGGGGGGGGGGGGGGCATCAGAGGAATTCCTCAGAGGGATTCCTGGCGTGTTCATTCCACTTGTGTCGCTGATATGGGACAATTTCTGCCATCTCTCAGGAGCCCCCTTCTAGCCACAAGTCAGCAACAGCTAGTAGGGACCCCTAATGGGGGGACTCCCAACATATTGTTGTTGCAGTGCCACTGATTTGACCCTGCTAGGGATACACCGATTATCGGCCGGGCCGATTATCGGCGCTGATATTCAGCATTTTGATGAATATGGGTATCTGCCTTTTTTTTCTTAATCTGATGGCCGATAATAAATTAATTTAAAACTGTGTTAACTTGAAGGAACTATTTATTTCAATTTTCACTTATTTTCATATTAGATTCTAATGACCCCGGGAACACCTTTTCTTTTTGGTTTGAAATCAAAACAAAGATAAGTGAAATTCTAACATTCCTGTCATTTTGAAATTCTGCAGAACTTTATTTACTGTAGAAAACAATATGGAGCGATATGGTATAGATTGAGTTTTCATTTAAATTTTGAAGACATGCTACAATTTTACAAAAAAGATATATATTGTCAAAAATATATAATAATAATTTTTTTTTTTAAAATCAACATTATGCAAATCTGAAGAATTGTTCGATATGCTTAAAGACATTTAAACAAAGTTAAAAGTTTATCTTCTTTTTTTATATTATATATTAATATTTTCTTTTTTACTGAAAATGAATATCGGCTCCAAATATCGGTTATCAGCCTCCTTAAAAAACATCGTTCTATCTCAATTTCTGCCGTCTCTCAGGGCACCCCCCCTCCCCCCCTTCAGTCGAGGCAATTGTGTGTCAAAGCAGTGATGTAAGGCCACATTGATAATATTGCAACGTGACAAAATGGACTCTTTGTAACATTCCTACAAAACCGCAAAAGACTAGCTAGCTGCCTGCCCACTTGAGCCAAGCGCGCACACACACGCGCGCGCACACATCGGCACACAACAATTAAACTCGCACATTAGGGAGTGGGGGGGGGGGGGAAGACATCATTTGTCTAGAAGAAAGAGTATTTTTACAGGATTAGTGTTTCCGTGTAATCTGGATTAAAGTGGGCCTGGCTGTGCGTCACTGCTCTTTAGAAATCACTCTTTTAATTCATTAAACCGCTCACGTTGACCACAGCGCGCACGCGCCGCACTGTTCGCACCACGCGGCTTACGCGCACTCCACGCACGCGCGCAGACTGACACACGCTCACAACAAATGCAAAAACAAAACTATGAGGGCTGCGCAATTAATCGGAAAAAAATATCGTCATTGCGATTACGGCTCGTGCAATACGCTAGGGCTGCGCAATTAATGGAAATTCAATTACAATTACGATTATTACACCACGCGATTACAAAATTGTCATAATCGTAAAAAACTATTATTAATATCCATTCATATCCAACCAATTCATATCCAGTGTGAATTTATACATTTGCACCTTTTTTATTTTATAATAACTAATTTGATCAATTTTGTTTGGTCCAAAGGCGTCTTACACATCGTTTCAAATAAATTAGTCTTTACATTTTTTACGTTTCAAACATATTCCGGTTTTCCGTCCATGCACCCCCCCCAAAAAAAATCAACGATCGTTTGAATAATCGTGATTTCAATTATTACCAAAATAATCGTGATTAATATATATATTTTTTTTTATAATCGAGCAGCCATACAATAAATTTTATGTGGAATTCTAATCAGAGGAAACCTTAAAGGGACATTGTGTAGAATTGAATGCCCTCTAGTGGTGAACTAAGAGAATGCAACAACCTATGTTGGAAGCGCCTTGGGTAATATAATTACAGATGACTTCAACTACCATTACATCAAAAAATGCACATTGATGTGACGTAGAATATTTTTTGCATATTATTGGAATCAACAGCGTTGTTTTTTGTTCAAATGAACGAGCATTGACAAATCACAACATTCATCCCGCTTGGTATTTACAATCACACACGCACGCGTCTTCATTGTGCAACCATTCATGCGCGGCCAAGGTTATTTCCGACGTAGGCATTTGACTGAGGTGGTTTGGGGGATTTAGACATTAATACTTTGGCAAGTGTACAAGATTACATGGCCATCTTGAATCTCCTGGGCTTGCCTTCAAATCAGATCACAGCAGAATTGCCACAAAACTACACAGACACACACACGCAAAAAAAAATAAAAAATACTACCGGTGGCACTTCAGTGTGTGTGTGTGCGCGGGTACGCTAAATTACACAAAAGGGTATCCAGACACACTTTTTATTCGCAAATTGCCACTCCTCCAAGCACAATACTGAAAATGGCAAATAGATGCCAAAAGAGGGCGTCAAAGCACTACCTCTCCATTTGACACAATTATCGTCTGGCTAACAGAAGTTCCTCCACACATTTCAACGCAGCACCGCGCCAAAGCACTACTTTTCTACAAGATCCTGACGATGGCCTGGCCAATAGAAGCTCCTCCCCTCACTTCAATACAATTCCTTGCTACCAAGGTGCCACAACGTGGCGCCAAAACACTACTTTGGGTTCTTGACATCTGCTAAAAAGCTCCTCCCCCCCCTCACGTCAACATGATTCCACGAGAAGATGCTTTTCTATTAGACATGGCTTTGGCCCGTCAAAAAGAAGCTCCTCCCCTCACTTCAACATTGGCGCCAAATGACTACTTTTCTATTAGATGGGTATTTTGGTCTGTCTAACAGGAAAGTTTTGCGAAACAAGACCAAAACTAGAATTTCAGCTCCCGGATTTCAATAAAAGTACAACGGTAAAGAAACATATTTTTAAAAGTGCATGAATTGTCATGTAAATGTCATGTCATAAGACTTTTCAAAATGTATTTGTGCGCGCTCGCGTGTGTGTGTGTGTGTGTGCGTGTGTGTTGCTTAAGCCTTCCACTTCCAGAATGTTCGCCAAGGGAAATAAATGTGATTATCGATGCTGACTGACGTAACAGGTCGTCTAAAAATAAAACCAGAAAATGTTGATCCCCTTATTTATTTATTTATTTATTTGCGCTCGGATTGGATTCATTGGCCGGATTTAACGTGTCCTACGTCACACAAAGACCCGAGAGGAAAGGACAACACAGGTCACATTCACGTGGCCTGTGTTGTGAAAATTGTGCATTTAGGTTCCATCCAGAAGGTGAGGATTAGCCGTCGAAGGTTGTACCGACTGGAACAGCTGAACTTTATTTGAGCTTTATCAGAGGTGCTTGCCTGCTGCTGACTCCCATTTCAAATTTTTGAATGTGATTGGCTGATTCCGAACACAAGCCAAAAAACTCAACAAAGTAACTGTAGCGAAGTAACTGTAATGGTCGCTGAGTAACTAAAGCAAAGCATGCCAAAAGGTCAGGAAAAGCTGACTAGAACTTCCGAACTTGATGTGGGGTGAGTCTCAACACAGCCACATCCCTAGTTTGTCATGAAGTAACTGTAACGACTTAAGTAACTGTAACTGAGTAACAAAGTCAGGGTTAAAGGAAGCCAAAATTGACAGAAAAAAGCCTACTCAAACATCTGAACTTTTTTTTTTTTACACTTTAAATTGTGACAGGTGTGTGCTGACTTGACTTGTCTTGAAAATGATTTCATTATTGAACTTCATTAAGTAATTCCAATGAGTAAAAGTATAAAACACAACTACTATAAACGTTTTTTTTTTTGTTTTGTTTGTTTTTTGTAATAAGAAATATGTGTTTTAATGTACCACACTGTATTTCTGTAGTTAAAATGTGATATTTCTAAGTATTTCTTTGAGTAAAGGCTTTTGTTTAAAGCGTTGTGCGGTCCAATTATTCAGACAAATGTATGGGAAAGGGAGGACCTCTGCTGGACAAATCAAATATTGCACACAGCGCTCATCTTGAGCTTTAAGCTTCATTTTGTAAACATCTCAAGAAGGATTCTTGGGTGCCACATTTTAGAAGAGTAAAAAAAACAAAAAAAACAAAGAAAGTCGAGCATTTCCTTTTTTGTCCGCTAGATGTGAGTGTTTCCGCTTTTTGTCGTTGCCAAACGACAGTAGCCTTCATTGACGCCACTGAAAAACAAGATCAGTATTTATACTTCTGTCATTTTTTGTTTGCTGAAATGCTGTGAGAGTTTTTCAAAGATAAATTGTGTGCCTTGGCTCAAAAAAAAAAAAAAAGTTGGGTTACGCTGGATGACAGTATTTCACACATGCATGTGCTGCGTCAATGCACCTGTAGGTGGAGCTATCATGCCAAATATGATATACTGTGCCACTAATTGCATTGTATACTGGTTTATTTCTCTTACTATAAGTGGGTGTAGATGATATTCAGGATTCGGATTCGGACACTTTTTGATCCGTAAAAAGGCAATTCACCAGAACACAATCACACAGAGATCGGCGATCGCAGCACGTGTCATATATGACAAATGGCATAAATATCTAATAATCTCACTTAAAACTTCATCACTTGGAATGTTGTGTAATTCAACACCAGTCCATTTTTGAAGTTTTTTTTTTTTTTTTTTGGATAATATACACATGAACATTACTTTAAGGGTAAATTCACCGATGAATGATCACTTCAAGAAAATGTAGTTATTGTTTCCTTCTTCAATTTATGTTAAGAGATTCGGTGGTTGAAATATCTGCATTCTTATTTTATAAATCGCAACCTCGGTAATGATTTTCCACCAAAATGAAAAGAACAAATAATTCTAGCAAGAAACATGAAATAGACACATCTGATTTGCTTTTTTCAGTGGACGACAAAAATTACGCGGATGCCAAATCTAAATGGTGTCTGTTTTAAAGTAACAAAGTGTATACCCTAAATAATAAAAATAACAATAATAAAGGTTATACATATTGCAGGTCTTTGGCGTGCCCGCATTGGGAATGAACGGCTTTTGCGTAGTACTAGTCCGTATAAAGCACTCATTCTTAATGCTTCTCTATAGCACCAAAGACTTGAATAAAAACCTCTAGAACCCCAGGTTGTGTACAATGTAGAACCGGGGGAAGTATCTTTACTTTTTTTCCCCGAATGTGGCAGTGCGTGGGGGACGTACGTGTGTCCAATTAGCATAAAAGGACCGTGCGTCACTGCCTTTTGCTTCTCAAGATGGGCGGGGGAAGCCAAGTGAGCCTTCACCCGCGGGAGTCAACAAGCCTCGCAGTGTGAGTCTCAAAAGCAGCCCGCTCGCTGCCAAACGATGACTACAAACAAGTGACACGAGAAAACATCCGCACGAGGAGGATGGCGTGGACCGGGACGGAGAAGAAGTTACCCGTAGAGATGGGGAGGCAAAAAAGAAACTTGTAAGTCAAGAGTTGAGATTCTCCGTTGAGTGCACAAAGTAAAGACTTTTTATTTATTTATTTTTTTTTCACTTTTAAATGGAGCCGGAGGCAAGTACGGGACAAGCGCCTAATTTGGCGCAAGTGGCCGCCTCCAAACTCTCGAAAATGGGGGACAGAACTAAGCAACTGGGCACCGCCATGCAAGAACCGGCTCGGCAGAACCGCATCATCTTGGTCATCGTGTGCGTGGTTCTGCTTCTGGACAACATGCTCTACATGGTCATCGTGCCCATCATCCCGGACTACCTGGAGGGGCTTCAGAGGGCGGCGGAGCGCGAGCTGGTTCCCGCGCCTCCGACGCACGGCAACTCCAGCAACGCCACGGCGGCCCCGCACCCCCCCGCCGTGGACAACTTCGACGTGCAGATCGGCGTGCTGTTCGCCTCCAAAGCCATCGTGCAGCTGCTCGTCAACCCCCTGAGCGGCACCTTCATCGACCGGGTGGGCTACGACATCCCGCTGGTGATCGGCCTGAGTATCATGTTCCTGTCCACGCTGGTGTTCGCCTTCGCGGAGAACTACGCCACGCTGTTCGTGGCGCGCAGCATGCAAGGCATCGGCTCGGCTTTCGCCGACACGTCGGGCATCGCGCTCATCGCCGACCGCTACACGGAGGAGGCGGAGCGAAGCAAGTCGCTGGGCATCGCGCTGGCGTTCATCTCCTTCGGCAGCCTGGTGGCGCCCCCTTTCGGCGGGGTGCTGTACGAGTTCGCCGGCAAGCGGGTGCCCTTCCTCATCCTGGCCGCCGTGTGCCTGGCGGACGGGGTCATGTGCCTCGCGGTGCTCAAACCCTTCTCCAACCGGGAGCGGGCCAACATGCCGGTGGGCACGCCCATCTACCGGTTGATGCTGGACCCGTACGTCGCGGTGGTGGCCGGGGCGCTGACCATCTGCAACATCCCGCTGGCCTTCCTGGAGCCCACCATCGCCAAGTGGATGGAGGAGACCATGCACTCCAGCCAGTGGGAGATGGGCATGACGTGGTTCCCCGCTTTTTTCCCGCACGTGCTGGGCGTCTTCCTGACGGTCAAGCTGGCCGCCAAGTACCCGCACCTGCAGTGGTTCTACGGCGCCATCGGCATGGTGTTCATCGGCGCCAGCTCGTGCACGGTGCCGGCGTGCAAGAACTTCGGCGAGCTGATGATCCCGCTGTGCGGCATCTGCTTCGGCATCGCCTTCGTGGACACGGCGCTGCTGCCCACGCTGGGCTTCCTGGTGGACGTGCGCCACGTGTCCGTGTACGGCAGCGTCTACGCCATCGCCGACATCTCCTACTGCGTGGCCTACGCCATGGGGCCGGTGGTGGCCGGCAAGATCGTCCACGACCTGGGCTTCGTGCAGCTCAACCTGGGCATGGGCCTGGCCAACGTGCTGTACGCGCCCGCCTTGCTGCTGCTGAGGAACGTGGCGCAGATGAGGCCCTCGCACTCGGAGAGGAACATGCTGCTGGAGGACGGCGCCACCGGGCTCTACGACGCCATCAAGATGGAGCAGAAGGAGAAGAAGAGGAAAGGCCTGTGCGCCACCGTGGAGGAGAACGGCATCGAGACCTCCGTGCGCCGCTCCTTCTCCGAGGAGGAGTCCTCGGGCGGGGAGTACGCGTGAAGGGTAAAAGGGAAAGTGACGGCCGAGAAACCCTTGCTATTAGCCGAGGACGAGCCAACAAATAACGCCCCCAAAATATATAGATTTTTTTTTCCCGAATTGTCAGTGGTGCTCAAATTTTTCCCCACAAGGACCACCTCTAAATATACTTAGCTCCCCAAGTATCCATCATGACTAAAGGCATCATGGCCAAAATGTTGACCCAAAAAAAAAAAAAAAAGTATGCACATTTTGAACAAACCAGGGTTGTTCATCTTTTTTTTTTTTTGGAGTGCCGCATCGTAGTTATGGTTTCCCTTAGAGGCTCGTAATGACTGTGAAAAACTTTAAATGTAAACAGTCGGCATTCACAAATTTGCAGATTTATTTATTTTTTGTAAACCTATCCTAGGTTATTCGCTGAAAAACTCACCTATTTGCTGATTTTGTGCTCAGCCTAGAGCCCTTTCTAATATTTAAGTATTGCTTCTTGGTGCTCAGAAAAGCTTCACTCAGACAAAAGTTGTGCTATGCCGCCATCCTTTGACATCTTGGCGCCAAGGAACTTTGTTGAAGTGAGTTGATAATAACGCATACGGATTGTTATATCCATTGTGAATATCAAAGAGAATGTATCAGAAGTCATGGGAACTTATGGCATGCAAAGTATACAAAGGATTTAGTGGCGAAAAATAATTCTTGTAATATCTTTTGAAAAGTGAAGAATAATGGCAATTTGGGGTAAAGTTATCTGCTAATATTAAAATGAGTGTTTGACACCTGTGGTCGAAACTGTAAATTTACAGAAAACTATATCCCACCCCCCAAAAAAATTAAAAATACCAATTGTCAAAAAAAAAACAAACAAAAAAAAACGACACTTCCATCTTTTTTTTAGCAGCCAATATGCTCCATAACACCCGTTAACAACCCGGGCTAAACTTAACTCCTCCCATGCAAAGATGCTACAGCAAATGAGATGCCTCACTTCAACTGACTTTCTTCACACCAATTACTACTTTCCTATTAGCCAGGGATTCGGTGCCATTTTGTGGCATTTACAGAAAGGGCAAAAAATAAAAATAAATATGCAGCGAGTTTTTCAGCAAACAGGTAAGGATAGGTTCCACAGATTAAAAAAAATAAAAAAAATACAGAAGTGGTTCACTGTACTTAGTTTGAAATTGAAGTGCCAAATGTACAATTGTGTCCTTCCAGCTTCAGCTATTTGCAGTAGAAGATAGCCATGCAGTGGCCTTTAAAAAGTGATTGTATAAGTTTACAATTCAGGGATTATTAGTGTCAATGCATTTGAATACACACGGGCAATGTATGGATGTTTTCAGTTGCACTGCTATCAACTCGATAATTATGCAAAATAACGTTGTGTGTGTGTGTGTGTGTGTGTGTGTGTGTACGTCCCTGAATATCTTTATTTTTGGTGTCTTTTTTTGTTTTTTTTTTGTTTTTGACAATGTAATCACGGAATGCAAAGCCTCAATGTCCTTTGTATGATTCGCTCCTGTACATACGTGTATATTGGTGGACAGACATTCAGTGGAAATGATGTGAACCGCTTTGCTCTTGGGAATCATTAAAAAATAGTGTTTCCAAAATTTTACTGAGCCGAGGTGTATAGTTTGTTAGAAATATTTCACGTCACGCCAAAGCGAAAATCGCAAAAAACATTTCGCCGCCTGACGGGCGGAATCCTTACGTCAAGTTGCTATTATCCTAGCATGCTAGCTAAAAGCCTCACGTAGAGTTGGTCTGTTGGTTTTGATTGATTTAACTACTGAATACAGTTGTTTATGTAACATGGATTTATGAATGTGGACATGCTTGATGCATGGCCTTTGTGATTTATGACATATTTTTTTCACAATCTTTATTGAGCCAAAGCAGCCATGTCACAAAAATCTCACAGCACCTCACCAAATAAAAAAAAAAATCACTTAAAGTATGAATAGTGAAATAATGATGACCTTGTCTCAGTTTATTCCCAAATTAAACTTAATTCTGCTGTATGAAACGGCAACAGGTGAAATAATCATTTTTGGACAAATTAAGAGAAGTTGGATATTTTTTCACACTATTAATGATTAAAATGAATACTTGTAAAAGTGGAGGGATTTGAAAGTGTGTGTTTACATTCATTCACATTGTACTATTTTCAATGATATATACTGCTTCGAAAATGATTAGAATAGCAAAATAAACAACATGAGGGGAATTTTGGCCATATTTCATTTTCTTGCAAATAAAAGCTCCATAGTTGCGTTTCAAATTTGGGAGTCATGTGGTCAGCAGTTTATAGAATAAAACAAAAATGTTCATTTTTTTTCAAACATCTTTTATGCAAAATCAGAGGATTTTGAGGTGGTCTTATTTTTTTTCCAGCGCTGTATATATATTCAACCCTCCCAATATTTTCCAAAGTTAGCACTATTTGGGAGAAATGCAACATAAAATCAGATCTTAAATGGATAGAAAATGGTTAGAAAATACCAGAATTTTGTATTTCAAATGGGAAATAACGAATAAAATGAGATTTGTGGCCCGCATGTGCGTAAAAAAAAAAAAGAAAAAAAACGCAAAAACCGAATGAGTCCAGACAGGGATGAATTGGCAAAGACATGGATGACATGGTGATGGCGGAGTGAACGAGTGATGCGGCGAATAAAAGTTGCGGGCGAATCGCAGGACTTCAGGGAGGAGCCTTGGGCACCAGCAAACTGCACCCCCCGCCCCCGTCAGCATCTTTGCGGAGCCGCAGCGAGGGACTTAATAGTTGAGCTTCTTCTTGGTCATGTCTTTGGATGACGGATGCTCGCGAAGAAAAAAAAAAAAAAAAAAAAGAAGGGAAACAAATTAAAACGTCTCGCTGGAGCCTGAGGACAAGGAAGTAGCTTTTTGTCTACTTACAGGTAAGACAATTGTCCAATTTGAATGATTTGAAATGACTTCTTCAATTGTTTTGGATTTGAGATTTCTCATTCCATGATAAGATGGTCAACATCATCACATTTGTGATTTGTGCATGGGCTAAACAGGTGTTGGTCATTCATCGCAGTAAAACGATGATTCTGATTCTGATTATGATGATAATGATCATTATTATAAGGCATAGTAGTGTGTTAGTTCAATGGTTTGTTATTGTATTATTTTAAATTATTATTATGGATCTACGACCGTAATTAGTATTATTGTTATCTTTTACTGGTTTACTTTTTAATTGTTCTTATTACTATAAATAGCAATAGTAGTCATACACAGTTTGATCATTCTATTGTTTTAAAAGACTATTGCTATGAATTTATTAACATTATATTTTAAGATTGCCTTGTTTTGCATTTTTATGACTATAATTATTATTAACAATAGAAGTAGTGGTAATATAGTATATAGTGGTAATATATTTTATTATTGTATCATTTTTTTTAAAATAACTGTATTATTATTCATTATTATTATTATTATGTGATAACATGCTAGAAGTTCCTGAAATAGACTGTGAAAGAAGGAAAAATACAAAAAAAAAAAAATCTGCACCCGTTATACTGTATGAGTGGCGGCCAGCCATTTTCTTTTTTTTTTTTTTTGTCAATAAAAGGGAATCGACTTCTCCGGCGCACCACCAACATGTCCCTTCTCAACCAAGAGCACTCCAAACATTCCAAGGCCACCGATGTGAATATGTTGCACAAAACATCCCGTTTTCAAATGATATGATCATTTGCTGACTGAAATGTCATCTCGCGTCACCCTCCCCATCCAGAACGTGGCCAAACTGCCGCTGCCCGCCTTAAAGGACACTTTGGACGCGTACCTGAGATGCGTGAAACACCTGCTCACCGACCGGAGCTTCCAAAAAACCCAGGAGGCAGTGCAGCGCTTTGGCGCCCCCGGAGGCGTGGGGGAGCTACTGCAATGCAAGCTGGTGGAGAGGAGAGAGAAAAAGGACAACTGGGTAAATGGAGTGCACGTATTTATCCACACACACACACACACACGAGGGGTTGCCGCCAATACGACCGTTGATTGTTTGTGTATTGCGGAATGGTGACTGAATAAAAATATATGAAACTAGAAAATATGTTGTGGGACCATTAGTTTGAACTGCATTTTGCATCATCTAGAATTTACTTGACTGGTTTATTAGAAGGGAGGCCTTTGATTTGTCCTTATACACAATATAATTGGAAAAGTTAACTTACTAAGTAATTGTCGCCTTAGTGGCACAATCGGCTTTTTTAGTATTAATATTAATGAAATGATCGTTCTATTCAAGGTCTAACACGCAAATATGCTCAACTTGGAGAAAATAGGGATTAAACGGGTTGCGTTGATTCTAACTCCTGATTTGGGTGGCAATTGGAGTGAAAGTTCCCTTTTGCCCGCGTAGGTGTACGACTACTGGCTGAACGACATGTACCTCAACAACAGACTGGCACTGCCGGTCAACTCCAGCCCCGCCATGGTGTTCCCACGCCAGAACTTCACAGCTGCCATCGATTCTCGGAGGTATTTATTCATTTTTTTTCTTAAACGAACCGATGAAGCCTTCTCGGATGAGAAGCGAAAGATCTTAAGACAAAACAGGGCAGTCCAGTTGCCATTGATTGAACGCCCCGAGAAAGGAATGACCTGGATGAATGAGAACATCCAAAAGGACACTTGCATGTAATACATTTCCACGTTAAATCCGCATCGGTCAGTCAACTGAAAAAGATCGTACCACGGTGTGTTGTTTCTTCGTCTTTCCTTCGTAGGTTTGCCGCCAACTTGATCTCTGGAATTCTAGAGTACAAAAGTTTGCTTGATGCGTGAGTAAGAGAAGATTGAAATTCACGAGAGGTCAATGAACGTCGGACAAACTTGCGGATTGGTGTGAGCAGACGCATGCTACCCGTGGACTACGCCCGAGGTCAACTTGCCGGAACGCCGCTTTGCATGGAGCAGCATTATCGGATCTTCAGCGCCTACCGTCTGCCGGGCCGTGAGAGGGACACGCTAGTGGCGTACGACGGTAGAGCGACGCCAGAACCAGAACATATCATTGTGGCTCGTAAGAACCAGGTCAGATGGAAAACAGTTACGCCGCCGTATTCAATGTTAGCACAAAACGTTCGAGAGCTTCTGCTTGTGTCAGGAAAAGCCGACTAGAACAGCTGAACTTTACCTGGGGTTAATCGGCCGGACTTGAGCTCAAGACACTCCACCAAAGCCAGAATGAAATGTCACTGAAGCAAATACTGGATCGTGATCTGATGCCCACTTTGTGCTCAGTTTTTCGCACTGGACGTGGCGATCCGTTCCCGCCGTCTGAACGAGGGAGAAATCCTGACTCAGCTGGAGACCATCGTGAAAATGGCAGATGACGACGACGAGCGGCAGCCGCCGATCGGCCTTTTCACCTCCGATGGCCGAACGCAGTGGGCGGAGGCGCGCGAAGAACTCATTAGAGGTACTGTAACTTTCCGCTGGAGATGGCGTCGCGGGTCCAATTAAAATCTGAGACTGTTGGCTCCTTGCTCCCCCCGCAGAGTCGACCAACAGGGACTCTTTGGACCTGATGGAACGCTGCCTTTGTTTGGTCTGTCTGGATGACGGCAGCAAGGCGGAGCTGAGCGACAGCGCTCGGGCCATGTTGATGCTGAACGGGGGCGGGGGCTCCGTGAACGGGGGCAACCGGTGGTACGACAAGAGCATGCAGGTTTGTGCTGGCCGTTGGCCCAGAGAAAGTCGTTGATTGCGCCCGTTGTGTCACTGGTATGATCTCTGTGAGGGTTCGGTTTGGGTGCGCTTGGATCGTGTCTGAACAAAGAGCGTGTGCACGGAGCTGAAAGCATCAAGAAACCTCTTTAATTAGTCCCAAAGAGAGTCATTTCAAATGTTCCCTTTGATTTGTAATGAATCAACACGCGACACTAAGCACATATAGGCCAAACGTAAACATCTGCGCCAAGCAGATGCTATGGCTTCGTGTTGTAACACTCAAGACCGAGATTGCATTTTGAAAGTCTTGGTCTCTCAGATTCCGCTCCCAGAAGTCTTGGTCTCGTTTGTCTCGGACTGGCCAGACTCGGAATTTTTTTTCCGTCCGGACCGCTCGAGACCAGCACCGATCTGCAATTCTTCAACTGAATTTTTGTATAGTAATAAGAAGCACTTGGTAAAACATACCTTCAAGTCACATGTTACCAACCAGAAACACCCCAGGCCCCGTCTCCAGAATGACTGCAACTTTCACAGTATTGTGACTGAGGTTCACGTGACCATGTTGTGTTGTCAAGTGAAAATGCTCTTGTCAGGGTTTTTTCAAATGGATTTTCACGGTCTTGATCTTGTCACGGTCTCGGCTCGTCTCTGTGTCGGTGTCCCAAAGGTTTTTGTCTTGGTCTCTGTGAGGGTCTGGTTTCAGGCAAGTCTTGGTCTCAGATCTTGAGCACAACTCTACTCTGGACATACTAGAAGGACACCTTATTGCTCCATAAGAAGCTAGCCCGAGACTCCATTCTTTGGCCCCCAAATCCCGTTGAGGCTGTTGCTCTGAAAACAGCGTCATTGTGCCAGTTTGTCGTAGGGGTCGACGGCTGCTGCGGAGTGGTGTGCGAGCATTCGGCGTTTGAAGGGATCGTTCTAGTGCAGTGCACCGAGTACCTTCTCAAAAACATGTAAGTATTCAACTCTCAGACTGAATCCAAAGAATTCTTTGAAAACCAGACTTGAATGTTCTGACTGTGGCCTACGTTGCGGCGCTGCGATCGGCAGCCCTTCCAAGCCGGTTCCGCCTGCAAGTGTGAGCGAGCTGCCAGCTCCGCGACGACTCCGCTGGAAATGTACCCCGGCGGTGCACAAACTCCTCGCCTCATCTGAAGACAGACTCCACGGGTTTGGCTTTCACTTTACTTTCAGGACGCGAATGAGCTGGAGCCGGCGACTATGAATGCTTCAATGTCGTGGTCCGTGTTTAGTCTAATTTGGTTTTCATTGGATTTTGTTTTGTTTCATTTGTTTTCCCAGGGTCCATGTTTTTTGTCTTGCTCGTTAGCTTTTTGTTCCCACCTGCGAGAATGCACAGAAATGAATGTCGATTTTCCCATCAGTTCCTCCCAGTCTGAATCCGCTCCAGCTGTTTGTCTGCATTTCTCCATACGACTCCTTTCTCATTTCATTTCAAACCCTCTCCGCCCACACTTACATCTCCCGGCTCATTACAACTTGGTAAATAAAACCACGAGCGACCACTACTACCGGCGAAAATGCGGCACATGCTCCGAGCTAACAGCAATGTGTCTACAAAGGCTCGTCAAGGATCTGGACATGAACGTCCACAAGTTCCACCATTACGGGAAAGAAATGATCAAGAGGCTGAAAATGAGTCCAGATGCATTCATCCAGGTGGCTCTCCAGTTGGCCTACTACAGGTGGGAGACAAACAAACGAAAGTCGCAGCACATACCGACTTCCTAACTCTTTGCCGCCCCGTGCGCTCAGATGTCACGCCAGGGCAGTTTCCACATATGAGAGCGCCTCCATACGTCGCTTTAAGGACGGCCGAGTGGACAACATTCGCTCGGCCACGCCGGAGGCCCTGGCCTTTGTTCGAGCGATGAGCGACGGGCACGTGAGCAACTGCGTAAGGGGTTTGCCGCTAGACTCGCGTTGCTTTCACACCAGCGCCATTTAGCCGCTTTGAATCGAACTCAAAGCAAGCGGTCCGGAGCTGACTTGGGTTAATCGACTCGAGTAAGGCTCAAGGACCGGTCATTTTTAGGACCGGTGACTTGCTTTGCAAAAAAAAGTAGGTAGGGATGACTTGACTTGGACACGATATGCAACTCAACTTTAACTTGAGCTACATGGTGAAGGATTTGTCCGATATTAGCATCACAACCAATGTTTCAGGTACATGAAGGACCACGAATTGGCACTGATCCTTACTCGTTTCTACCAGGATGCAAAGAAGACGGAGTTGTTACGGGCCGCCATAACGGCACAGACAAAGAATTCGACACTGGTAGCCGTCGGATTCCTCTCACTACCTTGAATTAGCATCACAAAGACGACAGAATGAATTCATGGTGTCATTTCTCTTTTCCAGGCTATCGCGGGGCTGGCCATAGACAATCACCTGCTGGGATTGCGCCAGATGGCGCAAGACCTGAAGATCGAGAAGCCGGAGATCTTTCGGGACGACGCCTATCGCATCAGCAACGAGTTCATTCTCTCCACGAGTCAGGTACTACGTAGCATTTGAAATTTGGAGGGAATCCATTCAAACAATCCCAAAGTCAACGAGCCTGTCACTCTTCTTTCAGGTGCCCACCACTGCGGAGATGTTCTGCTGCTACGGACCCGTGGTCCCCAACGGATACGGGGTCTGCTACAACCCTCAACCCGACCATTTGGTCTTCTGCGTGTCCAGCTTTCGGCAGAGTCAACACACGTGCTCGTCACGGTTTGTCCAAAGTCTGGAGCGGGCGCTGTTAGACTTGAGGGATTTGTGTCACAAACACAAGACCCATGAGCCGAGACAGGGTCTTAGCCCGGAGACGCCGGCTGACCTGAGCAAGAACCAGGAAGCACTGACACCTGCTCTTGTCAAGACACCGAGCCAGACTAAAGCGCAGGCTGGAGGTAAAGTCGAAGAAATCCTGTAGCTGGTGCAATAGACTTTCGTTTTCCGTCTCTTACTGTACGTGCCAAAAATAACCCTCCATGTAGAAACATCAACGCGGTGGACCAGCCAAAGCGAGTGTTTGAGAAAATACGCTACCCGTCTTTCCATAATATACGCTTAACAGTTATTTGGGCCAGTTGCGTGAACAAAAAAGGGAGGAAATTTGTATCAATGGTGCGAATAACAAGAATGAAGCCTGACCAGATTACTCCAGTTATTTATTTATTTGTATTTGCACAAACAAAATGATTTGGATTTGCATTATAAGGCCAAGCTTAAGTGTGCAACTGATCGGTGTTTAAAAATGTCGGTTTTGACGTCACTGTCTTGCATCTGTGAAGCAAGTCTATTTATTTTTGTCTATAATGGCGAGTGCGCATGTGCAATTGAAAACAAAAGTCGGTGACCGCTGTTTTGATGTGTATCGTATGAATGTTAATAAATGATGGACTTAAAAATTGTACTTGATGTTCATACTCGCATGAGTATCGTTACCATAGCACAACGACTGGGAACAAATGAAAAGAGCAACAATACTGTCTTTATGTGTTTGTGTGCTTTATTTAACTCATTCACTGCCATTGACGTATTTATTTGTCTTTTCACAGTCCAGCCATTCAATTATTTATATTTTTTATCTATTTTTTTTTTTTTTTTCAAACGTTAGGGTTAATAAAAGAGGGTCTGAAAATGTCTGGCGGTAAACATTGCTCAGTCTTTTTTTTTTTGCTAATCGACCAACTAATGTTTTGATCATACAGTCTCCTCCATTTATCAGAGGGGACACATTCCAGATCCATCAACGATCTGTGATACGGGCCATACAAAAAAACATTTTTTAACACTTTTATCTGCTTTAAACACACGCTTATTAATAGACATTTTTAGTTTGCCTTAGTGGCCGTTTTCACTCTCTCGTTGCGTAGAAATGGGGGACTGTTGCATAACATCACTTTGAGGAGACCAAAAGATCACTCGTTCGCACAGTGCTCCAAGTAAGAAGCAAAGCATGCTTTCTTCGAGCTGTTTATTTGTTTACTGTAAAATTGACACGACAAATAACACGAGAAAATTACCGGTAAACAAATTGAAAATATTCAACCAGACCATATAATTTCGCCTGATGAAAATCTAAATGCGAACATATCATTTGAAACGCCATGACCGTACATCTTACGGTAATTACGGTATAAACCTTGACACTGCACCTTTTCCAGTAGGCCTCACGTTGGCCCGGCATGTTGTGTGAAAAAAAATGGCACTATACTAAAGATGGGCAACAGTAAAATTCGAACCTGCCTGAAAAAGTTAAATAAAAAAAGAAAAAAAAAACAGATTGGTTGAAAATCAACGCGTTCCGTACGAAGCAACATATTAAGCCACCGAATTGATATGAAAGCATTTCAATGACTTATTGTGTCTGTAGTAAAGCGACCATGTATGACTCCAGACATTCATGGCACATTTGTAATCTTATAATTATTTACAGGTGAGGATCCGAATGTGATGACCGAGTGTCAGTATTGCTCTTCACGCCTCTCGGCCTTTGTGTGTTTACCGCCTTATGAGTCCTATAAACTAAACAAAACAAAACAAACAAAAAAAAAAAGCAAGCAAGTCTGTGCCAGCTGGCTGATGTCTGCTAATGAAGCGAGCTGTGACAATAAAGAGGCATTCCTTCACCAACAGATCACATGGCAAAAGCAGAAGCTCACGTACACGCGGCTACCGATGCCTGTCAGGAGACGTTTAATTACCTCATATAAGACGTACAGTTAAACAGCTGCTCTAGACTGGTGCTTTTGACAACAAAGGAGTATTTAAAATTAAGCAACCCGATGGTAGAACAATCATGTCTTTGTGACACGAATAATCTCAAAATGCAACAGGAAATGAAGTTATGAGGAAAAAAAAAAAAATCTACACGATGTAATGTTTCCCCCAAAAATTATGTTAGGCAAAAAAAAATGAAAACAGGAAAAATTCAGAGCAAAAATTAAAAATGAAAGAAAAAAGTCCTTACGTGACATAAGTAGCCAAAGAATTATTTTTCAAAAATCGATGCTACAAGAACAAGGATAAAGCCATGGGAACAGAACGAGAATAAAGTCACACTAGACAATGAAAAAAAAGTCCTGTTGGTAATGGTACAAAAAAATCTAAGAGAACAATAAAATCGTAATGTTATAAGATAAAAATATTACATTACAAGGAATAAAAAAAATACTAAACATTTGTTGACCAGTGTAATAGAAGAAAAAAGTGATAATGTTACCAGAAAAAAAGCTCCTTAATGTTATGAGAATAAAAATGGAACCAGAATAACGTCGTATTGTTAAGGGAAAAAAGACATAATGGTACAAGACTGGGGAATGGGGAAAATGAATACATTCAAAATGCAAACACATCAAATGTCAAACAACTTCCTGGAACAGATTGTGTCAGCGTTCCGAGAATCCGCTGTGCTTATTATTACTTCGAATTGATAAAGAGTCAAAAAGATTATAAAATATGTTCCCGGATCCTAATCATATCCAATCCATTTTGAGCACCTCCTTAATAATAAAGCAAAGCCGCACCTTCAAATTTTCCTCTCCTGGAAGGCGCTCAAGTTGAAGGCCGTGTCCATGAACTTTTTCAGCTCGTTCAGGTGGGTCGACTTGTTCCCCGTCGCGGGCGCGGCGGCAGGGTCCCGCCCGGCATACCTGAAAGCAAAAGGCCAGCGTGACTTTGCCCGAACGTCGGGTCAAACTTGATCCGCGCGTTCTCACCAGACGGGCCTCTTGTTGGCCACCACGGTGAGCAAGCGAGGCCTGACGTAATTGTAGTAACCCGTGTTCTTGTGCTCCTCCTGACACCAGACCAGCTCGGCGCTTTTGTGTTTCTCCACCTCCGCCCTGACCAGGTCGAAAGGGAATGGAGAGATCTGGAAAAGACGAAAGAAGGACCGGCCACTAATATAACAGTGACTCTCACGTGTGGTTACTACTTGTAGTACTGCAACACTCTAAAAACGGTTGGGTTGAAAATAAAACAATTTGGGGTCAAAAACGGACCAATCCACAAATTGGGTCAATTTGACCCACCTTCTTGCATTGTTTGGTACAAAACAGCCCAGTTTTTGGGGGTGTTTTGTATAAAACTATCCATTTTTGCGCATCCCAGAAAGTTGGGTCAATTTGACCCAAATAGTGGATCGGATCCTTTTTTGACCCAAAATAGTGTTATTTTTAACCCAACTGTTTTTAGAATGTGGTACTGTACTCTGGCTCACTCTAGTGCTACTTGAAAGAATCACTGCCCAAGTACACTGAAAAATACGGTGTTGAATTCACTCAATTTTATTTCATCAAGTGGTTGCATGAGAAAAATCATCTGGACCCAAATATTTTTTTTTCAGTGGAGTACTGTAATAGTATAGTCATAAAACCCATGTAGATCCAGATGACAAAATGAAATTTAGTAAATTTCGACACACCATTTTTTTTTCAGTGGATAGCGCAGCTGTATTGAACTTTTTAGTACAATTTTCCGATATTTAGGTGCAATGTTGAAACTGTGCATAATGTTACAGTGAGTTGCAAAAGTATTATGTTCGTGAACACGTTGACCCACTACACTACTGTGTTACAATGTTGGATGACTGACCAATGCTAAAAAAAAAAAAAAAAAAAAAAAAAAAAAAAAGCAATAAGCCAACAACTAACTTTACCATACCTGTGCATCATTTAGTTATCATGTTTCTAGTAACACGACAAAAACATTCAAACGTTTAATAAAGTGCATCATGGCAACTCAGGCTGAAATCTGATTGGACAAAAAAAAAAAAATGGAACATCCACAAACATTTACTAGAAGCAGTGCAGCCATGAGAAATGCAAAGGAATGACAACGTATTAACTTTAGGGAATAAATCTATCCAATAGCAATGTATCTTCATGATTATTATTGAATCTGATACTTTACATCTTTATGAAGTGTGAACAAATGAATGAATAACCGACGTGTGAGCAAATTACAAAGGCGCCATCTGAGTTTCTGGCAACGTTTTCTCTGGCTTTTGATCAGTCCTGAATTTTTCGTGACTTTTCCGGTGTCAATTGTATATAGTGTTTTATGTCAATTTATTGGCTTTATTTATTTATATTTGGTATATTATTTATTGTCTATATTTATTGATACATGTACCACAGCCTGTTATTGTTTTATTGTATTGTAAAGTGCTTTGTTAAAATTGAAAATGGATTAAAATTGTATTGTATTTTTTTCTTTTTGTCTAGTGGCCGTGCTAATTCTGACAAAGCCCCCCGCCCCCCCTCCCCCCCCGAGTGCCGTTCCATTCCAACATGTCGTAGCGAACCTGCTCCAGCCTGACGATGGCGACGTCTTTCTCCAAGTTTTGCCGCTTCCTCTCTTTGCTCAGTTCATAGCAGACTTTCCCCGTGCAGAAGATCAGCCTCCTCACTCGCTCGGGACTTTGACTGGACGGGCCTTCGTCCGGGATCAGCCTCTTAAATCGAGTGCCTATGCAAGTTCATCAAAACATTTTTCTTTTTTTTTTAACCTTGCATCAAAATAGCGGAGGAAAGTGTACCTTTGGCGAGGTCTTTAAAACTGGACCTGGCGTCGGGGTGCCTCAGCAGAGATTTTGGAGTGAATATAATCAGCTGTACAACAAGAAAAGAAAGTTTTGTTGATTTTTTTTTTTTTTTCTCTTCCCCCCCCCCCCCCCCCCCCCCCCCATCAGCACAGGGACAAAGCCGGAGTGTTCAGTCAAGCAAAACCGGAATTGAGACTTTGTACTGAAAAGAATCGCGCAATATTCCCTCTTGACACCCTCACTGATTTGCTCGGGGTAGTTTGTTTTCTCATGCTCGACGGAGCGTCACATTTGTAGGCGACGGGGGATCACTTAAGACGGTCGCTGCAGCTGAAAAGCAGTCAAGGCTGTGCATTGAAAAAAATAATCATTCATGTACAGCCTAAAAGTTTCTGTCAGAAGTCGGGCTGCTAATTATGAAGGCAAGCCTCATTTCAATCGTCTTTGTCTTCATTAGGGTCGCTGGTGAGCTGGAGCCGTTCTCAGCAGATTTTGAGCGAGAGTCGGGGTACGTACAGCGGTATGTATGAAAACAGTGGATATATATCTTAAAAAGAAGGTCAACGTCAATCATTTCAAAACTTTTTACAGCGATAAAGTGTTCTGAAAACCAAGGTTGATCTTTTTGATCCCAATTCCAAACGTACACCATGAATTGCGAACGGTTTGAAATAGAAAGTAGCGCAAAACATTTCGGCTTCTTGAAAGCCAAAAAAAAAAAACCTCAGTCATGCACATGGGCGGAGCCAGAACATGGATAATGGGTGGGCCTGGAAAAATCAGGGTGGGCCTGAATATTTCTCTCACTGAGCAGAATCCTGCTGTCCCGACACAACGTATATTCAAATAAAATGACAAACAGCGTGAAGTACAGATCTTCCTTAGACAACCACAATTACGTCGTTCTTAATATTCAACAAAGCTAAAAAAAAAAAAACACAACGAAACACAAATTCAAAAATAATTTCCTAATAATTTACTAAAAATTTAAAAGTGGTTATTTTTTCATGAATCTCACTGCCCACCCGTGGCTCCGCCCCTGGTCATGCGTTTGACTAACTAACATCAAATGGCCAACGTATCAAAAATGATGACCCAATATCATGACAATGCGGTTAAAATACTTTTGAGCAGTTTGTCATAGACGTGTCATGGTGCTTAAAAAAAAAAAAAAAAAGAGAAAGGAATACAGTCACAAGACGGTTTGTCGTGCTTTACCGGCTTCCTGAACGGCAGCAGAATCTGCCGTCTGAGCACATGACAGTAGTTAGCAGGCGTGGAGCAGTTGACCACGATCCAGTTGCACTCGTACAGCTGCTGCACTTCAAAATCTCCACCAAACTCCTTCATGTGAGGAAAAGAGGAAATGTGAGTTTTAGCAAAAAAGAAAAAAAGAAAACTAATTAGACTCGGGGCTCTGTTTTCATGCCAAGTGCAAGTCTGGCAGGAGGCGCCGTCTAATTCTGCACAGGCAGCCTAGACAAAGTTTTGCTCATTTTGTGCAAGCGGGCACATTTTTTTTTTTTAAAAAAGGCGTGTTGCGCCGTCGTGGGTGTCAACACAGCTGACTGTTTGCTACTAGTCCTTGACATGGAAGAAGAATAAACTGGAATGCTCAAGTCCCGCAGCAGGTCGACTCCCGCAATGTACGTTTAGAAGGAACTGCAAACAGACCGGATGAAATAAAGTTGGCCAACCCCCCCCCCATGCCGTATCCTTTAGTGCAATACGCAAGTTGGAAATATTTTCAGAGGTTTCAGTGAAAATCACAGCGCGTTGGTGTCGGTTTGTGAGAGGAAGCCGGAGTAGCCACGGAAACGTTTTCCAAATGTGCAATTGTACAGGCGGACCTACAGGAAAGTGGTCCGGGTCGTCTTTGCTCATCTGCAGGAAGCGCTCAGGTCGGGCTGAGGAATGTTCCGGACCCTGAAGACAAGGTGGAGAGCGTTTCAGCTCGCACTGTGATGAAATGGATGTGATGAAATACACTCGGACGGAGTTTCCCCATTGAAATGAATTGAAAGTGAAAAATCTCTCGCAGCCACCCAAAAATATCACAAGTGCTTTTTTTTTCCCTTTTTTTTTTTACTTTTTATTTAACTGTTGTATAGTTTTTCTGTCAAGGTTACTATAGTTAACAAAAAGTAGTGAAATAACTAAAACTACACCTGAAAAAAGTCAAAGATTTTCTGTGGCCCAACTAGTCCAAACATGGCATTCTGATTCATATTGTGTTTGTGGAATATGAAATAAGCAGCAAAATCCTTCCATTTTGATCCATGTCAGGGTACGGCCATTTTGACACTTGTTGTCGACTTTGCTGCTTAATTCAAGAAAATGTTTGACTTGACTTCCTCTTTCAGTTAACAAAATAAAGGGCTTCTAAAAAAAAAAAAAAAAAAAAAAAAAGATCAACTTAACGTGCATTTCACATTTAAAAACAACAGCTAATGATAATTATAGAAAAAAATGTCCTTCGTTTTCCTTTTAATCTTGCACTCGACAAATACCCCATATTAAAAATTAAAACGAATAAATACGCAACTAAAACGAAGTCTTTTTGAAAAAATACAAACTAACAAGCCCCCTCCAAAAATTAATCAAAAAACTAACTAAATTCAAAAAACTAAAGCCAAAACCAAATGAAAGCTTAGCTATAATGAAAAACCCAAAAGTAACATAACCAAAAACTCTTTTCTACTGACACAAAAAGGCCTATTTCTTTCAACCCATGTTCACAAACCCAACGTAGTGAGCGCCTCTCCTTTGCCGAGGCACGACATCCGCCTCGCACAAGTTGCTGATTAGACGAGCCGAACCATTATTGCAAAGGAGTGCCTCTGGCTCTGTCACTGTCAAATGCCACTCTCACCATTCCCTCCATCCCGTGTGGGAGGAGCAGGACAATGCCATTGTGGCGGACCCACTTGGCCTGCCCCGAGCTGATGAACTGGTCGATGATGCACTGGGCCGTGTTGTGAAAGTCTCCAAACTGCGCCTCCCACAGGACCAGGGCGTCGGGACTGGCCATGGCGAAGCCCAGCTCGAACCCTGGGCACAAAAAAGGTGGTCACGGGGCGGCGATCGGTTGATGTTTGTGGTTGGGGGGGGGGGGGGCACCTACCGAGCACGCCGTACTCGGACAAGGAGCTGTTGCAGACGGTGTAGGGGGCCTGGTCGGCCCACAGGTGGTTCATGGGGACACAGATGCGTTTGTCCACCTCTTGGTCATGGAGAACATGATGACGGTGACTAGGAAACAACAGAAAAGGACTGAAACAATATTGCACAATTGCGATAATCTATTTCGGTCATGTCATAATGTAATTAGGATACATGGCAATAATGACAAAATGAAAATCATTCAATTTATTGGGCTGCCCCTTTTGGTGTACCGGGTTTGGCCACCAGGGGGCAGTAGAATACTCTCCTACAGAGACAAAACTGCAAAAAAATATTGGTTGATTTTCACAGAGGATAAAGAACATATGCCTGTGAGCACTGTGGGATAGGGACCGGGCCAAGCGGTCAATAGTGAAAATCGGCACATAATTCAATTTTAAAAATTTGTTTAAACTGAAAAAATTCTTGTGGAAAAAAAAAAAAAGAGAATTAGCCTACAATAAGCATTTTTCACAAAAATAGGGTTTGGCTCACCCCTGCCTTTTTTATTTATTTATTTATTTTTCAAATAAAATCTATTGTTAAATTAATGCTACTCTTTGATAATGTCAATCAAAACAGACTTTTAGTGTACTGTATCTAATATTATTTTAATATTAATTTAATATTTTAACAAACGGGTAACGGGTAAAAAAAAACATGATATCAGCACTTGAAATGTCATTTCTAATTACCATCTACAGTACTCTAATGAGGTTACATGATACATAATTGTTTGTTGGATGCTTGTTCGAGATTTGTAAGATAATTATCCCACCACACACAAACATAACTTCACACAAATAAAAACATACCAACAACCCACACACATGCAAAATTCTAATACACAAAGACACACACAAATATGACGGCAACACAACCTTACATACACACACAAACGAACGCATACATAAAAGTAACGCGCAAATCTTTACACACACAAAACCTTACACACGCGCCCACTCAAATACTTTACACACGTGCTCACATGCTCACACACAATCTTACACGCGCACGCACACGCGGTATGTCGTCTGTCTTCGGGGGCCCCATTAGTGGGGAAAAGAGGGCGCACGCATTCCCACACCCAAACACGTCAAGTTTGGCGCGCCGCCGACGCACGCGCTCAAGCGGAACGCGGCAATATGCTCGGCTCCTGTGAGTAGAGGACGCGAGCGGCCGGCAGGAGGAGGAAAACAAAGCGCAGGTGGGAGGAGGCCGCCAAGGTGTCAAGTACGAAGTACGGTACGCGGCAGACTAGCGAGCAAGGCGCCGCAGAGCGGCTCGAAAAAGCCTTTTCGATAGAAAAGTCAAGAAAGACAAACCAAAAAAAGGCCAGTTAGAGTGTGACAGTGGTGACAAGTAACTAAGTACAAATATTTTTTTTTTACGGTATTTGAGTAGATTTTCAGGCTCAACTTTTTACGTCAAACATGAAGTAAAAATGAGCACGTTAAGTCGAATTTACAATTCAAATATCCCCTATTGAAATATTGTGTACTGCTGGTCTGAAAAGAAGTGGGGGCAAGTTCAAATTCATTTAAGAGAAGCTTCTTCTAGACAAAAGTAGCGCTTAGCTGCATCTTGTGGCACCTCGGTGCCCAGGAACAATATTGAAGTGAGTTGGGGGTTTCATTTAGACCAACGTAGTGCTTTGCTGCATCTTGGCAACAAGGAACTACAGTAAAGTGTGTTGAGGAACTTCACCTACACAAAAATAGTGCTTTGACACCATCATGTGGCATGTTGGCACGATGGAACGATATTTCAGTGAGTTGAGGGGCTTCATTAAGACAAAAGTGGTGCTTTGCTGCCATGCCGTGGCATCTAGGCACCAAGGAACTAAGTTGTGGAGCTTCTTTTAGGCAAAGCGAGTACTTAGTCGCATCTTGGTGCCGATTTGTGGCGCTGATTTGGTTGTTGTCAACGCGACGCAGACTCACCTGAAGGTTCCCCTTTCCACGTCTTGGCCGCTGAGGCGCACGTGGATGCCATCTTTGAGAAGCGACCCGAAGGCCATGTACTCTCCCAAGGCCCAGTCCAGCTGACCGTTCCTCACCAAGTCTGCTCGGCTACGCAGGATACGAGACAGACCTTGTAAAAGGGGGGGGGGGGGGGTGAATAAGAAATAAAAACATTGATGAGCAAGCAGAAACTGTAAAATGACAGGTGGTGTTGTCAATTGTGGACACTAAAAGTCTGGCTGATGTTGGGAAAGGAATTCCAAAGCGAATAAACTCTCTGTACAACCACTGTACCGGTGTTGTACAGCACTCTCACAGGCCACTACATTAGGTACACAATCCAATGAGCTCTAATGTATGTGTATTATGTGTATTATCGGGCCTGTAAGAAAAAAACGGATGGAATCGGTTTAGATTCAAACGACGCATTGAATCAAACCGCCACATTCACAGTATAGATAGAGAGATAGAGAGAGATACATAGATAGAGATAGAGATAGAGAGAGAGAAAGAGATAGATAGATGGATATAGAGAGATAGATAGAGATAGATAGATATAGAGAGCGATAGAGAGATAGATAGCTAGTTAGCTAGCTAGCTAGATAGATAGAGATAGATAGAGATAGATAGATAGATAGATAGATAGATAGATAGATAGATATAGAGATAGATCTAGAGATAGATATAGAGATAGATATAGAGAGATAGATATAGAGAGATAGATATAGAGAGATAGATATAGAGAGATAGATGTAGAGAGATAGATAGATAGTTAGCTAGCTAGTTAGCTAGCTAGCTAGTTAGCTAGCTAGATAGATAGATAGATAGATAGATAGATAGATAGATAGATAGATAGATAGATAGATAGATAGATAGATAGATAGATAGAGAGATAGATAGATAGAAAACATATGGTGCAAGTGTATTTCACCAGGATGGATGTTAAAATCCTCCAAAGGCACGGAGCTGGCAGTCTGGCCGATATGCTGCAGGACCTCCTCACCCAGTCCTGTGGGGGGGCAAGTCATGGTCTTGGGTTCTCCTTCTTCCGTGAAGAATTCTACAAGTGAAGTGGGCGGAGGGGAACGTTAGTCCTCATCATCCAGCGCCAACGGATAACAGACAACACAGTATTTCTGCAAATACTGGCTAAGGGCGTTTAGTGACACATTTGCAGAATCTACAGTATGACAGATACTTGGCCAGGGTGAGTCGAGCCAGTGTCGTATATGCGAGATCTTCTCATCTTTGGAGCTGCTGTACGCCTCCTCGCATATCTTGTCGTATTTGGCCACTTCCTCCTGCACACGGTCAAAAACATTTCACCCCACAAATATTGCAGAGTGAATGAAAAATAGTCTTTTTGTGACTGTAAAGAGCCTTCTGGATTATGAATGAACTATCAAAGGTCCACATCGCGACGACAAACAATGTCCATCAAGCACCAGTGACTTGTGAGCCTTAGAGGCACCGTAGCTGATCTTAAGACAATCTTATTAAAAATTTTACAAAGCTCCAGTTTGAAATGAGGAAGCCGAGTGATTCCAGTGAGTGAGACACTTGAACTGTAGTGTTTCGCACGGGAGACGTCTGTGAGACTTCATCTGCCGATTGAATTGCAACAGTAAATTGAAACCAACAGAGGCAACACTGCTGCCATATAATTCGTCCGCATATTTAATTGCGATTTCAATCCAGCAAGGCGAAGAAGACAGTATAGTAGGTGCGATGCTTCGTGGGCAAACACATTAGCATACGCCCCTTAATCAATGAATTCATCAATCAAAAGATTGAGCTGCAGCCATTAGTCACAGCTTAATCTTAATTATTCTTTTGGACAAATGCGTGCTTCAAACCTAGTGGCAAATGTTTGGAAAATGCCTGCACACATAGAGAAAAACCTTATATAAAAACACACTAATACTTTACACACACACGGCGCACACACAAAATCTTAAAGTGGATTGTCAACCCTAACATATTTTTTTCAAGAAAATGTTCCAGGCAGGCCCACAAGTTGAAATAGGGCATTCTGACAAATATTGCGTTTGTGGAATAAGTGTTAATCCACTCGTTTTTAGCCATCTCCGGGGGCGGCCATTTTGTCTTTTGTCGGATGAAAATGACATCACAAATGCTCATGTAACGACCAATCACGACTCAGCTTCAGAAAACAGATGAGCTGTGATTGGCCGTTACCTGAGACCTGATTAACTGTGATGTCGTTTTTAGTCGACAGAAATGACAAAATGGCCGCCCCCGGAGATGGCTAAACACGGGTGGATTTTGCTGCTTAATTTCATATTTTTGACACACACAGGTACAAACCTTACTCATACACAAACAATACCAACACAAACCTTACACACACGTTGTAAAAAGTCTCCCCAGATGACCGTTACAAAGGCGGTGTCCATTTTGTCCTGCTATTTGTTGATATGGTGAACGTTCAACGAGGGGCAATCACCTCAAACTCCTGCAGCGTCACCACTCCCTCGCCAATGAGCTTGTCCGAGTACTTCTTCAGCACGTGCTCCTGCCGACGGATCTGCTTGTACATCAGCGGCTGGGTGAACAGCGGCTCGTCCATTTCGTTGTGGCCAAAGCGCCTGTAACACACCTGCCATAAATACACACACGCATACGATACATTCAAAAGGGCTCAAATCAATATTCAAAACATGTTAAAAAAATTTAAAAAAATGTATGAAGTGATACCGTGACCAAAAAGTGTCAAATCAACTTTCCCCATTGAAATGAATTGAAATGTCATTAATGCGTTCTAAAAAACATCGTCAGTGTATTTGAAAATTTCTCACAACTAATATTTTGGCTGGCAGTCAAAGCAAAAAAAAAAAAAAATCCACCAGTGGACAGACCAGGTCAATGACGACGTCCTTGTTGAAGGCATTCCTCCACTCGGCGGCCACGCGGCACACGTAAATGACGGCTTCGGGGTCGTCGGCGTTGACGTGGAAGATGGGAGCGTTGACCACTCGAGCCACGTCGGTGGGGTAAGGGGAGGAGCGAGCCATTCGGGGGTCGGTCGTGAAGCCGATCTGCGGGAGACATCGTCAAAGGACATGAAATCCAGAGCTGGGTAATAATAGTTTGGGAGTTTTCATTAAAATCAATTTTTATTTCATTGTGGCTATTGATTTTTAAACTTTGTTTCAATTGTTTTTCAGTTAGTTTGTATGTATTATTATTATTTTTTTTTTTTTTCAAAAATGCTTCGTTTCAGTTGAGTTTTTATATTTCAAATGTCTTTATTGAGCTTTTCAAATTAACATTTCCACAAAAAAAAAAACAGGAGGGAAAAGAAAAAAAAGAAAAGAGAAATGGGCGGTGGCATTTCACATAGCCATTAGTGAATTCAGTTGAGTTGTTATTAGTTTTAGTATCAGTTTTGGGTTTATGTGTGTGTTAAAGTTAAAAAAAATAAAAACTGCAAGGTAAGTATAGCATAGCAAAAACGCAACAAAAATATTATGAACAAAACATTTTAAAAACAACTGTCCACAAATCAAATACAGGTTCTGCATAACAGTCCACAGACTTTGAAATACAATAAGTGCAGTGCTTCCAAAGTCAAATGCATCACAACTCTTAAGGTCTTAAATAAAACCGGCATGGTCTCGCTTTCCATCTGTCGTTTGCCAAGTTGCCAATTTATAAAGTGGATTTGTGGCTAAGTATTCCTCACATAACACTATAGAAGTCACATTCCCATTTGCTTTTATTTATTTCGTTTTTTTTTTTTTTTAATCAAACAATGCAATCCCGTTACCTGATTGTTGACCACCACGTGGATGGTACCATGTGTGGTGTAAGAGGGGAGTTCGCTGAGGTGGAACGTTTCATATACGACGCCTTGGCCGGCGAAAGCGGCGTCGCCGTGCATCAAGATGGACATCACCTAAAAAAAAAAAAAAAAATCTTGTCTATCAAGTTTGAATACAAGTAAGAAAGCTCCATCTTGGGAGATTGCTGACTTTTTTGCCAAACGCGTCTCCCCTGTAGAACTGCTCGGCTTTGGCCTTGCCCTGGACTACCGGATCCACCGCCTCCAAGTGGGAGGGGTTGGCCATGAGGGACAGCGTGATGTTCTTGTCCGTCCCCCGATTTATTCTCTCGTGGTACATCCCGAGGTGGTATTTGACGTCCCCAGAGCCCTGCGGGAGAGTAAGAGGCAGGTTAACGTAAAGCTATGTTGACAAGGGCCGCTAAATTGTTCTCACTTCGTCCGCGGCCTCTAATTTGGGGTCGAACTGACAGAAGATCTGGTTCAAGTCCTTGCGGATCACATTGGCCAACACGTTAAGTCGACCCCTGGAAGCACATCAATAGATCGAGTTGTACCTCGGCTTACGACGGTAGCAGCAAATACCCAAAACCACAAATAAAATAAAGAGAATTACAAGTTGTTGTTCATCCAACCAAACCACATTAACTTAACGTTTCGACAATTATAAACTTTTAAAGAACTTATATTTGAACACAAGCAAAAAATGTAGACATGACATACAAAAAAAAAAAACTCACAGGCATATATTCTTTATCATCAGTTAAAAACGACCAATATTGTGCTTTCACCACTATAACCTGGTATGACAAGTTGCTGAATGTCACAATTTTTGTTTTGTTGAAGTGTTGTTTGAGAAGGTGTCATAGTGATGCACGTTACCGATGCGGCATGCCCATGATCACGCTGTCGATGCCGGAAGAGCTGGAGCTGTCAATGATGGTCTTAAGAGCCGGGATGAGGACTTCGCAGCCCTCCAGTCCAAAGCGTTTCTCAGATGACCACTTCCTGGCCAGGAAGTCCTCAAACCTACAAGATCATTAACAGTACAGCCTGGTTTGAGAATGTGAAGGTACATTTACAAAAGTGAAATTGCTGCCAAAAAGAAAAAGTGGCAGCCACCACAAAATTTTGTGGAAATCAGTTGTCTCTTGTTGATTCTTAATCCAATTGATTTACATCTTTGGATATTCTGATAGCATAGTCACTTTAGAGCGCCTTGTTGTTGGCCATGAGTGCACGTACATCAAGCAGAGAACGAGAAGAGCAAGGAAGCTTTTTTTTTTTTTTTTTAATATTCAAAAGTCTGATTTGACAGCCAACCGGGGGCTTCATGCTGGCATGGCCGATTTAGAGCGCCTCGTCGCAGCACGAAAAAAGCCCAGTGACGACCCAATGGGATATACTTGCGGTATTTGATTGACAGTTAAGCGGAGTCTGATTCCAGCGCATTCAGCACACGCCCACAACATTTGAGAGCGGACTAAAACTTGATTTTATATACTTGTCAATTTTTGCAATCATTCAAATTTGGCAGGGTTGTTAACAACTTCCCTGGGGTGTTACATTTAGAAGTCATTTACTTTCACTTTTCAGGTCCGTTAAAAAGGTTAGGAAAGGCTGATTTAAAGGTTGAGAGTGTTTGTGCTCTTGATGTTGTAAATGAGCAAATGAGCAATGGAAAAAAAAAAAAAAAAAAAAAAAAAGGAAAAATAATGATGCGGTCAAGCTTTTGTGCTCATTTATCACCAGACAAAAATGAGCTCATATAAGGACTAGCTGCATGGTTCCGCGCATGATCCGGTATTGTGCTGTTCCTTAATGAGTCTCGATCCTCATTTTGTTGCTGACCGCGTTGATCTGATCAGGCGAGCCAGCAGCGTTCTCTTCTCGGCACTGGTGAACCGCTTGATTCCCGGAGTCTCAAACTTCTGACGGATCCACTGGCACTGCTCCACGTTGTTGATGAACATGAATTCCACCCCCACGTGACCGCAGTAGGATGCCTGGAATGGGACAATGGAGAAAAGCAAAAAGGGTAGTACACCCCTTGCTAGCTAAAGTGCTTCATGGGAAGGTGGTTAGCTTGGCGTTGAATAAATCAACTACTGAATATACTGTGGGTATGTAACATGGGTTCATGATTGTGTACATGCTAGACGCATGGTGTTGTGTCTTATGTCATACACACACAATTACAAACCCCTTTTCGGGGGTGCGCCGGCTAGTCTCAAATTTTCGCTACAAGCGGCACGGCTCGGTCACTATCCACTGCAAATTGGGGAGGTTCGAAGAACAATTAAAAAATGGTTGCTTCAAAAGAGCGAACAATAATCGGCGATAATTTTTTTTGGGGGGGGGGGGGGGGGGGGGGCTCCGTGTGTACCTCGAGTCGACGTATGACCTCCCTGAGCGGAAGCGTCGTCTCTCCTCCGCCGATGAAGGTGGTGTGAGGCAGGCGGAAGCTCCGGTCCAAGTCGGACTCGTGCAGACCGTAGAAACCTAGTGTGAAGAAACACGTGATTTAAATCTAAAGCGCTTTGAGCAGAATATTATATTCATGTGCATTTTAATAACTTATTCTAAGTCCATCATGGATCCATTTTCTATAGTGTTGAGTAACTCAACTCAACTTTATTTAGAGAGCGCACTTTAAAACCGGCCACAACTGCATACAAAGTGCTGGACATGAAGTAAAAATCAGGCAGATTAAAAAAAAAAAAAAAAAAAAAAAGAAGGTTAATTTAAAACATTCAATTAATAACAAAATAAGTATATACAATAACACACAAAAACAATGCCAAGTCTCTAATTAAGAACGGAAGACTATTACCTCTCTTTTTTGGGGGATAACGGGTATGTTTTTTTTTTTGTTTTTTTTTTTAGTAATTAAAAGAAGATATTTTTCAGTTTAGTTCATTTTTTTATATCAATAAATATTAGCGGTAAATATGCTGTGACGGCTTAAAAACGTCAAATAATATTATTTTTAGGTTTTGATCACTGACTGAACGTCTGTCTTTTCTTTTGTATGATACTATTTTATCATGTAGTATTTTCTACATTGTACACGATCGCAGAAGTCGAGCAGACCACCTGAGAGAGCTGCTGGAGCTCAAAGCTCACTAGGCACATAAGAGGAGACAGGTGCAAATCACATTAACGACAAGGCAAAGAGAAGAAAGGGGCTAAGAATAGAGCCACGTACTGCCCAAGTAAATGGCTCATTATGTTTCATTAGCCAGCTATATCGGCCTTGTGATAATATAACACAGAATGCAATGCAATTCTACCCACTGAAATACACAGAAATGCCATGAATGTGTTCCATCATCCCAAAAATAAGAAAACTCAAATGTTGTAACATGCTTTCACCTGGGACCAGACCTGCACTTGGTTTTACACACCGGTAGACTAGCTTAAGATTTGATGACGAAACAGAAGAAGACTGTGTTGTTTTTTAGCAGAGGATAAAGAATACATGCCATTGAGCATTGTTGTATGCCGTCTGCATGCGTTGCTCACGTTTGTGTTCAAATAAAAATTGTTTCAAGCTTTATAATTACCATAATAACGATGCTACTTTTGTTAGCCCGGCTAGGTTGTTTTTTAGCATTAAGCTAGCGGATAATCATCAGACAAAGTTAATGCAGGTTTGTTCAATACGCGAGGTGCTATTCCCATTGTTTTGTGTGTAGTTAAATGATCTTCTTGCTGCTCGAACACATACTTTTCCCTATAGTGAAAGATCAATCAAGTTTTTTTTTCGAATGAGTGTATTCGGCTGCTCACCTAATTTATCGATGGTGGTGATGAGGTCAGAGGGAACAAATGAGTCCAGGTCCGCGTCCAAGATGCCCAGAGGGTCCAACTGGGCCACATGATGACCGCGGATCTAGAAGCAGCACAGAGACAATCATATAAAAAAAAAAAAAATTATAGTTTGTCATCATATTGTTGAGTATGAACAGCTGGAGATGCCACTTAGTCGCTCCGGAGGAGCCCTGCGGGAGTTTTCTTTCATATCTTTCTGCCACGCGTTTCCACATTGCAACAAGTATTCAGAACGGATCTAACAGATAGTAACTTGATTCATTAGCGGGCGAGTGGAAGCGTCAGCATCTGTTATGTTCAGCCAGTCTCTTTGATATTAACATTTACGTTCAAAAAGTGGGTCGTTTACATAATCCGGAGCAGTGACAAATTTTAACAACACCTTTATCAGCAAGTTGGGATGTGTTTTCACACACATGACAAAATTGTATTTGGGTCAATGTTAACGGAAGTCCATCGGGAAAGTAATCACTCATTAAATGTGTCAATGTCGTTAGCCTAATAGCGTAATTGTGTAAGTCGTTTTTAACTTACTGTCACAAAATCTCTCTAAAAAAAAAAATTTAAAAAAAATACCAATATGCTTACTAGGGCAAAAAGGAACATGCGGTGCATGAATTAAACATTTTGTTAGCCTAATCGCGTAAATGCTTGAGTCATTTTTTTAACATTCTGGGAAAACATGCAAAAGAAACAAATTCAACAAACAAGATGACCATCACATGAAAATCAAGACAAACAAAGAAAAAACATTTTTTGCGATCTTATTGGTACATTTTATTGCCATTGTTGTGACAGTAATTAAATTAAATAACTTGGGCAATTATACTATTAGGCTAACAATTTCTTCAGCTTTGAGAGATCAGTTGAAACATTTTAGCTTTCATCTTGATACCCGTTTCATTTGTTTGTCTAGACTCGCAGTTACTCAGACATTCATTCCTGAAAGGATGACCAAATTTTTGAAACACACTTTGCGGTACATTCATGCGTCGTATGTGGATGACCTGGTAGGCTCTGATGAGCGTGTGCACAGCCAGGTGGTCCTCAACTACTTTCTGTGTCACATCTGGCGAACGGGAAGCGACTCGGCCCTGGAGCAGGGCGGAGGGGCGTCTCTCCGCCTCCTCGCCAAGCGCACCGGAGCTCTGGATGTTCCGGAAGAAGGCGTCCCACGACTGGAAGACAAAAACATGACAAGGAAATGTCACAACTGCTGATTTGAGAAAATGGACTTGATCAAACTCAAAGTCAAAGTCTCCATTTTGTAAATACATTCACATGTGTGTGTGTGTGTTTTGATTTGTTGCACACAGTTACCTCATGCACATTATTATGATCCTCCAGCCAGGCAAAGTACATGTCCTCCACATAGCTGGAGCTACCGGTGACCGCTTGAGAGGGGGTAGCGTCAGAGGAGCACCTTCGCCTGGGATGAGGCCTGCACCTGGCCGGGGTCCCTCGAACCCCTCGCCACCACGGACCTCCTCCACTGCGTCTCAGCGCGCCCGCCAATGCCCGAAACTGACTCATGTCTGAGGGAGAAAGAGAAAAAAAATTGACCGCTCACGTTTGTATTCGTCAACTGTGTGTTGTGGCATTTTTTTTGGGGGGGGGGGGGGGGGGATTTGAGATCAGCACAGATTTTGAGTAAAATATGAAGATTAGGCAGCAAATCTTAGCTTGTCACGTTAAATGAAAGTCGGACAAGTTTAGGGACCAGACGCTCAAACAAATATGTATATGGTATGGTATTCATTTCATACACGCTGTGGTACAACGTGTATGAAATGACGATGTAGCGATGATGCATTGCGTGAATGGCAAACACCATGTAAAAAAAGACAGGCTTGAGCATTGCAATGGTTCAGAGTCGCTTTCGTAATTCTATATCTGGATAGTAATTCTTTTGCCATCAAAAGCCCTTTCTCCATATTGTTCCTATTGTTAATTTATAGTGAAGTGAAGCAGAAGTGTAACATATTAGCATCAGAGTTAATGTTCTGCTTGGCATGTTTCTTGCCACAAAAAGCTTGTTTCCACCACTTCTTAGGTCAGAAACCTCCATTTTCGGTGTTCTACTGCTGATTACTCATATCATTGATAAAAATACAGGTGTTTTTTCAAGTCTACTCTTTCTCTTGGTTGTGCTAATTTTGTCCCAAATATCCTGTGAGTCTGTACTTTTCTACTTCATTAAAGAAGTTGAACGAGTAAAGCTACTTCGGACTTTTTTTTCTTCACTATAAATGTCAGTACTGCTGAGAGTACTTTTGTCACCTCTGTTATGGAATTATCGAACAATTAAAACAACGCAGTTCATCGGAGCCACAACCGACCTTTCATTTAAATCAGCAACAGCTCTTTTTTTTTTTCCCCGACACAGATGCGCTGCAGAGTGAACATCCTGCCGGTGGCAACTTTTACTTCAGGATCGTTTGACTGCGTTTGTGAGCGAGCAGCCCGATCGTAAACATTAGAGGCTACAAATTCAAGCGGAAGCTGCTGCAAAGAGTTAAGAGTTATTTGCGCCCCGTAAAAAACACAAAGTCAAACATGGCGTCGTGCTGCGCTCCTCACCTGCTCTTGCAACGGTGCTTTTAACTTTGCCTTTGTTATGATGCTCGTGTGTGCTATGTGACAGGAGCGCTAATCCGCTGCCTTCAATGTAAATCCTCCATAATCTGCCCGGTGGCCTGTGTGTGACGTATATAGAAGGGTATAAGTGCAAAGGACAACATGTTTAAAAAGCACTTATGTGCGTTCACGTTTACCTTCGACTGCTGCAATGTCATCGCCGCAGACTTCCAGTGTGGGACAAGTGACACGGGGAAGGTGACAGATTTCCAATGCACTTGCGCCACATACGCCCCCGACCAACCCCCCCTGGCCAGTGAGTCAGGTGGTACATCTGCACGACCGTCTGCACCCATGGGTGCTACCACCAAACACACTCAAGCACTTATGCAAACTTAGTAGGAAAAAAATAAAATACAGTTGCTTGGGATGCAATTTCAAAAATGCCGTCTTGGCTCAGCTTTGAATAACACCGCAAGATTCATGTAAAATATTGTACTGTATCTGAATCTGGGCCATTCCACCAATAGGTGCAATGTGCATCCTCAGGAAACCGAATGTGAAATTAACTGAAAACTTTTTATTTTTCAAAGCAAATTGTCTTGCTATTTGATTGCATTTTTAATAAAACTAGTTGAAAAGATTACTTTAAACTTTTCAGTAAACTGGTAAAATAGCATTTGTTGCCTGTTCACTACTGATATTCGACTTTACCATAAAATCTTTTTTTCCCCCCCATAATTGTATTCACTTTATCTCAACTATACTTTACATTTATTTTCTTTTACCACCTCGAAAAAAGTTGGCATACACATGGTTCAAATTAAGTTGCATCGCGGAGCAGGCTATGGGAAGGCCAAATGTAACTTTATTTTTATTCATTATTTTCCTCTAAATTTGATGTTATATTTAATTATAACAAGGGGAGTAGAATCACAGCAGTCCTGTTACCTTAACATTTAAAAACATTCTTTTTTTGAACAACTTCAAAGTCACTGCAATGTGCTTTGTCTCAACATGCTATTAGCATAGATGCTATTGTTATATTTCATGTATTCATTCTATGATAAAAACTCACTTCTGTTACTTTAACCAAGCGAAAAGTGGGGTTCACCCTGAACTGGTTGCGAGTCCATCTCACACAATGGACAATTTAGTCTTCAATGAAGCCAGCAAGCATGTTTTTGGAAAGAGACAGGAAGCCAGAGAACAAAACACATACCAGAGAGACAGCAGAGATTCGAATTGCAAACCACTAAACCACCATGCTGTACTTTCTTGCATTGAACAATCAAAACAGAGTATTATTCTGTTTTGGGTGGGGGGGGGGGGGGGGGGGGAAACCATTTATAGAAGCTATGTAACTTTGGAGAGCGGGGTGAGGGGGGGGTAGTCATTTGGGCAAGTGGTTTCAGATTGATGGGCTAAAAAACAATCAAATAATTGGCCTAGCCCAATTTAAAAATGCTGCTCCTCATTTTGACTTTCATCATTCATACTTGCTGGCTGCGAGCTGGGCGAAAAAAGGGGATGGTTATATACATAAAAAAACCCAGAAAAAACTCAAGTTACTTCTTACTCGTGGTTTCACTTCAAATACTATACCTGTATAAAGTACCTTAATACGAATATTGAAACGATAGCACAGCAAAAACCTAAAAAGTCAGTAAATGCGGTGGAATCATAGATGACAAAAGATGAAACTTCATATTCTAGTATTTTTATTAATTCCCCAAAACAGGCAGTGGAGGTTCTTACGCTAATACTCTCCTTAATCCCCGAAAAATCGTCATCATCATCTCTAATCTTTGCAACCTGCAGACTCATTATTTGCATGCGTCTTTGCCATTGCTCCCCGTATGACCTGCAGAAGGAAGGGTCAGGCAATTATGAACAGAAATGCCATTTTGCCGGGGCGACTCTGCCGCCTGACAAAGACGGAGCGAGGGCCATTTCTTTCCTGGCGTTTCATTAATAGGCTCCGCGGTTGCAAAGACCTGCGCCGCTGGGTAACGGACTACAGGCTCTTGTGTTAAATCACATCCTGTTTAGGATAATTACCATCACGACTACGGATTAAAAAAAAGAAAAAGAAAAAAAAAAAAAAATCAAGTTTGCTCACGAAAGAAAAAGAAATCAGGTGGACATTTAGGCCAGCATGTGAATCCTTGTTGTTGACCGCAGCAAGACTCCTAGTGATCAAAGCTCAGAGAACAAGTTAATCTTTAATTCGGAGGACACGAGCAAAATAAACACGGCACAAAACAAGCTGATCCATACTGTCAAAAGTCAACAGCGTCAGGGGCTGACATCCCCAAAGTGACTTTGTGCCAAAGTCTCGTTTCGGGGCGTATAATGTGTAATCCGTTTAGGAGAGCCGAGCCTTGGTGCCGCTCGTGGATTTCCAAGTCGTGACGGTACTTAGGGAGCCTAATTCATCTAATAAAGCATGTATGAAGGCCCAATTTCATTTGCCGTGGGAGCTTTTGGGCACGCGGAAATCAATCACATTTCACATCATTCAATAATGCATGATTTGGTGAAATCAAGTGACGGATCTGCGATGCCCAGGCACGCTTCGAAGAGCCCGCAATAAAAATTTGTCATTTCTCATTGACCTATGAATAATTCAATTACAGAGTGGAGGGACAACTTCAACAGCCGTATGTTTTAATTAAGAAAACAGAATAGAAAGAGTGCAACCTAAAAACCTACGGGACAGTACTATGCCATACATTTACACCCGTTTCTGTAACCAAAGCATCATTAAATAGTGTCCATACATCATTTACAGCAAATAACCAAACGGTGTGAAAAAAAAAAAGAAAAATTATATTTAACGTGCAATTCTTCTTGTTCCCCTCGCTTCGTACATAATGTGGGGATGGTGATAATCTGTCGTGCTTTTGGAGTAAAGAAGGTCAAACAAAGATATAAAAGAGCAGCATATACGTGTGGACTCGTTGATAAGTTATATTGTATGTTACCCATGCATAGACTACAGCGCGGCATCTCTCGGTCACTCGCTGCCTTGTTCGCGGCCACTTTTGCTAGAATAGAAGATAATACTGATAATAATGGGCGCATCATCAAATCTTGGATTATGTGTCCAAAAACATGCATCTGGAAAATATTTGGCCGTATTCAAACGGCCCTTTTCCTCAGCGAGGTCGACCTCCCAAGTAAGGATGGGCGAGGACCGGTACCAGCCTCATTTTTAGGGATTGAGGCCTCACGGATGTTGCCGATACCAGCCACCGATACTTTAAGGCTGGGAAACTCTTTAGTAAATCCTAATCGGCAGTGGTTGCCGCTATACTACAACAGTTTGACACGTCGGCGAATAATTATCTGCATCAGAAAGAACGTTTTTGTTCACAATGTTTTGTCATTGTTTGAATAACATTTTATATGTCAAGTACTAGAGGTACTCGGTTTCGATACGTACTCAAAAGAGTGAATAGCCGTACTGGTATTGGTCAGAAAAAAAAAGTGGTAGCGAGCATCCTTAATTGTAACATTTGAGGATTGACAAAAATCGACACTCAGTCTGCGCATGCAAAAAAAAATTGTCCTCGTTATGGCAGAAAATAATATGCGGAAAAGTACAGGGTGCCCCAAAAAAATGTATATATAATATAGGACAAACTATTGAAAAACAGTCAAAGGTTCAGCCTGGACTTCATGTCTTGTGTTGTCGAGTTAAAAAAAAGAAATCAACACCGGTTGCGCACCAACTAACATTATCTTAAATTGTTATGAGAAATCAAGTTTGATGTTTGACTTCTTTATTGAAGACTGAAAATTTCAACCTGTCAACTTTGCGTGAGCGAATTTTTGTTTGCGATTGCAGAAACAAGCGCGTGGGCCTTAAACTGTGACTCCCTAACCGGTCACTTTCTGCTGATCCAATTTGAAAGACACAAAACGGATTGCTTTTATTCCTGTTGAAACATGTTTACATTTGTCAGTTAAGTCTAAAGGCATTCAACTGAACACTGTTTTCCAATAATTACACTCGATGTTTACATTGTTCGTTTAAAAAGACACTCAAAGTTGTTTGCTAGTTTCTTGAAACACTCCTGTTCCTGTTCCTGCACCGTTCTTTGCACTTGAAAATGCCCGTTGTAGCAATGAATACTGAATGATATGATTAGAACATTTGAGCATTATTACAGTCATTTATTTTTTTCCCTTAATATTCTTGGCACTTCATTTTCCACACTATGGCAATTTTTTTTTTTTTTTTTTACCCCAAGTTTTTAGTTTTGTTTTGACAATGCCACAATAATAGTCTACCGTGCCCTTAAAACCGTGAAGCTATCGTACCATAATATTTTTTTATATTGTTGCATCCCTAGTCTACATACACATACTTGAGAGTACGAAAACAAGCTGGTTGTAGATGTTTCGTTCTCGTCGTTTTATGCTAGCATGTCTCATTCTCATTGCAATATTATTATTATTATTATTTTTTTTTTTTTGCAGTTTCCATCCCCAAACCGAGGCAAGCAGAACTTCTAACAAGTTCGCCTAGCCGGTACTCTGTAGTGGAAAAACGACATTTGGGTGTCTGTCATCAAACATATGGAAATGAAAACTTGACATTGCGCAACCCACGTGTGCGTGATCAAAAAGGCCGAACAGCAACAAGGATTTACTATTGCTATAAAGCGGAAACATTTCACCACGTGAGGTGACTACTACAAGGCTCTTGCAATACACTCACCACCAGCAAGAAAGGCAAGGCTGTGTTTTGGTAGTTTGCGTGTTGGAGAAATCACAAACTTAAAGGGAGTGTGGGGACAGGCGCATCTCAATAAATTAGAATATCGTTGAAAAGTTCATTTATTTCAGTAGTTTAATTCGAAAAAGTCTTTTCAGAAGGCCACTTTCCTACCTAATGACGTCTATACTGTATTAAACATCACTTTGATTGTTGACCGTCATAATTGGCTAGGGTCATTTTTTAAACGTTTTCTGTACAACAACAAAACAAATTCAATGAATAAGGGTCAATTTACCTTGATTGTACCTTTGCAGATTACCGTTACTTGGATGACTAAAAGCACATTTGTGTTTGTTATTGACTTAGGCAATTTTGATACTAGGCTGACTAAACATCTGAGATTTTTTTTTTTTTTTTTTTTTTAAATCCGTCCATTTTCTTTCTACAAATGAATGTTTTCTGCAATATTTTAATTATTGAGGTGCACTTGTAAGAGTGATTGTAAGCACACGACTGAGGTTTCTGAACCTGGAGGAGGGGAGTTGGGGAGGTCCCCTGCATTTTTTTTTTTTTTTTTTTACTGAGAGTCTACTGTTATAGGGGACATCCCAGAGTCCTTAGCAGAGTCCAAGGCATCGGCGGTCGCGGGGGAAGAAAGCCTCCGGTAGATGAAATCGTACAGGCTGACGTCGGGTCTGGTCTTGCGGCAGTTCTTGCAAACCAAACTGGAGTATTGGTTCAAAAGGCCGTACAGCCTCCCTGGAAAGCGATGTCAAGGATGCAAACGGGAGTGGGTAAGGTAGTCGTCGCGGGTCAAGAGGAGGAAGGAGAGGTTTGTGTGACAGAGACAAAGAGAACAAACAGGTTGAGAATGAAAACACGAGCAAGAGTGGATAAGATTATGCAAAAAAAACAAAAAAAAACTAAACGAACTAAATGAAGGCCTGGTTGAGCTCGTGCTGGTACATCTCTGCAGCTCCACTTTAGGAAATGGATAGCTGGAGGGGAATTTCTCTGAAAGGCTTCAATAAATGTCAGCGGGAGAAAAAATGAAAAGCGGGGGATGGCAGGGGGAGGGTGGGGGGCAGGCTGGGGTCACCAGTAATCCACTCCGACGCTGAATGGATGGACCCAAGGAAAAAACATGGCCCATATGGTGTAATAACTTAGCATGCACATGGGCTGCCTTTTTTTTTTTTTTTTTTTTTTTTTTTTTAACGCATACAGGCGCGCTGATAGTGGCAGCAAGGACAAACCTCTCAATCTTCACAAGCTCATTGGTTGGCGAATATCGTCCCCGGTCCCATTTATTGTGTACTCTACTATTACAGCTCCATAAAAGGCAGGCGCTGGATTTAATGATATGCAGGGGAACCTGTAAACTTGAACCTTTGTTGGACCATCCCAGGATGCTGCTCTCATTTGTTTACATCTGAGAATGTTATGACCCATTCTACCTTCGAGGTGCCACTATTATAGCTTTAAAAAAAGAAAAAAAAAAATAGGAAAAAATATTGTCAGCCTTACCCACAGTGACTTGTTTCTCGGTCAAGAAAGTGTGCATGTCGTGAACATCCCGCATAAGCGAAGCATCTCCAAAGGTGAAGTACGCCATGTCCCTGCCCGCCTCTGCCGCTGCCATCAGCTGAATCAGCGCTAACGAAAGAGAAATCGAGAAGGCTTAGAAGGGAAACGCAGGACAACGGCGGCCGAAGTGCATAGCCCCGTCCTATTTGTAGATTTCTTCAGTTAACGAATTTTGACATTTTCTTTGAAGGCTACATCGCTGGAGCTGAATTAAACGGACGTAAGTAACACAGCTTGGTAGTCATTGGTCAATAATCCAAAACGAGACCTGTAAAAGGAGACCTGGGACTGCCCCGCAGTCCACGAGTCGAGGCCTTCCATCTTATAGCAAATTAGGACCGTTAAATATTTAACGGTAATGGGTATTAACGCCAGATTAATGAAAGCGCGACTCAAAACGTCATTTTGAAAAAGGGCTGTAATCTTTACAGCGACGGGATAGCTCAGGCTCATGTCAAGAGTATGTGGACATAAAACGCTAAAAATAACTCCAAAGCGAGAGCGTACGGTTTCTCAGCAACAAGTCCAGCAGGCAAAAAAAATCCGAACTGAATTTATGTTGCTCAAACACATTTGACCATGAGCAATTGAAGAAAATGCACAATGTTAAGTCTTCCCGGGACGGTAAGTGGGCCTTCGCTGATGAAGAGTGATGTAGCGCGAGTCCGCAGACGATGCGATTTATGGTCCGCCTCGCCTGTAATCAATGGGCGTTTTAATGGAAAGCATAAACGTGTGTCAGCCGATCGATAGGGGCTGGGAAGGAACAGATGAGTGACACGCGGGCCGGCTACTAATTGAGTGGGGGGGTCGTGGGAGGCTCAGGTGTTCCGAACTGCTTTACAAAGTCCCGCACTAAAATGTACAGTATGCTTTGAGGACTCATTTCAACCAATCAATACATTGCTCTGTATCTGTGTATGTTAAAGTTGCAGTAGTTAAAAGGTTTATAATTACCGACACAGCTACGCTAACTTCTATTAGCCTGTTTATGGTGTTTCGCATTATGCGTTAGCATTAAGCTAGTGGTCTTTCCAGTGACATTCCGGTGGGAACATGTTGGTCAAGTATTTCCCAGTTAACCGCTGTGTTGTTAATGCTGCTCATTTGTTCCCAATGACATAAAATGGCCGCCTTTGTCTTTTATCTTCAACAACCGAGCGAGCCAGTAACTCACTTCTGATTTGATCGAGTGGTACCTTTGAGTCGCGTGTCCCCGCCGAAAGCGCCGCAGCCCCAGTTGCCAGTGGCAATTGCAGACAGGTGCTTTCGGTTGGCATTATTTCGGAAGAATCCGCAGTAGGCCTGAAAAGCAAAAGGAGAGCGGGAAGAACCAAAGGTTTAGCAGAAAAGAGGATCAGGAGGTTCGGCAAAAGTACTTTTTACATACTGTAAGATTTGGCTATAATCTTCCAAGGTTTACACGGGTCCTCGGTTTCCGCATAAAGGAAAAAAGCATTTTCTCACCTTGTTGAGCTCTCTCGTCATCTTTTCGGGCAAAAATTGTTCCAAGAAGTTTTTGTATTTCAGAGCATCAATGGCCACGATCTCTGTGCATCGTCTCTGCCAGTCATCCCTTCAAATTAAAAGAACGACTTTCATTTCACACCCGCGTTCACTTTAATAAGTAACTGCGTGGGCAAAGGGGAATCCAAAATATCAGGGAAGGAGTAAAAGAATACCTGGGAGTCTCATCCTTGTAGCACTCGTCCCACTTGTAAGTTTCAGCATAGCCAGAATAGCGACTGTACTGCTCAGCACCTGCGCACAAACGGGAAGTAAATAGCTCCTTAAAACCGAATACCGTGACAAGACGTATGCGTGATCAACAATTTGAGCTTTGAACATTGCCTACAAAGGCCGAACCGATTTCTCCTTGAGTCCAATTGCGAACTTTCCCAAAATTCCATCAAAAGTCTCTCGGAGGTGTCACACTCGAGAGGCAACCCCCGAAATGTCACTAATGCAGAGGCATAACAATAACGTGAGTAAGTAATCAGCGGTGAGAGCACACAAAGTGGACCTAAATGTGTTTCCGTGTCTTGTCGTTCAAATCAAATTTAGTGCTCTGTGCGCACATAGTATCGGCATGGAGATTGGATTGCCATCAATAACAGCTTGTGATTTGATAAGGAACCTGCTTTGGGGTTCAAATAAAAAGCTTCAAGTCTTAATGGGAAGAAATGGTTCGAATAGAAGAAGCCCTTGAACATGCACACGAGCGGTGGATGACAGTTACCGTGGCGGGAGTGCGTTTTCCATTATTGGGCATAATAGCGGTTGATTTTTAACAAAGTTGAGTTGATTGTGTGCAATTGATTGTTGAATCATCGTAACCCGTTCCTTCAGACTTATGCCGACGACGAATACATCAAGTCTGAGGCACTTCCACAGTCTCAGTAAACAGCGGGGCCCGGATTTGCATTTAACCTTCCTTGCAAATGGAAAAAGTTGACTTTCAGGAGCAACGTCGAGTTACTTAAATGGCCGCATTCTCGTTTCTTTCGATTGATTTTTTTTTTTTTTTCAAACGAGTGGCATGAAAATGCACTTTGTGAAAACTTTGCCAATGAAAAGGCAGCCTATGATTGGAGGCCGGCGGGCGTGAACCAACAATGGTGCTACAGTTGAAATAGTTTCTATGGAACATTTTTCATCACCAAGACCCTCTTGAAAAGTCCACTGAGAAGAAAGAAGCATTCATTTCCACAAAACAAGCAACTTGATCTTCCAGGAAGAAGCCGCCCATCTCCTTGCCTTTATCAACAGACAAGAGCCGCTGTCCTCCCCAATCACCTTGATGTCATTTGCGCCGGAAACTGTCCGGCTCCTCCTCCTCCGCATCCTGCCGTAAAGGTTCCCATCACCAGATTACATCGCGGCGTTCCTCTACCGACAATGCCGCCGCGGTGGAATACCGACGTCACATTGAAAACGTACGGGAAGACCGGCGTTGGTGAGCAATATAATAAGAGGAGAGAGGTGAACAAACGTCTGGGAGCATAAAAAAAAAAAACACGATTAATAGTCTGGATTAGACGCATAGGAAAGACCCCGTGCGTGCAAAGAATATCCGTGCGAGATTTTAATGAATCTATGGCGTAACTGGCCCATTCCATTAGTGGGGCGATGACCTTAGTGCGGTTATAAATTCCTTTCTGTCCAAATGTAATAAAGTTAAGTGGAGAGGAGGAGGAGGGAGGGAGGGAGGGAGGGAGGTGGGAACGGTCTGAGGCTTGGGGGAGGACGGTGACTAACAACTGAAGGTGACTCGGAAAAGAGATGAATGTACCGGAGAAGACAGGGCGGCGCCACTGTGTCGCTGGCCGCGGCTACTTAATAAGACAAAAGTCGATTTTGACATGACGGCGCAGAATGAAGCGGTTTGTGTGTGTTTGGTGGCATCGCTGGACCGGAGTGTCGTCGTCTGTCTGCTCTGCTGTGCTACAGCCTCCGTCGGTGGAAATCGACACAAATATGCTTATCATGGGGCACGGCTATAAATAACTCTCGCTATAGGGTGCTGTATGAAAGTGTTTCCCGCTTTAAACACAGTCCGTTATATGTCTTTATAAAACAACTAAGAACGTTATTTTTTGTTCAAAAAAAGGGAAAAAAAGTCCCGGTTAAAAAACTCCATTGCCGTGATTTCCTGAATAAAAAAAATGCAGCCTCAAAATTACCCTTGAAAAGCATTTTTTTTTCTCTGGACTTATGTATTACACGGTCCCCGGATTTGATGGTATCAAGAGTGAATAACATGAAGGAATAACGTTTCAAAACGGTAAATAAAGTGTAATTGCTTTTAAATCCAGGTGAAAAAATATGCTTTTCCCATACCTATGATTAAGGTTTTTCAAACCGTTTTTTAAATGATGTTTTCCAAAGCTCTTGCATTTTATGCTCTCTAAGTAATTTTAGTAAGATACTTGGAATTTATTGACTTTGCATTTAAATGTCTTTAACTCTTTTGCTTGTAAGTGCTTTTAAATGGACTACGGACTATTATAATTGCAGGATCCAAGCACAGATCATGTACTTACTTTTTGTCATTAGCTCAATGCTGAGAAAAGCATCAAAGAGGTAAGTAATCAGGAGTTATAAGGCAACTAAGCTCTGATTTAGAGAGTCTGCTGCGACCGCACCGGAAACAGGAAATGTAACAACGGGAGACCAACTTATTTGGAACGATACACATAAAAATGTAGGAATGAAAGTACGTTTTTATTTATTTTCTTTTAAACAATCCCTAGGTACCAGTGAACCTTGAAACAATGTGAAAATATTTTGGGTTTTTTTTCCCACTGGACCCTTGTATAATACTCCCCCTGGAGTAATTTCCCGTCAGTGCAACGAATGACTATTATAGCCAGCCCTGCGACTTTTTACCTGTAATGATGAGGCATTCGTTGTACTCCAATGCTTCAGTGAAGAGACGGGAGACGATGAGCTCGGGGTTGATGATGAAGCGGATCTCTTCTTGGACCAGGCCATGTCCCGTGACGCCGCCACCAACGAATCGGTTCGCAAAGTCCACCTTGTGCGGAAAAAGGGCGTTTTATTACCCGACGACACCAGTCCCAAGAGCTTCACTTCTCCATTCAATACGGTTGGGGCTAACAGTGAGATTTAACTTGCAGTTATGCAGATGAATGACTCAATTAGTATGTCCTTATTTCCTGCCACCCTCTGCGGTCATTTAATATCGATAAAGATCACATGCTTGCTTCCTGTTTGGGAATAATCGAATGAGGAAGCAAAATCACGCATGTTTGATCTATAAAAACTCGCACCGCTGAAATGAATGGTGAACAGAGCAGAGATGCTACTTCATGAAACATGTACAATGCAGTTGCAAGACAAAGTTTGTGAACCCTTTGGAATGACGTGCATTTTTGCATAAATGATCTGCGAGCTAATTAGAATCTGAGTTCATCTCATCGCGACTTTTGTGACCCTTTACAACAATTGCAATTCTTAATTTTACAACTTTTTCGTGGGAGTCATGGTTCATATTGGGCAATGCTTCTTGAGGAAACTATCCTCAAAAATAAGTGTGTTTTTTTTTAATTTGACTGGGCACAAGGCATCTTTAATCAACTCCTCCCTCCAATCTCATCACACTGATTGGATTCTAAATTCTCTGACTAAAATGAGTTTTGGGAGAAGTCATTAGCATAGAAGTTTAAATACTTTTTCCCCATTTTGACACTATGAATGTTGACGTGTCCAACAAAAACATGAAAACATAATTGTTTGTGCAGCATTATGTATATTAAACGAACTTCAGATCACATTTTATGACCAATTTATGCAAAAATCCAGTTAATCCACAGGCTTCACATCCAGTACTTTTTCCTTACAACTGTGAACGTTTTTTTTTTCTAATTTTTTAAAATTTTATGCCATGTAAGTCGACCCATGGGCAGCACGAGAATAAGAGAGGACAGCGCATTTGAATCAAAACGCTGCTATTTCAACATGTCTGTCAGAGGGAAGGTCCTGCTCACTGGCCCACAGCCACGTCAATCCGTGTGACGGCGAGTGTGTTTCCCCGCACGCGGTTTAGAACCGGTTCCCCTCACCTCGTTCACCCCAAGCCTCACCCGCCTCACCCTCCAATCTCACCTCCCCTGACAGAATGACAGCCGACTCTGCCCGATCAAAACCTCGGCACGGCGCCGCAGCCGAAGTGCCCCCGCAGGACTCCTGAACCCGGGGCTGGGTCGCCCCAGTAAGATGCCTCACCCTTTTCATCTCTCTCTTCTCTTTTTACGCACCCCAGGGTCCTTGCTATCCCCTCTATGCTTCTCTGAGCTACTCATGTGGATACTTCAGCTGTCAGGCAAAATGTTAAAATACATTTGCCATGCCTAGACCAATGAGAGGAGTGAAAAAAAGGGTGAAGCCATTGCACCAGACACACGGAATGCAAAATTACATTTTTTTTTTTTTTTTTTTTTTAAATAAACGCTAATGGCCATCTATTACCCGATTTTTTTTTGTTTTTAAACAGAGGGCTAAAAGGCACAGTAAAAAAAACTTGCTTGCAAAAACTGGACAGACCCGACATGAAATCAAATTCATACCTGCAGCATCCCGTAACCATCATCTTCAATCGTCCCCTCGCAAGTGATATGTAAGCGTGTCAGCAGAGTCTGGCAGCTTGAAAAAGAAAGAGACAGTTCTCAATCAAGCCGTTTCACCAAAGAGGTATTTGTAAATCGCACTATTACATTAGAATCAGAATAAATAAGCAATTCGCACATGATTAGCGGAGTTATATTTCAACGCTAAAATGCATCAAGCATTTCTTCCTAATATTACAGCGCTAGCATATTTTTTGATAAAATTGTATGCATGCAAAATTTGTTTTATTCTTTAAACCGCTGACAACATAACTCCCAAATTCTATTCATTTTGCTTATTTATTTACATTTTCAAATAAATTATTTAAAAAAAAAAAAGAAAAAAAAGAAAAAAAGAGTAATACTTCTCCCAGGTTGGAAGTGTGTTCATTATTTGTCTTGTGAATGTCACAAGACCCTTTGGTCCTAAAAGGAAACAACAATCAACATGTTTAATTCTTTTTTTTTTTTCTTTTTTCTTTTTAATCAAAATGTTTTGAATTGATGGTTCCGGTAGTGTGATTTCCTGATGCTTACTGGTCTGCGAAACTCTCCTAAAGTAGCAGATGAGCGTTTTCAACTTCTCAATTTTTCGTGATGAAGAGCCTTCAAATAACCTGCAAGAGGAAGCAGATGAAGTGTTGTTTCAATCAAATAGTTTGTTACATCTTGTCAGGGCTGGAAACAACACGTGTAGATTTACAGCAGAGCCATAGCTGTTTTTTTTTGTTCCCCCCCCCCCCCCCCAGTTCAATCAACTTTATCCAGTATAAAAACGGCAAACTTGGCAGTTTCTGACAAGTGTTATTTTTCTAAATGAAATATCCAACCTCCTATTCATTTCTTTTATTAACACACACAAAGAATATGTCTCAGCTTGGATATTGTTTTCCACATCATTTCCTTCTCAAGCAGAGGAAAACAGCAGCTGAAGAGCTGCGCCTCAGCCTTCCATCCTCCCGCTCCAACATATCCATCACTTAACGAGGACAAACCTCGACAGTTCTGCCAAAAAAGCAATCAGCAGATTGCTTGCCGCGCTGCCTGTCCAAGACGGAGCGCCACTGTAGCCAATAAGCAAAGTGATGGACACTCCCTCAATTATATGGGGGGGTTGGGGTGGATGAGGGAGAAAGGGGTTGGGGGGGGGGGGGGGCGTGAGAGGTGGGGGTCCTTGCGCAATAACGATCCACCGTCCATTTTGGACTGCGCCGCTCGTCTTGTCTCATCGCCTCACGAACCGGGCTCTAGATTATGCTGCAGGAAGGAACGCTGATAGCGAAGGAGTGCCGCGAGTATCTGCAAGCAAGCGATAGGAGGAAATCGATGCTTACATTATTACATAGCCCTCTTCACTTGGCGCGCTGCTAAAAAAAAAAAACTTGTTGTAGCGAATGGCTGGGAGAGCGTTAAGTCAAAGTCGTCGAATCATACCAGCAAAAACCTCTTGACTTGACTGAAAAACTCCTTTCTTTGCTGTTCTTGTGCTCAGGCTCTGTCTCACATAAAAGTATTGCTTTGACACCACCTTTTGGCATCTTAGTACCAAGGAGCTGTGTCGAAGTGAGAGGAGGAGCTTTGTTTAGACAGGCCTGTCTTCTCTTCTTAAAAAGTAAACTCCTGCAAAGCATTACTGACAAAACACAAGAAGAGCTTAACACATTCCCAGAATCAGTGGACGGAAAGATCTTCTGTGGTTTGCAAATGACTCATGTTTTGTATCCAGAGGCATTTTCGTCCTGGAACTTAAATGGAATTTTTCGAGGTTTCCGCTGTTGACAGGTCCCTAAGAGCAGGGCTGCTACGCTTGATGTTCGGCCGACTGCATAATGAGGTAAACACAAAAACAGACCGGATGTTATTAACCGTGTCGCTAACAAGGAGACGAGGGAAAATCGAGTTGAGGCTAAACCTGGACTATGTTTGCCAGGTGAGGAGGTGGCTTTGATTACAATAAGACAGATGGTCTTTTAATGGGATTAGAACATGGCTACCACCCGCGTCTCATCTAATGAGCCATTTGTGCTTGTATATGAAACGAATTATATCATATTGCATATATATATATATATATATATAAACAAAAGAGCAACTCATACATGAGCTTTTTCTTAACTTAACAAAAAATGAATAAAGCCCAAGAGAAACTACAGACAGCTATGAGTGCACCTTATTTACTTGCAATTATCCTTTCCAGATGCCCCCAATGACCAGTGGCTCTGGACTCCCACACAAGTAGTGAGAAAAGAGTCCCGCAATCCCCACAAAATGATGTGCACAGGAAAAACAGGCCACTGAATTGAGACCAAATGTTATTAGTTGCTGTGGTGTAACATTGGACACGGTTGTGAAACAAATTAACTAATTTCATCAACCACTAGTTTTCAAAGCACTTATGGGAATTTTTGCTCCCAAGACAACGCAAAAAATGTAGACCGAGTGATGGCTCGTAAATGGAAGAATTCAGAATTTGGGACAGGTTTTAATATAGTGAGCTAGATCATGAACACATTATTATTATTATTATTATTATCCTATAAGTCCAATCAGTAGGAACTAGCAGTGCAGCAAACTGACCCTGATGATGGAAAAGAGTAAATCAGGATTAATAACTGTGAAGTCTTGCAAGGGGATGAAGCAAAGAAGTCGAGGACTTTTTCCGAAAAGTGCCTTCACCTGTAGAAGTTGATCTCGGGATAGTTGCAGTACTCCGACTTGCGGGAGTTGCGCCGCGGGAACGTGCAGAAGAAGGCGTTGGCCAGAAGACAGGCGATTTGCTCCTGAGACATGGTGAGGGAGTGGCTCATCCGGGACTTCAGCAAGGGGATTGGCTGGGGAGAGAGACACAAAGGGGAGACGGTGCAGGTTCATGCCAATAGAGATGAAGGACAGATCAGAATGGGGGAGCAGTCCAATGAGAGACACTGAGGATACATACAAGGTTACACGAGTGGGATCTTAAGGCTGATGGGGGAGGGGGGGGGGGGGATAATTAGTACAGCCATCTAACAAGCAGAAGAGACAAGAGCGGTTCCATTAAGTAAATGGGGAGAAGTAATTAAGGTCTGTGTTTTCTTGCGCTCGCCCATGTTCTCCCAGTCAGACACGCGGGCTCATATATCTTGCCTGATTAGAGTTAAAGAGCCTCCCAAGGCTGCCCCAGTTAGCGGATCAATACCGACTCTAATAACGCCACGCTGAACATCTGTCCTGAGGCTTACTGCCGAAACGCCAAGCTGAGACAGATGGAATCTTCATGAACAAACCACTGGAAAGGAGGATCCTTCGCCTGAAATTCCCGCATAGTGCCAGATTAGAGATGACAACTGATGGTTGAGCTCAATAATTGAAACGATCTGCTTTGATTAATATAGGCACAACGTCCATAATAAATAGTAGTGTGCAAAATGTTCAGTGGTCCTTTGCCTTACATGTTTTAAGTAAAGAAAAACATCACTATATTGTATGTGATGATAACAAAAGTGGACGAACAAAAATAAACTGGTTTCATAAAGTGTAATTAGTATATCTACTGTAGTATCGGTGTGTTGCATGTGTGCTTTTAAGGGGCGTGTCCTAAAGAGTGGAGGTGGAGCTGGAGTCTGGTGGAGTTCTTGCAACTGTTAGGGTTACGCTAATAAAGATAATATTGTCCTGAAATGTTACCCCAAATTAAGTTCCAGGCATCATTCTGGTCCGATCTCCATGAAATGAAGCCAATATTCCTTCCTGCGAAGACCTCCGAACAGGGTTTAAACTTTGCAATATAAGAGTGCGGTACGTACCATAGTGCAGATGCGTGGAGCACTGAGTGCCAGCTTGACCATGGAAGGAAGTACGGCCTCGTAAAGGTGCTGAACCTCGCAATGCTCCAGACACTAAAAGGATGACAAAGGCAGCGTAAAGGAAATAAATGCAAAGCTAGTTTCATAAACATTGCTAAGGATATATATATAACTCACTGCTTACTACATTGCACAAATTCAATTCAAGGTCTGTCAAATGTGCGCTTATACTTTGCACTTGAGCTGATGTATGGCTGATATTTTTCTATTCCTGAATTCATCTTATTTCTTTAAACATTAGTGGGTTTGGGTGGTGCTATTCATTTTTGAAGTACAAAACCTTTACATTCCGGGGTATCATCATTTGATGCAATTGATTTTTTTTAATTTTAATCACCCAAATGAGTCACCACAGACTTAATGAAAAGTCAGAAAAAGTTTGAAAAGGCGTCGCGACCCGACACGTGCAGCCAATATAACAGTCGGCTCGGTTCTCTCATATCCAACAAAACGTCAATAACAATAACAGCAGTTGATGTTGTTATAGGCCAATTTTGAGCTTCGCTTCAGCAATCAAACACCCACACCAGATGCTGAAGTCGTTTGGCTGTGTGGAGGACTTGCTCACAAGACACGTTTGTTCGGTTCTCACTTTTTCAGTGAATTCAGAGCTAGCTAGCAGCCTCCAATCTAAGGTGATAGATAGTAAAAAAAAAAAAATTTTAAAAAAGTTCTGATCAGCTGCTGCTTCTTGAGATGTTAATTAGTCGTATTTCCATCACGTTCTCCGGGTAGGAAAGCTCTCGGGTTATAAAGCTTGATGGAAGTCCCTCGGGAGGCGTGGCAAAGAGTAGCTGGGATGAAAGACCAAGCGTACGTCGTTCAACACAATTTGGGATAAGCATCACAAAATGGAACTCCTCTCCGATTTTTGGGGGGGGGGGCGGGGGGGGGAGAGGGCACATCAATCTGGAACGGGAGCAGCCACATACTTCAGCCTCCAGCTTGCCTCAGCAATCTCCTCGAAAATAAACACACTTACTCTGTCATACAGCCAGATTTACAACGCAATCACTTATGAATGTATCGGCTTCAAATGCCACCCTCATCAATCACGTGCCTTATTCTATCAAGGTAAGCAGAGCAGCTGATTAAATGGACCTTCTGGAGCAAATGCAAATGACCAATCGGCTTGATTTTCAACGGCGGAGCCTTCGTTGGGCAATTTGTCCGGGGAGCGTTTTTAGAGCAGGTCTGACTAAACGCTGTCAGAAGTAATGAGCTGGCAGGCATCATAAAACGCTCCCGTGGGACTAATAGATGGTCGATGTGGCAGTATGAAGGTAGAAATATGAAATCCCCACGCAGTTATAGCGGCTGACCATAAATGGCATCACTCGGCTAAAGATTCCACTCATGACTTTTTTTTAGATTTTGACTGAATAAAGTTATTCTGGCAGTGGATTACGGTGGCACGCAATCCGTAAAAAAAAAAAAAAAAAAAAAAAAACTCCGGTTGACTTGTAAATTGCTCCAATTTCAAAATGAGGGCCAATGTTTGTTTTGAATTCATTCACTCCAGGCTTAAAATTATACATGGTACGTTGAATTCTAACCTCTTATAAACTCTATATCTATCGATAAAAGTAGTTAGCAGCGGTATATGAAAACTAAAAGTAGGGTGGATTTTTTTAAGCATTTTTAGAATTGCTCATTCTATAGTTTATTCCATTGATGAATTGTCAAATGAATTGACTTGCATTATTTAAAAAATATAGCGTGCATTTGAGGTGCCTGTATTATTGATGCCGCCACCGTCACATTTAAAACTATAATATCTGTGACTTTGAGTGTGTGAGGCTTTAGAAGGCGAGTGACGTTGAGAGTCAGTGTGCTAATATCGACTTCACATTCCAAGTGTGAATGTTTGTTAACAACAGATGTTGGGGGGGCGGTCAGAACGACAAATAAGCCTTAGCGTTTTGACGTGCACAAGTGGGAAATGCTTGACAAAGCACAAATGTTTGTGTACTCCCTCGGGGCATCAGCTGTACTCAGAGCTGGACCGCTTCCGAGCTTGGCCACTCGGATATTTATCAGAAAGTGACACTGTGACAGTTTCATTTGGCAGGAGAGAAACACAGCGACAATTTACAGGCTCATCCCAATTTGTGTAATTCTTTTTTTTTTTTTTTTTTTTTTTTTTAATCTTCTCCCCTACAGCCACGGGGGAAATGTCAGTCAGTGGAGCTTGGCTGTGGTGCGTCTGGACAAGTATTCAGTGCGTCACAAATGCTAGTTAAAGTGAATAAATTGAATGTTGCTAACTGAGCGACAAAATATATTGATCCAATGAACCACCATTTATCACGGGGAACGCGTTCCAGACCCAACTGCAATAAGTCAAAAGCAGCAATATAAGAAGCCATATATATATTTTTTTAAATTTACTCCTTTAAACAACAAAAAAGTATTTGAAAATCATGAAATACACAACACTTAGGTGCACCTAAAAAAGGCGGTGCCTGGAGGGGTGTTGTGCGATCTCAGCGAGTTGGTGTGTGAGGCGCGCTCATGGTGTTTTTGTTTTACTGTTCTCACGGCGTTCAATAAATTTGCAGTAAGTGTGGCTGAAACAACACTGAGTTTAGCTTTAAACCAAAGCCTTCCTTTTAATACTACAGTAAAATGGGCAGTTTTGAAGAGTATAGAATATACTGAAGACGTTAATTTTATTGTTAAAAAGTTCTCTGTTCTTTTGTAAGCTTTCGCAAAACTCCTTAGCAGCACTTTTTTTTTTTTTTTTTTTTTAAAGGAAAGCAAAGGAAAGCCGCACTTACATTAGTATGAAGGGCAACTTTGAAGGCCTTAGTTAGCATCTTTCAGATGGGATGGACCCTTTTAATTTAATTGGATGAAGCAATAAAGCGGCTCACGCAGCCGATCAATTGCTCAAGCTCCGCCTTGCACCGAGACATTAATCCAAGTAGCAGAAATGTTTAAAAAGGCCATTTAAAAATGGTCTATATATAGCAGTGGCCGTGTGTTTAAAATTTTGCAATGGACGCTGAAATGCATTAGATGCCACTCAAAAAAAAAAAAATGCAGTAAAATCCTAATAGCTCCATTAGGATAATCATGTCGGCAATAACTTGAAGTGACAGGAACTTTCAGCGAGGCGATTACAACAAAATGATGCGCTTCTGTCATATTTGGTAGCTAGCAATCGGATTTGCTGTTGATATGGGAAGCAATATTGTTGCAATCAATGCATTTGCTGCAATTGAGAAGATGACGCAACGGCAGTCTTCTGCTCGTGATTTCCAGGTTGCTCTTTTTCAAGCATGCCATGCAGCTCACCTCGGTGCAAAGAAGGTTGAGGGCGGTGAAGTCCCATTTCTTCGCATGTGCTGTGTTGTATCTCAAGATAGCATCCTAAAGGGAGAAAGTCAGTTTCATATGATTCATCATATATAAGCACAGCAGAATTGAACACAATATTTAGATGTATATAGAAGCTAGTGTGGTGCAAACCATCCTGAAGTAACAGGAGATAAATTGTAGGGTGATATATTTGCAAACACTGCCACCATGTGGACGTTGAAACACAGTTGAAACGAAACAGTGGAATACGTTTCTATTTACATTTTAGTAAGAGGGACATTAAGATAAAAATTACCTCAAATTTACCATCTCAGGAAAGCATAACATTAAATATGAAACAATTATTTTTAATATGAAAATGAGGTAGGAATTTAAAAGTGTAGTAGTACTTTTAATGAATCCATAAAATGTGCACATAGTTTCCATGTTTTGAATTGAATTTCTGAAATCAGTCAACTTTTCTATCCTGTTCCAATTGATTGAGATGCAACTGCACCACCAATGTCTTACTTACCCTCACATCCAGAGAACTCTTGAACCCTCCTTGCAAGGCCGAGTGGATTAATTCCCACCGACTCTGGACACCACCTCCATCCTACGACACACAATTTTTTTGGGGGGGGGGCTATCAATGTTACCACTCCCAACTTTAGCTTTACGTGAGGGTTGAAATCCGTGTGCATCTCGGACCTCCGTCTCCAGCGGAAATAAATTCTTCTCAGAGCAAGGCATCTTGACGGACACGTCATCCCACGCGTCTTTGAACTTGCCCGGGTACGGGACGGGCACCTCTCCCTCTCGGAGGAGATCTGTCTGTAACATCGACAAACAAACATGATGTATTTTCATGGACGGTTGTGGGAGAGCTATCAATTATGCTAGTTAGCGTTAAAAGTGGGCGTGACAAGAGCCTAGGATAGGACATGGAAGAAGTGAATAAATGGTTCCCTCACCCTTACTGTGACAGTGTGGTTAGGCAGGGCTTTCAGGTGAGACAGTGGGGGAGCACATTGGGGCATCCGGTTCAGCTCATCTATGGGGGTCCCCAGCCATGCTCTGTTCACCTCATGCACAGGGGATGGAGCACTGCAAAGACAAGTCGACGAGAACGGTGCACGTTATAGCACAAGGTCATCAGAAATGTAGTAGCAGTGTTGCAACATTTTCGGACAGCAACGAATGGGAATGTAAGGGGGTAAACTGGGAATTGACACAACTGAAGGTTGGCTCTTAAAAAGGCACTTAGCATAGCGCCATTAATGTCCATTAGTGGAGGCCAGAGTACAAAGGAAAGCTGGTGAAGCAGCATTCAGCTGTTATGCTGCACACAAATGGAATACGGCTGCCAACAGAAGTGAAGCCGGCCACAAATGTGAATGCTTGTAAGTCGGGTTGAAAAGTAAAGTAAAGGTTAAAAAGTATGTGTTTATCCAATGCCAATCATTGGGGTCTTTCAAAGCATTTTTATGCTTTTAAATTCCATTTTAATTACCGGCAAGTAAAGCACATTGAGTCACCTTGTGTATGAAATGTGTAAAATAAATAATTCTGCCTTAACTTTAATTGCTTTGGCCTGAGCATAAAAAACATAAATATGCAAGGGTTCACTGTATTTCCAGAATTCTCCAGTTTAACTCCCCCCCCCCCCCCTCCCCCCCCCAAATTTACCAGAAATATTATACCTTTCAGAAGTGGCGCCTGACTGGTTGATAATCAATTCCTGGCTTAAATCGGATAGGTCGCTAGAATCTGCCGGCGCAGAATCCCCGGTTGCTGCGGCCGAAGGTGCGGCGTCGGGCTCTGAAACAAAGCGCTGAGATTTGTCTCCCCGAGCCTCTGCACACTCTTCGACACAAGCGGCGCCATCTCCTGCCGAGTTGTTGACGAGCAGTGTTTTACCAACAGGGCTGTCGGGACTTTGCATCTCCACGTCGTTGGATGACGGGCCCTTCCTCGGGCTCGCGCAGCAGGCCGGTTTAGGATTTGGGGAGTGTACGGCGACACAGGTTGTTTTCACTGGGTGAGGGCCGGGAGAACCGGGCCGCTTTGATTTTTGTCCATTAGCACACTGCGCAGGGGCTGGACTACTTATAATGCTTGCAAGGGGAGGATCGCTGAACTCGCTTAAAGACCCGCAGTCCATTAAAGTCTTAGAGGCCATGTCTCCCTCTAAAAAAACATCTCCATCTTGATCCGGGGCTCTGCAGAAGAGTTCGGCTGATCCGCCTTCGGATTGGCTATCACCGGTCACACTGGAACACAAGAAAATAATAAGCAAAGTGCATACAGTCACGAGTGTTTTCTTTTATTTACCTCCTCTGAGAATCCATTTCTGCATCCATTTTGGAGCGGTCAGGCAAGGCAAGGGGATGAAATCTACTTTAAAAAAAAAAAAAAAAAAAACACACAAAAAACATTTGCGATTGACATGACATGTGCTAATATACACTAGTAACAAAAAAGTTACATTTAAGGATGAACCTTAAAACACTATAACCTGTCCAGGTTAACTTGATTTTAACTTTTCAATGCACATGTATAAGTGTCCAACGTTTCAGCACTTTTTGCACAACTTGCTGTCACACAACAGGTGTTCAGTACTTTAACAATTCATTTTTGTTACTGCATTCGACAAGAAAAAAATCGAAACTATTGAGACGATTTGGATGTGGCCTCTTTTGTTCTTCTAAATGTATTGCCGAGGTATCGGATAGGGGGCCCAGTATCGGCAGATACTCAAAAATCAAGGAAAAAGGTGCAAGGAAAAAATGACCATGACATGATCATCCCTAGTCTCAACATAAGGTTTCAAGACAGGGTTTGTATTATGATAGGTCAGGGTTGCTTGCCTAAATTGGTTTCAAATCCTAGATTCAAGACAGCGTTAGGGTTTTTAAACAAGGCTAAATGTTTCCAATTGGGGCTTCAAGAACAGTATTAGGGTTTCAAGTCAATGCCCTGGTGGAGACTCAGTCTAAAAGGTGGTGGGTGAACCCTTTCCTTCCTCCCTTTTCCTTAACATCCATTTCCCCGTTTCTTCTTACCTATTTTCCATCTTGCCTTAAGTGATTAACTAGAAAAACTGCAGACTGTACCCCCACGCAGTACATTTGTGAACATTAGTTGTTGGTTGTTTATAAGAGTTTAACATGGGTTTTGTTATTAGAATAAGGAATACAATTATAATTAAATACAAAAATTCTTCAAATTAACTATGAAAAAAATCACGTCAATTTAAGACATTACATTGGGCGAATTTCAACAAACCCAGTTGAAATTCGACGTAATACGTAAACGCGAGCAGTAGTCGACGTACGTCATGGACACCAAATAAAGTCAGCTTTCAACTATTTGATACAAGCAATAACACAAGCATTAAGTGGGGAAAACCTGACGTATAAAAATGACAGCTATCGAATTCACGTTGAGAAAACCCGTTTAGTAATTCTCGATTAGATAACGGTCTATCAGTGGCGAAATGTACCTGATGTGACACCATAAGGCAGACAAATCTACAGCTAAGGATAATTTAGCGATGAAAATATTAAATTAGTTAGGAAATGTTTGCTGTTTACTGGCTAGCAAGGAAGCCGTCAAGCTAGCGGGCGTTGTTAAATGAGGAGAAACAACTTACAAGCATGTCCCTCGCAGGGTTTTATTCCTTAGCTCGATGCATTATGGAGTTGTTTTTTTTCATTCCAAACGCAACAATGACTCGCCACATCGTATATTTCTCAAATTACTGCACTAAAAATGGTTATTGTCCAATTTCTGCTTTATTGACATGGCAGCGCGACAGCGGCTATCGCTTGACGGTAGCAGGAAGCGAGACCAATCAAAATTGTTTACTTTGAGAAAAAGGAGGGATCAGACATCGGTATCCTAGCGACTGGGCCGCGAATGAGTTTTTTGTCGTAACGACGTCCTAAGAGACGAAAAAGCGCAAATCACTGCAGCGGCTCAAACTAATGACGTAAGGGTAATGTACTACTGGACGCCTTAAATGAATTGACGAACCCTGATTGAAATGAAATACATTTTACACACACGGGGAAATGCTAAAACAGAACTGATAAGAACAATACAACACAATTTACAAGATCAACATGTACATTTTATTTTTTAAAAATTGCACACTTTGAAATGGGGAAAAACTGTCAGTGATAGTGCAAACAGCTATGATGACTTTTTAATCAAGTCACGAAGCACAATCAATTTGAAGATTCTCCTCGCTGTCACTTGGAGAAGGGCTTGACAATCTTCATGGAAATATAGTTCTGTGGAGATAAATGTAAAAAAAAAAAAAAAAAGTTACCCTTCGCATAATGAACATTTTCCATGTAATTTTGACCCAGCCCAAAAATATTCACATAATTGTCAGTATCAAATTATGAACTCATGTGCCTAACATTTTGGATGAATATGTCAAACAAGCGAACTTACAGGTAGAGAATAGAAAAGGATTCCGAGGAACAGTAAGACTAGCAGCAGTAGGATCCCGACGATGAAAAGCAATCTGAATCTTCGCCATACAATGAACTTCATGGTCTTGCAAGGGTTTGTAAACCAGAAGAATGATGTGTCAGGACGGCTGGCGGAGAGGGATTAAGAGACGATTATTACGCATGGTCAAGAAAATGTGACGCTAACATATTTGGAAGGATAGTCACTTGGGTGGTTCCAGTCTGGGGTTCATGTTGGGCTCTTCTCTGCCTTTCCCTGCCGGTCTTTCCTCCATCTCCTTCTCCTCCACGATTTCCAACGTCATTTCTACTTTCCCCTATAAAACATATCAACTTGACTTATGGAAACATGGACATCGCTTGTATACAAATTCGGTGTTGCCCCACCAATTCACTGAACTTTTTTTCAAACCCATTCTCTGTATTTAAAAAAAAATGACCTCTTTACAATTTTTTGTGCTCTTTCTGAAGCATGCTAAAATGCCACAAGTCGACGCCAAAGCCCTTGTCTAATATAAAAGCAATGCTTTGGCGCCGTGTTGTGGCAGCTTGGTGCCAAGAAACTGGTACGCTCTTTATCCTCACCAGCGGTACAATTCCGCTCAAATAGGACAACGACATGTTCCTAGTGAGCCAAAAATGTGCACTAGTTGACATTTGTGTGTCACTAGTATTACTAGTCAAGTGCTAGATGTTACTAGTGCGCTGACTTGTTTTCATCAGTACATGGGCCTTAAGCTCAGCCATATTGAATAAATGTGCCTTTACTGGAAAAAGTGTTACTGGTAAGCAGGGTTATAATAGTTGTGCATGTTTCATTAGAGTTAGTTCTTATTTCGTTTTGACAATTGTTTTTAAATGCAGTTTGTTTTCATTGTTTTTTTAGGGGCAAATTTGTTAGTTTCTATACTTTCGAAAAAGCTCTGTTTTAGTTTAGGTTTTAGAATTAGTTTGGGTTTTTTAATATATGGAGTATTTGTTAAGTGCAAGATTTAAGAATAAAGGTGCAATTCTGAAACAACTGACCTTCCTTCTTCTGTAGCTATACCGAAATAAATACATTTAAAATCAACCCTGCTAACTGTGTACCTCTTGCTCAAAGTCAGCCGGGATAGGCTCCAGCTCAGCCCTAATGCGGACACGTGCAATCGAAAATGGGTGGCATCATGCATAATGTGTCTCCTTTGAATAGGCATAAAGAAAAAAATAGGCAATTACAAATGAGGGTTCAAACATACGGCAAGGACTTTCTTCCCGCCCTGCTCAATGGCGCACGGCCACCAGCCTCGAACCGACTTTTGGGAGAAGAGTGAGTTGAAGACGGACTTCTTGGAGGAGTTGGAGCTGACCATTCCGGGCAACATTTTCAAGCTGCACTTTTCGGGGGTCTTAGCAGGGGCGATCAGATTGAGTAAGTCCAGCTCGATTGAGCCTGTGGACAAACCATACAGTAGTTTTCAGTCGAAAATGTCATGGCATACATTTCCAGAGTACGAATCTCTTTTTTTTTTTTTTTTTTTTTACCCAAGTAGTCATCCAAGGAGAATTTGTCATTGTCCCATATCTGTACGATCAACTTGGGAGGAATCCTAAACTCGGTCTTGTCCAGATTCCAGAAGTGTTCCTAGCAAAGTACAATAAGCGCAATTGGACTTTTTTTTCCCTCCGCACAGTGTCCATGTTCCATTCCGCCTGTAACGCCCTCACTCACTTTCCTCGAGACGACGCACAGCTGCTCCGCGGGCAGGTAGTCGAAGGCAAAGACAAACCTCCAGTTGAAATTCCCATCGCCGTCCAGGGATCTGTAATGAACGTCGGTCTTCTGTTTGTCCTCCTCCATTCCGGGCATCCATCTAGGACACGGTAGAAGAAATGAGCAAAAAGTACACAGGCATGACGTTAGAAAAAAAACAATAAAAAAAGAAAAAAACACTAATAAGTTATAATACCCTTTCACATAGATATCGCTCATGCTTTCCCCTGTGATGCTCGTCTCATCCAGAGTGACATCAGTTGTGTTCCAAACAATGGCACGCAAGAAGTACCTGTTGGAATGACAACACAATATTCAGTATATTATCCTTGTATTTTATCGACTCACTCCAAGGCTAAACCCGCTGAGTATTTATACTTTTTGGCTTTCCGCGGAGTGATCTCACATGGAGGCCCCGGCAGACCGAGGCTCTTGGGAAAGACGTCCACCCACATTTGAATCCGTCCCTGTATTTGTGGGGGAAAATGTTTACATTTTAAACAAAACTAGCTCGTCACCGTCCAACTTGTCCGTTCCGCAGTAGTCCGTCGTCAAAGTCGCTCTATAAAGTGAACGTTCGGAAAAGTCTCTTAACCTGGGACAAGTTGGGTTGGTGGGAGCTGCACAGGGTCCTGGTCTCCACGTGCTCGGGTACCAAGCCCTGGTCTCTGAGGACATGCAGCGGCAGTCTCTCTGTGGCCGGGCCAAGGTGGGGGTGGGTGGTCGTGGTTTCCTCTGCGGAGGGTGGATACGCATTCATGGATATCACACGGACAAGCTAGGTTGCTAATCGGAAATCAGAAATATACCAAAATCCTGCAGGCTGTATTGTTTTCCTGAAAAAGACAGAGTGCTTCCATCTCCCTCAAAGCGTGGAGGCGGAACGCCCCTAATCTTGGCCACGTTTTGGAGGATCCGAGAAGGTTTCAGCTGGTCCCTCCACTGATTCATCCCAGAGCTGCAAGGAAATCATAAAGTACAACAATATTTAAGTTTGGCCTGTTTTTACTATTGTCCCTACATTTAATAAATGGCTGCATTGGTAACTATGGCTCTGCTTTCCCATGCGCAATGAATGGCATTACGGTAAGAATACAGTAAAAATACATATAGATCGCTTTAGAGAAACATGGGGGACGAGCGACCCACCGCGATAAAGCGGCTAGCGTTATATAAGATATGTACGTAGCTATTTGTAACCACTCCCCATATCGTGAAACCGCAAAGACACTCACACACAGTAAGTCTGTGGCAGGCCACAGCAGGACCTGAAACGGGACAGCAGTCGGTTCTCCAAATCGATGACGGTCTCGCCCACTTTTTCATCCCGGCTCAGCAAATCGAAGTCGTACACTGCGATTTTCAGATCCTTGTCTTGTGGCAAGTAGCAGGACAGCTCAAACATCCTAAACAAAGTAAGAAAAGTTCATGCAGTATGGTGGCCCCTCCCACCACCAAAAATACAAAACAAAACACCTGCGCTGACTCACCTTCCGATTTCCGGATTGAGAGTGTTTGGTTGGTAGTTATCCCTGTCATCCACAGTCTTCCTCCCCAGTGAAATCTTCACATACGGATCACACTGAAGGAGAAGGACATTAGCCGCGTCTTCGGCATCACAAAGTCCTCATCAACAACACACCATGCCGTTTGTGTCCTTGGGCTGCAGGTCAATGCAGCGCACCACGTAGATTCTGACCAGGCACTCCTGAGGCCCGCTTTCGGGAAGCTCTCGGAATTGTCGGGGCGGAGCCTGCACGCCAGGGTCGTCAGGCAGCGGGTAGATCTTGAACGAGCCCTGCGCATCAGTAATGGGGGGGTGGGGGGGGGGGGACCATGAGTGAGCAATTTACAGCCTTAAAAAGGAAGCTTAATTTTTTTCCCGGACCGAGCTGGTAACTCATTGATTGGTATATACACAACACAGGCTACCTCACCTTGAATTCTCCCACAACAGAGGGATCGTCTTCCTCGCCGTCTGTCTTTCCTCGCGAGAGTTTGAAAGTGCTGCAAAAATCCGTGAGTCCCTGAAACTGCTCCACTTTCTCCAGTTCACAGTCATACACCTGTCGAGGCAATAATACACTTTGGTCCGGAAGTATTTGGACAGTGAAAGGATTTGTATCACGAGATAGTTTTTGATGTAGCACAAAACTCATTTTGAAATCGTAATAATCAACACGCAAATCCACCTGTGTGATGGATATTTTTAAAGCCTTTCCATTATTTGCTAAAAAAAAACAAACATTTACTGTTTCTTTGCGGTTTCTGAAACACCCTAAAAGATGCGATGTGCTTGTGCTACACCAAATGTCGAATAGAAAAGTAGTTCTTTGGCGCCATCTTGTGGCATCCATAGGCAATGTTAAACCTTATCCGGGAGCGTCAACTGCTGTTGTTTTCGTCAGCTAGAAGTGGGGCCTTAGACTTGGTGGAAGGAATTATGAACAGTTCAAAATAGTAGTAGTAGCAAAAAACCTTCAGGCTTCTTCAAGAATTAACCCTTCTTTTTTTCCCTTCTTTTTTCAATTGAACTGTGCAGGTCATAGGTCACAATTATGGTGGACAAAAGTTTTGAAATGATTTGGCTTGGTCTCATATTTCTAGATCACAAAAACCTGGCATTTGGACAGGATGGTGTACACTTTTTATCTATGATGCGCGATGTGCTTTGGATCGCGAGATCGTCCCGTTCCCTTCTTTTTTTTTTTTTCTTCACGTCATTCTGATACATGTAGACATTTATATCCGAAGAGTGTGATCCCAGAAAAAAGTCTTCATCTCATTTCATCATCATCATTTGATTACAACAAAATCCTTCCTGTTCATCGTTGTTTTGGATATGCTGTCCAGCTGACAAGATCGCCGGCTGTACGGTTTAAAGTGCTGGAGATTCAATCGTATCTTTGTTTCCATAAAGTCTGAATGCGATCACGTCCTCACCTGTAATGTGTCATATCCCTTCTTCAGGTAAGGCCCGCACTTCTCCTGCAGTCCAATCGAGGCGTAGAATTTACTCCACCAGTCGATTGCTTCCTCTTCCTGCACAAGTGAGATGAATTACAATATTTGAAGAGCCAGGTCACGCATGAAAACAAAATAGTCTTACCTTCACTTACAGGTGTGATTCCTTCCGTGACCGAGCTCCTTTTATTTGTAGTAGTGTATAAAAATCTAATTTATCTATTGAAATGACTTGAAATGCCATTAATCCATTCCAGGTCCCCAAAATAAGTCATAATGAATCATTTTAACAAAGAAAACTAGTACCGTGTTGTGTTAAGAAACACAATAAAATATAATAAAAGAGAATGTTAAGAAATAAACTCTTTTTATAAAGTAGCATCTGTATGATGAATGCGTGCCTTTAAAAGAGAAGTCGACGCAAAAAAAATTTTTTCTCAAGAATATGTTCTATGCAAGCCCACTAGTTGAAACAGGGCATTCTGATAAATATTGCGTTTGCGATATAAGTGTTAATCCACTCGTTTTTAGCCATCTCCGGGGGCGGCCATTTTGTCACTTCTGTCGACTGAAAATGACATCACAACTGCTCACAACGACCAATCACGGCTCCGATTCAGAAAACAGGTCAGCCGTGATTGGTCGTTGTGAGCGGTTGTGATGTCATTTTCAGTCGACAGAAGACAAAATGGCCGCCCCCTGAGATGGCTAAAAACGAGTGCATTTTGCTGCCTAACTCATATCCCACAAACACAATACTGATCAGAATGCCGTGTTTCAACTAGTGGGCCTGCTGGGAACATATTCTTGAAAAAAATCTGTTTGGATTGACTTCCATTTTAAGGGGCACGGCCTAGTGAGTGACGTCGGGAGCTGGAGCTCAAATTGGCTGGTTATTGTTCATTGTGGCCTACAACAGCCGCCTGCTGCTGTTTCTCATTTTGTAAGTTGTTAGCCTAAAAGCATAGTTGCCGAAGTCATATTTGAGCATATTCGGAAAACAAGGAAAAAGAACATTTGTAGCAAGCGCATTGGTGTTTTTTTTCTGATCGATTTGGTGCCGGTAGATTAAAAATGACTTGGGCAATTATGCTATTAGGCTAACAATTTGTGTTTTTGAGTATTTGTCCCATTCAACAAATATCTGAAAGTGAATCAGCAACTGTGGCTGCTCTCGCCCACATGTGAGGAGGGCATGAAATTATTTTTGACCAAGTACTTAATTTCTCCATCTTATTTTCACTTCACTCCAGTGAAGTCAAATATCCGCCGCTATCTCCTCCCGCAAATTTTAGCCCGCAACAACAAAGCAAACGATTGACCAAGCGTGACTGGAAAATCTAAACTGGGGCGCTCAAAAGTCGAGCTACCACTGCATTAAAAAAAAAAAAAAGAGACTCACCTTATCAGTTTGAACCTGTAATGTAAGTGTCAATGAAAAGGTTAACAAATCACAAATCTACATACAGTAAGTGCGCGAGTGCATCGGTGCATCACAAGTCACCTCGGCTTTGACGGTCGGCCTCTCCTCGATGTCTATGACAACATCACCCTGAGCAGCTGCTATCATTGCCACTGACGTGTGAAGAGGATGTGAAAGATGCGTGAATAACGGCGTACAGAGTGGCGTCTGTATGCACGCGAGGGTCCCTACCTCTGGCAGACATGCAGACTTGACTGTTGACTCGGTACGGGTCACAGCGGAAGTCCTCCAAGCAGTCGATGGTGCACTGGCCCACCACCGGCTTCCTGCCGAAGGGTCTGTGGTCGATGACCTTCAGGACAATGGGGGGAGTGTACATCTCTTCTTTGGGGAGAAGCTGGGAAAACGACACGTTATACGAAGGGGACATATTGTGGGTGGTTCTCAAAACGTATGGTCCGGCGGAATGCTCAAACACTGAGCCCTAGTAGTAAATTGAACAGGAAGTTCAATGGGTTCACTGTAAAATATGTTAACATTTTTTTTAAAAACTATTTTTGTTTATTCTACGACGACCAAATAAGCTATGTGTCGACCGTGGTGTCCAATTTTATTGGTAACACCCGTACAATGAAATAGATTGATGTATTTTGTTCATACTCTTTGCATGCGCTATTTCTTCGGTGTACTCTTGCACCTGAGTCAGCAGGATTCGAAAGGGTCACACTTCAACTGCAAGCATTTTGGATTTCGCAAAGTGAACGGCTAACAAGTTGTGACTGCCACAGTTCACCATTGAGAGGTCATTTTATCCGTATCATTGGTCATTTGTACGGGTTTTTCAACTGAATATCTTTGCGTGAAAGTAGTGAAGCTGTTCAAGTGAAAAATAATGAATTAAAAAAAACGTTTTTTTTTGTTGTTTTTCTTATTTTAGTGCAGGGGTCACCAAGTCCGGTCCTCAAGGCCACCTATCCTGCATGTTTTCCATTTCTCCCCGCTGCAACACACCTGATTGGAATGATCAGCTCACCAGCAGGCTTTGCGGAAGCCTGATAACGACACAGATCATTTCAATCAGGTGTGTTGCAGCGGGGAGGGTATGGAAAACATGCGGGGTAGGTGCCCTTGAGGACCGGACTTGGTGACCCCTGCTTTAGCGCTTGGCGCTCATGTACCAAGCGCTCCAATGTGAAACAACGGCATACCACGACAATCAACAACAATATTGATGACAATTTCTTTTGTTTTTCCTCATATCATTTGTTAGCATTACGCTAGCGAAGCATTGTTAGCAACCTTCCGGGGGGATCGTACCACTTTGAGTAGCAGCACAGAGCCAGGGAAGTTGGGGTTCTTCTTGAAATTCTTGATGATGGCCGTTTGAACGATCTCGCCGCCGCATTCCACGATCAAGTTGGGAGAAGCGACCGTAGCAAGCTGGTAGCTCTTCATGTTCCTCAAGCCCCAGGTCAAGACCTAGCGGTAAAAACAAAAACAAAAACAAAACAAACAAAAAAAAGCATACATTTGTTGTTCATTTTAATCATCAATGTGACAGACGTTACCTCTATGGCAGTGAGTTGCACAACAGGCCTGATTCCTTGAGGAACCATGTAGAGCTTCTCCCCTCGCCGAGGAGGAGCCATAGGAAGATCCCCTTCGTTCGCCTGCAAGGAAAAGAGCGCGGCATTTCATCTTACATATTGATTTACGAAAAGCACATCACGCCTGGCAAGTTATTTGTCATTGTCCAGCGTTTACCTTGTCCTTCAGTAGAAGCTCGGCCGCCAGCAGTACTTCTCCAGCGTTGCGGCCCATCTTGGTAACCGGGTACCACTGCAGTTTATTGCCAGACGCCACGCCGGGGTTGAGTTTGACGACCGGGGGGAACGCACAGCGACCCATGGGCTCATCTTTACCCTGGATGACATCAGAGTCTGAGACAAGTCTATTCACGGCCCACGGTTCATGACTTTCTTCCTCCAAACGCACCACTTTGTCGCTGTCGTAGAGTTCCAGGACGACGTCTGGCGGGTTGCGGCCGACGGTTTGCGGGTCGCCGTAGATTTCGACGTCATCGAAGATGAGACTCTGATCCCACGTAGGGTTCAACGTGGCACCGATGACTTCTGTGGTCTTGCTCAAGTGAAGGAACGACACGTGGGCGTATGGATCTGCGCGGGACAAAGTCAATTGGCAGGGGTACAGTTTAAGACAACTGAGGCCCTGCTTTAGCCCCTCGCGACCACTAGGGGGCACCCCAAGCGCAATTAACAGTCAGCAAAAGAGTATTGAGGAAGAACATAGTAACAAAAAAGTTAAAGCTTTAGATTGGGTTTTTTGTTCTGTTTTTTTAACTAAAGCTTTTTCGCACATAGTTTCTAGATATAACTGTTCAAATTTGTATTTGTTTCAAAAATCTGTTTTCGTCTATATATATATATATATATATATATATATTTTTTTTTTTTAATCTTCTATATCAATGGTTATTTTATTTGTTGTTCTTGCACATCCCTCTTGACTCGCACAATGAATTATTCTCATTTTCACCTGAAAAGCTGTCCTTGTCCATGGCACAAAGATTCCTTGCCTGGTAAACATACACTCGCAGCTGGTAAACGTAGGACCCTAAAGGGAACATTTACAAATCATTCACTGTTGAGAGCAATACAATATAACCAAACAACATGGTGGGGCATAATGCTTGTTTTATATTACAATGGGACTCGTCAGGAAGTTTTATATAGAAAAAAAAGCACAAAGGCTTTTAATCAGTCATGTGCCTTATCTGACTCTGACTACTCACGGCCAAAGTGGCAGGAAATGGTGGGAGTGTTGGCACCAAATAGTTTGGCAGCATCCATTTTACTGGCCTTCTCGTCCACGTCAACCCCCTGTCAACAAAACACGCAGGGAGGGACGTGAGTCAAAGACCTTTTGTCTCTAATTGCTGTTTGTGTTAAGTCAAACTGGGGAAAAAAAAACAGATCACTTAAACTTAACAGGAAGAGCCACAAGTGAATCACCAACACAAAGGCTATGACTCAGGATAAATTAGCTCATGTTGTCATGGCAACTGCCACATGGAAAAAATATTATTTTGGTATGCAAGATTCGTTAATCACTTAAGATGCACTTGTAATATTATCTAAAAAGATACAACACAACACAACACGAGAGCTGTATCAAAAACAAGTGATGAGAGAGCTATTAAAGGGCTCGTTGCTAAAAATAGAACACGCATATGTGAATTCATAATTCCCCAGAAATGAATGGATATTCCACTTTAAATACTTACATTAATAACACCTACATTATTACCACAGTTAAATAGAATGTAAAGGATGAATGACAAAAATAACATTTTAAATATGAGCAAAATGCAAAATACGCGCTCGGAATATATTTATAAATATTTCTTCTTTCTTCATATATCTCTCAATGCATGTATAAAAGATCCACTATCCTAACCCAACAACAAAGAGTTTGAAGTAAACAACATGATAATAATATCACAACTGTATTTTTTTTTTTTTTTCCAACGCAAAGGGCTCTCTTGCATGAAAAGCACAATTCAAGGACGGCACAAGACTGCCGAACAGCAAACAAAGTGCAAGAACGAACTCTGTGCATTTTTCACAAAAATCAACTCACTCACATTTTTAATATCAACATTTGAATATACAACCTTTTGAAGGGTCCAATAACTCCACTCACCAATGCGCCTTCCAGCCTGAAGATGGCGGAGGCCCCGATGCGATCCGACGGGACCATCTTCCTTCGCCAGCGGCGCCGGCGGAACGTGTCGGACGAGCGCTCCTTGCGGTGAAACTTCCAGCCGATGAGGGAGGAATATTCCCAGCCTTCCCCTGTCTCTCGCCTCTGAAGAAGTCAAAAGCCAACAATGACCATCTGAGGGCCATTTTTCTAAATCGGTCATCAACTGACGCTTACATCGGCGACGGTTTTATCAGATATCTTCCTCCTGGGTCGGACGAGCCTCTTCCTACGATGGATGTGGTACATTTTTTCCGCTGCCACCCAGGTTTTGGGTTTGTCATCGGGTGGGATGGTAACTCCGTACTCCCAGCCTCAAGTAAAAAAAAAAAAAAAAAAAAGAAAAAAAAAAAAAGTGAACACATTTTTAACATTGAATCCCCGCCCCCACGTTATATATTACCTTTCTCATCTACAGCTCTGTTGCTGTCGAAACTCCAGTCGTCCTCCCAAGTCCATCCGATGGGACACTCGAACTCTGAGGGGCTCTGCGCCTTTTCGCCATTCTGCGGCACACAGACAAGGAGAAGGCTGTAAGGCGCAAATCACTCCCCCGACGCTCACAACTGAAGCAACCGGTCGACCAAAAAAAAAAAAAAAGATTTTGCAAATGTTTTAAAAGACCTTAGTCGCAGATTTGTGGGGAAGCACCGTTTTTGACCTGGATTTAAAAGCATTTGCACTTGGGGCTGATTTCATTTCTCTTGGTAGCTTCTGCCATTTGCCTGCAGCACAACAGCCAAACGTTGCTTCACCATGTTTACTTCAAACTAGGGCTCCGCTAAGTGACCCGAGTCTGTAGACCTCAGGGTTTATATTCATTCAATTAGCATTTCTTTAACGTATTCAGGACCTAAACCATTTTTCGTGATTTATAGACCTTTAGCAAAATTTTAAAATCTATTCTGCAGCTGACTGGGCGCCACTCTTTGTTGTGGTCGGAACCCGAGCTGCAGGATTCTGAATGACAAGCAGTTGTTTGATGCTCTTTTGAGGGAGTCCAGTCAGAAGACCATTACAACGATTTTCCGCCGATGCAACAATATTCACAGTTTGAACATTAACGCTGTACTTTAATCGCGGCATACTACTAGTGGTACTCATAGCACACTCGGAGAATCAGTAGTCTTAACCGGCTTTAATGAGGCATGTTGAACCCTCGAAGCTTTCCCTGAGGGTCACTTTGAGCCCAAATCGCCTATTTTTAGCTGCGTGTCACATCATGAGTTAATCTGACCTTTAAAAACAGCAGCCTGGAGCGTCAAGGCTTCAGAGAAGGGGAAGTAAAACAAAAAGACAGAGCTCGCAAACATCTGAGGCCAGCTGCAGTCGTGTGAAAAAAGCGACGACACCAAAAGCGCAGAGTAAACTGATAAAAAAAAAAGTGGAATTTTGCATGAACGAGACATGGCTTTTGTCCTGAAATCGCACCTGCATTATTCGCATAGTGTTGACACAGGTTGAACGTGTGAGTGTGTGTGTGTGTATACATGTGTGTGTGTGTGTGTGCGTGTGCAGTATTGTGTACCACATCGGTGTAGGGCTCCGCAGCAGGTTTCCACTCTCCACCAGGGAATCGTGTTTGGTTGTGAAAAACCTCGTCCGTGAACTCTGTGTGGCCCGCGTCGGCTTCTGTCAACAGGCTGTAAAAAGCAGCAGCCGAGGCACACATGTTGATGCCAGGTTTTGCGACTCAGACAGTGTGCCATGATAAACTATTCACACGAGCCCTGGTGGGAGAACGTTGGCCCTTAAGGGGGGTAAGAGAGGGCTCCTCATATCAACACACTGCTGCAAGCTGAAATCTCTTCTTTTTCTTTTTTTTTTTTTTTTCCATTTCCTGTTATTGTATTAGCCGTTGGTAACGGTGACTGGACCGTGCAGTGAATTATGATTGCTGACAATTAAAAGAGGAAACAGTTGAAAGGTGCGGATATCAAGCCGTGTAGCATAACAGAACCCGAGGCGACCAAGCGGTTTGGAATGTGGCCTGTGACATAAAGGGTACATGGTTCAATAAGATCATTACAACCAATTGTACTATCTAATAAACGCCCATTTAAGAGCTGTATCACAAATTCTGTCTTATGAAAATAAAATATATATTTCAGTATATAGTATATATATATATATATATATAGTGTCAAATATTTAACATATTTTTGTTTTGTACATGTATATGAACACAGACCACCCCAAAATTGCCAGCAAATGCCATGCGTATTGTTGTGCCTTTAAGAGGCGGTGCCTGGTTGGGTGGTACGTCAACACGGTTGCGCGTGAATGTCTGGCTGTGAGCTGTGGACAACAGCAGCTCCCGCGTGAGCGTGCTCCTTGTGTTTGTCTTTTACAGTTCAATAAACTGCTGAAAGGCTCAAGTTCCCACATGCCATTGCATTGCCGTAAGTAAATAGTCGGTAAAAACCCAACGCCAGTAATAAAAATTGTCGCCCCAACACATCAGAAAAGAGAGTCGTCCTATGCCTGTGATCATTTGTTGTATGCTCCGTTTGTATGTGTTGCTGCTCTGAGTGTGTTGACATAGCAGTTGTTTGAAGGCATAATAACTAATGTAAAATAGTATGCTAATTTCATTTAGCCCATCTATGGCTTTGGTACTATATGTTAGCATTAAGCTAGTGGACACACTCACATTTTTTCATGTGTTAGTTTCTCAGTGAACGTCAAGTGAGAATGACAAACAAACAGCTTGAAGCAAGCGCACTTGGACACTTATATATATATATATATATATATATATATCTCCGTTAGCCGTACCAGCGCTCAGGATCGACAAACCAGTCCTCCTCCCACTCCCATCCGCGTGGTGGCAGGAAGCGCTCTTTTTTGAGTTTCACTTTTCCAGTCACGTCTGAGGACTTGTGGCGCCCCACCAGACCGTTGGGTCCCCACTTCCCGAACAACTGGGCCTGGTTTTCGTACTATGGAGAGAGAATAGGGATCTTTAAGTTGGTAAATAAAGGTTAGGGTTAGAGCAGGGGTGGGCCACTTTGACATTTTTCTCCTTTAACATATTTAGCACCCTATAATGATTGATCGTAGATATGCTAAGCAATTATAAGTCACATAGAGATGGAGGGAATGATTTGTATTTTAAAAAAAAAAAAAACAAGCTAGGTGATAACGCAAAAAGTCAAAGAGTTTTTAGGAATTTGGGGACATTGTCGATGCCGAGCAGAAGCCATAGCTACCATTTCTGCGTAGACGCTGAAGTTCCCCTCAGAGAAGCTGTTGAACTTCTTCTCCCACGCAGAGAGACCGAGCCACATGTTGACCCGCAGCTGAACAGGGATCTTGACGCCTTTATTCTTATCCATGGGGTACTGAAAAACATCCAAAAGGGGGAGAAAATGACGCTATGAAAGACGCGGCAGCGCCGTGGTGACTTGTGAGTGTACCTGCATGAAGATGGTCTGCGTGCGTCCGCAGTGTTTCCCGCAGGCCTGTTCGCTGAAGTCGGAGTAGAGAACGTGGTGAGCCGGGACGCGGGCGAAAGCAACGCGCTTCTCCCCTCTCAACATCCAGATGATCACGTCGGGCATGCTGTTCTGAGGCTGGCGTACGATTGGCAGAATTATTTTCGACAATAGAGAAGGAAAAACATGCTAAGTGAGTTTTAGATGTGTACAACTGCATGTTAGCATTAGGCTAAGCTATTTTATACTCTTTTGTTTTATGTGTCAGTTTCACAGTCAATTTCAACTGGAAGTTGCAAACAGCTTGAAACACCTCTTGTTGTTGTTTTTTTACCTCTTATTTGGAAAAAGATGCGAGTGAGGGTGTGAAAACAGGTGCTAAGCAATACTTTAAAACTATTTAAAGCGGAAGTCAACCCAAACGTATTTTTTTTTAAGAATATGTTCTATGCAGGCCCAGTAGTTGAAACACAGCATTCTGATTAATATTGTGTTTGTGGAAAATGAGTTAAGCAACAAAATCCACCCGTTTTTAGCCGTCTCTGGGGGGCGGCCATTTTGTCACTTCTGTCGACTGAATATGACATCAGAGACCCTCAGGGCACAGATCACGACCAATCATAGCTCCAGCTTCAGAAAACGGGTGAGCCGTGATTGGTCGTTATCTGAGCATCTGTGATGTCATTTTCAGTCGACAGAAGCGACAAAATGGCTGCCCCCTGAGATGGCTAAAAACGAGTGGATTAACTCTTATTCCACAAACGCAATATTTACCATAAGGCCTTGTTTCAACTAGTGGGCCTGCATAGAACACATTCCTGAAAAAAAAAAAATGTTTGGGTTGACTTCCCCCTTTTAAAAAAGCTTTTTTTTTCTATGGTCTGTCTATATTGCAGATGTGGACGGTATCCCCGCCGCGACGAACGATTCGATTTAGACGAGGCAGTCAGGACATCTTTTCTGACCTCATCTGCCATCTGTTTGATTCTGTCCAGCCAGTCTTCAACGTCGTTGACAGTTGCCTTGACATCCGTGGCCTCCTCTCTCATGCAAGTAGCCAGCTGTTGGAGGCTCTCCAGCGCTGCGTCGCGCATATTTTTTATCTGGAGATCCAGCGCGGTCACATTGGGCTGACCATCCACCACCGGAAGCTGGAAACTGCGCTCCAAAAGTTGCTAATACCTTCAAAAGCCGCATACCAGAGACTCCCAAAATGCATAAACAATTACCCGTTCAAGTCTTCCAGCAAGTGACTGATGAGTTTCAGCCAAATTTCAAGAAGTCGGTCCTCGGACACCTTGGACTGGATGGCCCTTTTCAAAGAGGACAGGTTGCGTTCCTACGTCGAAATGACAAAGGGAGCGACGATGAGCGAGCGAGGTTGGCGCCGACGTGTTGTTCCAACGCGCCATCATGCCACAATCTTACCAGTCGTTCTGCAATCGAGAGAAGAATGTTGACAGCGTCCAAACGGTGGCTGATGTCTTCCCAGGACGAAGTGAGCGTTACAACGGGCTTGGTGTCCGCCCAGGGCAGGTAGTAGTAGCGGTTACCTGAAGGCAGGCAAAATACGAACCGGTACCGTACTTGAGGGAATGACAAAAAAAATTCTCCTCAGGATTTACAGACGTGAGGAAAGGAGATAAAGATTTCACAAATTAGAACAAAAGTCTCCGCATGGTTAACGGTGGGCCATTTTGCACCCAGAAGGTCTTTTGTGGTGGCCCAAACACACTTCCAGAAGTAAATTCTAATACTGGTTCCATTAAAGTTCAAAATTCATTCCTAAAAGTCTATTCCCTTAATTTCAGAATGTTTTTTCTTGGCTGCACTGGTTCCAACTGAATAGTTGTGGATATAAAATGTCTACACACCTCTGTTTTCTAACATAAAAACAACGAGACCAAGACGCTAGGTTGTAGCATGTGCACACAAAAATGTCAGGAAAAGCCAACAAGAACATCTGAAATTTATTGTGGGTTAATCAGAGGTACTTTTAACGGTCTGCCATCTCCTTTCATGTATTTGAATGTGATTGGTTCATTCTCAACACAGCCACGTGCCCAGTTATAAGAGGGTGTTCACACTTGCGCAACCACATGGTGTGAGTTGTTCATTTCTATTCCCGCTCTCGAAAAGATATCATTTCCTTTGGTAGCGTTGGTATCAGGGGCGGATTCAGACCGGGCCCAGGTACCAAATGCGCAGCCCACCACAGGCAGCTCCGCAATATCTCTCGACATTCGTACCGTCGAATACAGCAAAGCTGTACTGAGTAGTGGACGCCAGAGGCTTGCAGGTGGAGTCCAGCTTGTTGCCGTAGTTTCCCATGCTGACCTCGAACTGGATGGGCTCGCCCGGCTCTTGGAGCATGCTGGCACTGTGGAACACGGCGCAGAGGGAGAACTTCCTCCTCCGCTGGTATTTCTGCACAGAAGAGCGAAGGATGTGGCGGGGTTACAGGTTCAAATGGGCCACCGCCCCCCCCCCCCCCCCCCCCCTTCCTTCAATATAGTTCCCTAGCACCAAGATGGCGTGAAAGCAATATTTTGATGTGAACTCATTCGATGCCGGACATTTTCAGACCCTTTTTTTACCCTAACGTTTGGAAAAATTTGAAAAAAATAGAAATAAATTCCAGGGATTGAATGGCTGGATTGTGAATAGACACATATATTCGTCAATGGCAGTGAATGAATTAAACAGGGTTTTGGCCAGAGTTTTTTTTTTTTTTTTAGTGAAGAGAGGTTGACTCGACCCAGCCAAGCTACCAAGTCATGGGTGGAGAAACTCGGATGGATGGAGCATTATTTCAATTAGCCCAATTGTTGTTCTACAAGTATAAAATTCATTTTACAGTTTCAACCCATCCAAGAAAGACGGTGACACCTAAAACAGGAGCGGGAACCTGATGGGTCGCCAGACGGCGCCCCCCGATTTCTTAGATAAGAAGCGGAAAACACACGGGATGAGGGGGGGGCGGAGCAATTCCCAAACAATGCTCACGTTGGGGGCACAGTGTGGAATCTGGAAAAAAAAAATACCTCGGGACATAGCGAAAAACAAAGCATCAGATCTCGAAGGCTTCACACGTGGGAGTAAAGTGGAAAGTTACAGTGTACGCAAAATGAAATTCTCCATCGTACCTGTGCCACCAGGATGTCATCGCTGGATATATCGTCTACGTTCTTATCCACCTTTCCGTCCAGCTGCGTGGACAGCTCGACGAGGACCCTCCCCCTGTAGGCGACACCTTCACCCTGCAAGTGCAATCGAGTTCCATGCAGAATTCCAAATGAGAGATCATCAAAACATTCCACGCACAGATGAGATTTGTATTTCTTTTCCTTTTTCTTTTTTTGTTTTTACCTTGCCAAGGTTAAGTTCCTCGTACGGGTCAGGGAGTCCAGTAAACTCCCTTGGGCTGCCATACAAGTTGACATAACAAGGCCCAAAAGTTGGCAGGAAACCAGACTCGCTTGTTGAAGGGCTTGCTACAATGAGCGCACAGACACACGCACGCGCACGCACACACACACACAGAAAGTAACTAAGATATCTTTGAGACGGAAAGCCAAGGTCTTAAAACGGGTCCTTTCTTACGTACAATCAGACAGGCTGTTGCAATGTTCAACTTGTGTGTCTGTTTGAAAATGAAACAAGACATTTAACAACCCTCATAAATTTTCAATGATTTCGTTTTTTTTTTTTTTTTTTGACTATTTTTCCGGTTTCACAATATGTTATCACCACCAGCGAGTTCGCCACATCTTCGGTCGGTCGGGTGTGTTTTCATGAGATTAAAACAAAAAAGTACATGACCGATTTCCATGAAACGCGGTGGAGCAGTCAGAGGTGGGGTCAGGAAGGAGGCATTTAGTGCAGATGTGGATAAATCAACGCTTGTTAAAAAAAACAAAAAAACATTTTGGCCTCGGTGGTCGCCAAGATTCACTCAAACGAACAATTTTCAGAAACCAGTTAAGTAGCTTTTGGGTAACCCTATCACACACATACACATTTTTCAATTGCAGTGGCTAATGTAAAACAAATACTGATTTTTAGTTTCATGTGACATTATTTTAATATACAGTATTTACCGTTTTTTTGGGGGGTTTTTTTATAGATTATATTCTTTTATTTTTGAATGTGATTGTTTTTGAATTGACAACAAACCGCCTCACCTTCAAGCTCTCCGCCGGCGGAGGAGATCTTGCCGAGGTTCAAGTATGTCGTTCCGATGGCGTCGTCCTTGCTGACTCGGTCCCTGCCAAGGGCGCGTTGGCACGTCAAACAACGGCTGCCACGTTACGGCGTGGGAAACGCGCTCACTTCTTACCAGTCAAACACGGTCAACTTGACGCGCTCGCACATGGACGGGAACTGCAGAGGACAATGCGGGTGACTGAAGACTCGTGATGTCACCCACTACATGGCGCTACATTTTGTACCTTGACTTGGAGGTGGATGATCTGATTCCATTCGGGATTTGCATTTTTCTCAATGGTTCTGGTGCACAGCTAAATTGAAGGTCATTTCAATTATTTTCTTACCAAAGTGAGGGGTAAAAAAAAATAAAAATGAATTTAAAAAAAAAAAACGTCTGACTCTGACTTAATTACCTTCCTCCCAGCAAAGCTGACCTCCAAATACGGATCCACCAAGTTCTTCCTGTCTCCATCCCCGCCAAAGACGTGCTTTACCGTCTGAACAAATGCATCGTCCACTGAGAAGAGTGAAAAAAAAAAAATGTACAGTATTGAAAGCCATTTACCAACAACACACTGCACAGTATTGTACGTACTTGACTGTTTACATACTTTGCGGCATGTCCTCCGCACGGAACACTTTGAGGCTGAGCGTAGCCCATCGCATCCTAACTCCCGCCGGCACCAGAAGATTACTTTCAATGTCGTCCTGATCCTCGCTCAGCTCTCTCCTCTCCGTCTGTGTGGCAGGGCCAATTTCATTTCAGAGCGTTTATTTCGAATGCATCACTGCAATATTCAACCCGATCGCTTATATACGCGTGATGGGGTCTCTCTATGGCCGTGGCGCCCCTGTGGCCGTGGGCTGTCATTACCCTCGGCGCGGAGAGGACCCTCTAATCACGCTAGTTAGGCTAACCAAACTATATCTCCCATGAGTGCAAGTGTAGCTAATCTTATGACCGGTAAGAGTATTTTTCAGCAACCAGAAAAAAGCCCATTGTAGTCCGCCGTTACTGTGCTTGGAGAATAGACACGCACCGGCGGCTCTTCTCCAGTCACCACCACGATAATGCTGACTTTCAGGTAACCTTTGGCGCCGGAGCCGGAGTCATCGGGGTCGCTCAGCAGCAGCCATTTCCTCAGTATGGCATGACCTGAACACAGTGTGCAGGTTACACTTTGTAAAAAAAAAATTTAAAAAAACGTTGAAACATCTTAGGGGCCAAGACTCACCTGGTTCATCGTAGATGTAGCCAACATCCAGCTGGGGAAGAGAAAGAGATTTCACTCGATTGTTCATTTTTAAAAATATGTATGCTGTTAAAAAGCTACATTCACTCGATAAGAGTTTGCTCATTGGTCAATGTGACCTGCATGCTTGACCATAAAAAAAAAAAAATTTTTAAATCAAATAAAAAATTCAAACAAGCGAATGCTTGAAAATTCAACAAATGTCATTACAAAGTACAATAAAAGAGATACATTGAAAGATTAAAAAGAAGACAAAAAGGCCAGCAGAAGAAGTGTGAAACGGCCATACCTTGAACTCGCCCATTAGACTGTCAGCTCGGAGGGAGAAGGAATCGTAAACCTTTGAAAAAGCACGGCGTTTCATTCGATTCAAATGGGCCTTTCATTGGTCAAACAATGCCATCATTTCAAAAAGCAAAACAAGTACACACCCTTAGGCTGACACTTTCATCCAAGAGCTCTGAAGGGAGCATGTTAACGTTGTAGAAAAATATCTAAAGGGAAAACAAACAAAAAAAATAAAAACAATCCACCATTAGTTCATGCAAACAACATAAAAACTGTAGCAAACGTTTTAGGACTCATATTATATTGTGAAAATGTGGCCATTTTGGTCATGTGATAAATAGTTCCAAAGCAGATGTCTTGAATGAGGTTGAACTTGGAATACTGGAGGAGGAGGTCAGAATGTAAAATACTGTAGCCGCATTCATTTGGGAACGCTGTCGTGGAAAACGTGGAACATTTTAAAGTGTGGGAATATGGCTAACGTGAAAAATTGTCGCGATGGTTTGAAATGTCCGGAATCATTTTTGGAATATGGCATAATGGGGTCAAATTTGGAAAATATCTCTATTCATTGTGAATTCAGAAAATGACGGAAACGTGAAAAAAATGTAAATAATTTGGCAATGTGGGAAAATAGTTCTCACGATGTCCCGATTGTGCTGAATATTTCTCAAAAACCCAGTACCTCATCAAAGAAGGGGTTATTTCCGTTTCTTATTCGTGTCCTATGCGTCTGGCCGCACACGTTCACCTTCACCACGGGCTTGATGTTGTTGCCCGGCAGCTGTCGGCCCTCGATGACCCGAATACGAATCTGGATGTGTGAAAAGAAGCATTAGGGCAGATTTCTCTATTTTTCTTTATTTATCAATTCTATTAGTAAAGTCGCAGTTCCCACGAAAATGTGCACGACCGATGTCATCTCATTTGCGCCCGCTGCCAATCAAGTGATTACTCGTTCCTTCCTTAATTGACGCTCCAATGCAATACCTGGAAATCCTGCGGCTTGTTAGCCAGGGCTCTGTGCTTTTTGCGGCCGATGCGGAGTGGCTTGTGGCTCGCTTTTCTGGGCTGGACTGGCGTGCCCGGACCCGCCGGGCTTCCCGCATCATCGCCTACGTCCGCGTCCCCCTCGTCATCCTCCTCGCAGGCTGCCGGTGTCCGCGGTGGAATGTATACATTGCATTATTTTGAGGAAAAGTACACTCCAGTCGTCTACAGTACTCTCTTGACGGATACAGCCCCGGGCATTTAGAGTTGCATTCAAAATGATTCGTTCGTAATCGAATGAGATCCAAAACAATAAAAAAATTCGTTTCCAGAGCTATCAGAATGTATTGTTGCAGCTTAAGTTTGTATGCCTCTTTGGCGTCACAGATCAAAAGTGGCATTTTTTTTTTTTTGGTGAAAGCGGAATTGTGGATACGCCTCGTGTATTGGATCTCATTAGCTAGAAGGGGACCTAACTTTTAAGTGCACTTCCTACCGTTGTCCACATGAGACACGTCGCCATCGGCCACTTCCTCAGGTGGTTCATATCCAATGAGCAAATTAATGGTTGCCTGAAAAAAAAAAAAAGAGCGCCACTTATATTTACCATAATGTGCAGAATGGTCAGTATAACTATAAAGTGCCTTTGGCGTCCTCATGTCCACCCTGTCATAACTGGGTAACTGCCCCTTTAAGAAACACTCAAATGTTTTCAGTGACAATTATGACCGGCGTTTTGTCTTTCTTCAATAGCGTCTGAAATGAGTGGATTATTGCAGAATAAATATGTAAAGTTGTGCTTTGTAATTTTCATAATATTATTGTGTGTACCTGGATGTTGTAAGCCCAACATTGTCCACTCTGTCCTGCTGAACTATCAATTGATTTAAAAACCTTTCAGATCATTGAAATTCATTTGTTAAAGAATACGCAGATATCTTGTGAACCGAATCATGTCGCTAAGTCTACTCTGAGCTGATTAAATGCTAATATTAGCTAAAGATGTCCACCCTGTCGCTGTCCATCCTGTGAGCCCGCTCACATATTTTGACGTTTACGTGTTCATTGTTTGCTTGTAGTCACGTTAAAAAAAATGTGAGGGCTTGAGCAAAATGGATTTCAACAGCATAACATTTACTAAATGCAATTAATAGGATACTAAAGGGAAAATTTCAACTTTTCGATGAGAAATTTGACTTTAAAAAAGCGCGGGGAAAAATTTACAGCAAGCAAACCTTAAGAAAGTCTTATAATTTAAGATAAGTTTTATTAGTCCCAAAATGGGCACCTTTGCAAGAGCCTTTTTTTTTCAAATAGTTGTATCCCTTCCAAGTGCTTTAAACACATATTTAGTGAGCATATTTGACCACAAAACAAATTGCAAGCTTGCAAAAGTTGCCCAAAAAAAAAAAAAACTGTCTGTGTCAGACGTGTCTTTAAAATTTCTCCTATTTGCATATTTTTTTTGGAAGCCACCCCCCCATCCGTTATTCACTGAAAAACGGACACACTTGTTTTTGTTGCTTTTAAAAATCCTTTTTACCCCAATTGGCTGCTGCTTCTCATTGCTCAAGGGCACATTCTTGGACGGCAGTGATCTCACGTGGCCACCGGCCAAGTCCCTCAGAGAGATTTTCGCAGAGCCTATGAACCTGAAAAGCAAGTGAGGAATTGAACACGAATCTTTAGAGTTAATCATTTGTTTTAATACAAAAAGGCTGCTGGCAAAAGTTTAGTGTGGGAGGAAACTGGCCACTATGTGAATAATTGTTCATAACCATGTGTGGAGTGGACTGCTTCCACTTCCCCATTCCACTTCTTCACCTTTGTGATGGTGTTGTGCGGTTATTAACCACAACGGATTGCAAAATGTGATTCATTTATTTTGCGGAAAATTCCGATTTTGCACAGCTACTGCCTGGCGACAAGACCAGGGTGCACCTCTTGTCAAGCACTGCAGCTGAAGAACCGGGCACAACTAATGCTCATTTGGGCGGGGGTTCGAACCCACAAAAGTTCCTCAAAAAAGCGCCGATGAAGATTCAATATATGTACTGTATTCTACAAAAAAGTTGGGCGAAATGGAGGAAAAGAAATCCCAGAACCTGGCCAAAATATTTCAAAAAATTATAATTATTTTTTTTTTATAATCCATTAATATCGCTGAGTATGTGGGGGTCGACTTTATAATATAGTAAAATGGAGGGATACCGATGGGTACCTTTCACATTTCAACCAGTTTCGCGGTACCTGGGAATCGATATCGGTACTCAACGGTACCAATTTCCAGTGCTTTTATTCTGTTCTTTGTGGTGATGAATGTTCATTTCTTTAACAATAAACTAAAAAAAATATTCCATTTATTTTTCAATATATAAACTTTGACAAAATAAGAGCATCGTGAATGCAAAACAAATGAGCCAAACGTGCGTCGGAACCGAAACAAATTGATTTCATTGGAATCGGTGCTCAGTAGTATCCTACCAACCCAAATCGGTCCATACAAAAAAAAAAAAAAAAAAGCACCGTCTTCAGTACCCATCGTTATGGATGGATGAATTTCCCATCTTTCTGAGGAGTTTCTGTCTGCGCCAAAATCAGCAGCAGCAGAACGGACAGCTATTAGTTTAAATTTTGTATTGACTTCTTGTTCTTCAAATTCAATCAGGCTCGAGACACACACAACGTAAACATAATACTGTCGCACAACCGGTGGAGCCAAAATAGAGTTTTCAAATCACTCATGTTCCTGTTTTCTGCTGTTTCGTTTCTGCTTTCCCATCCTCAATGGGGGCCGTTGGTGGGCGGAGTCTCCTGGATTGCAACCGCCACCCATTATCATAAGCGGAGTGTTTTGGAAGGGGAAAAAAACACAGAATGACTGTTTGACATTGCTTATTATCACCATTGTCTCTATGTTCATTTCGCTAGTTTGTCCTGTTATCCGCATTTCTGCCTTGTGTTGTTTTCATTTTTAAGGATGCTCTTTTGGTTTAATATGTTCTGGGTAATTGCTCAATTCTTGTCCAGTCAGTTCTCAGGTCCACAATTTGACATTACCGCCGCCTAAAATTTAAAAAAAAAAAAAGAAATCAACCCAACCCAAATGTGTGAAACAAATTGACAAAGATGAAAATGAACATTTTCACAGTAATTACAGTTTGTTTTATGTCGTTAAGTAGACTAGACAATCGTCTTGTAATTTTTTTTAAATTTTTTTAAACTCTTTTTAGTTTTATTTTAGTTAATAGAATTTTTTTTAATGTAATAATCATGCTTGGGATGACGGACACATGGCATGAGAAACGACTAAAGATGGAAACAATTACAACGCACCACAGGCATGTTGTGTTCTGCGCCCGTTGTGGCCAAATTTAGAGGCAAGGGGGGGGCTGGGAGGAAAAGAAGACTTATGACAACACCACCAGTCATATTCATGAGCTGCTGTTCGTCTTAATCCTATCGCATCCGATTTTGCCCGAAGAGAGGTGTGCTACATCCTGGATTGATCACCAATCAATCTCATCACAGTTTTGCCCAAGCGATTCTTCACAATTCAACATAGTTTCTACATGGTTACAAAATGTTTGTTTATCTTAAATCAGGGCCCACATTCCTTGATCCCAAAATCCAGGTCACGGCGCAAAAAGGAGACCATTCTGCAAATCTCAGCTGTGCCAGTACGGCAAGCCAGCGCAGGCATTGTTCTTGCTCGACCCACCGTCACGCGTCTGGAACAGCGGTCATGGAAAAATATCCCAGTGTGCTCCTGGCTGCGACAGACAGAAATTCCAGAATCTTTCTCAAGATGGGTCACTGGATTATTTCATCCCCTCCCCCCCCCCCTCGTCCGCACTGAACAAACCTTCAAATTACAGTGCTATGAACGTGCGTATCTAAAGTGTATGATTTATCCAGAGTGTGATGGTGTGGCATCCTGTGAGGGGAAGTTTATGAAAGAGCAGTCATTGTGCCCTTTTAAGGCAACATTCCTTACAAGCACAGCGAAGAGGGTAACAATGTTTTTCGCTCGCGGACTCTACAAGTCTGAACACAGTCACAGTCGGTGTGTCCACAGTGACGTTGATGCTGATTGGAAAAAAAATAAAAATAGAGTAGCTTAAAATGACAGTTTTCAGTGCTTCACGGACTATAATCATCTGTCTACACATAGTTAAAAGGTGAAAATTGCCAATTCAACAGTTCCATTTTAGGTTTTCCATGAGGGCTAAACGTTTTGGGATTTTTATTTCATGAAATAGCAGTCGGTCAGGGGATCGTATTCATTTTCAGAATTGGTGGCACAGAAAAGCCAAGGCGAGGGTGTTTTCTATTACCTGCCGCCAGCGCACCTGGCAATTTAGGGACAAAAAGTAAACTTTAGACCAGGTGCTACCAGGTCTAAGTTGTGGCGCAGGCGTGGCAAGCTTGATTTTGGTGGATTTGATCGAAGCGCAGGCAGACGGCTTCTTGATGGGTGTCGTCGTATTTCATTCATAAATATGGTATGGGCGTGTGCCAAGCCCTCTGAATAATTGTAGAAATCAATTCATTGCATGCATTATTAGGATATTTAATATATTTTTAGAAGCACCCCTATGACTGCGGCACAACTGCTCTGCGTGTGTGAGGGGGGCATTGGGTTGTCAAACACTCTCCAAGTCTCCAAGTGCCGACTTTACAGCGGCCAACTTTACATCATCCGCAAGTGGAGATCTTGCAGGTTCTTATAAAGGAACGTATGTCCTGCATGGACTCCAGCAAGCGAGTCCGTTATGCTTCCGGCAGATCCCGTGCCACACCTGCACTGAATTTAAAGGGAATGAGAGGAAGCGCTTTCATTGGACGGGTATCAAGTCAGGCGTGTTCACTCCCACAACGGCTCAAACGGCATTGAGGGGAGGTTTTATAGAAAATGGGTAGAAGAATGAAACTGGCTGCAAGAGGTCAGGAATTCCAATTCTACCAAACTTTTGGAGGAAAAATATGCCTAAAAGAACAACAAATATTACTTATATACCGGTTGATTTACCGCTATTTTGTTTTTTCCAGTCACTATTTATTTATTTTTCGTCCAATGTTGAAATATCCTAATTTAGAAAGTTCTGCACCAAATGGGCATAGTTTCCTTTTTTTTTTTTTTTTTATTGGTTCAAAAGATAAGTAAATTCATACTTTTTATGACATTGAGTTAATCAGAAGAAAATGGGATGGGATGGACAGTAACTAATCATATGATTGAATCTGTCATAAAATGCTGCAGTTTTATCGGGTTACACGATATCAAAAGGGATTCTACTTGATTTACTTTGACTTTTTGTGTGACGCCTGCAACACTGCGTGTGTTATTTCCCTTTTTTTTTTTTTTATAAGTGATCATTTGTGCATAAATTCTCCAACTTGACAATCACATACTTGTGATGGCCGATAGTCTCGTAGTCTTTCACAACCACGTCGATGAATGAAGACGCGTCCAACTCTAAACCCTTTAAATCAAACTCCAGCCCCTGCAATGACAAAAAAAAAAAAAAAAGATACATTTGCTTAGCAAAGATGCTTTTCTACACGTCAAGTCAACCTTTCTTCATTTCTTGTTTCACTATGAACGTCCCGCAGCTGCACTCACTTCATTCCACACGGGATTCAGCTCATTGTCAATAGCTTTGGTTTTCTTCTTTTCACCTGAAATCACAAAGGCAACCTCGTTGGAAAAAGAACAGTGTCGCCGTGGCATTATGCGACTGTGAAAGCAGTGCAGACACAATAATAGACACAATGATTATTTTTGTTAAATCGCTATTATTATCGTGTTGATAACGTCTTAAGCTACACTGTGCTTACACAGAGAAAAACAAAAAAAAAACTATACAGTACTTGATTCTAACAGCATGCATTGGACATACAAGTTCAATCAACAATAACTAAACATGTTTAAAAACATGCTGTTGTAAGAGATGAAAAGAAAAGGTATTGAAATGAAAGGTTGAATACAAGTAAACTGTAATTACGGGTTAATTATTATTCTGCATACCACTAGAGGGAGCCCACATATAACTTGTGGAACGCATACCACCTTTTGAGAGTCACTGATGTAATTAATAAAGCTACAGTCGAACAAATAGGAATTATTGAGTTTGTCATGGTCACAACATTCACTCTGAACTCAAAATAAAATGCGTAAACTCCATTAATTTACTTAAAGGTATCTAAAAGGTAAGATAAAAATATACGTTTGTAATGGTAAAATTACATATAATTATTATTTAGCACAATTGTAAATTGCTATTATTATTGCTTCTAGCGTGGAATTAACAAAGCCATAAGGGCCAAACGTGTAAGCGTTATTTACCTTATTATTGTCCCAATTCACTTTAAACTCATGAAAAATATCTGTCAATGCCATGAACGTGTACATATATCAAAAGTGACTTAAGGTAAACTGATACAAAACACACTTAGAAAATCTCCAATCCAAATGCTATATTGTTGAAATACCACCCTCGACTATGCAAAGTCATTCATAATATCTCACCTCTGAACACAACAGAAACAATTGGGTCAGGGTTGCCCAGTTTCTTTTTGGGGATCCCGCAGGCAGACTCAACAATTACCCGCAACATAGTAAATCCAAAATGTGTTCTCAGAGGAGGACCAGGAGGAGGAGGACCATATTCCTTAGAGTCGAGTCAGAGGAAAACTGTAAGGGGCAGAAGTGAAGGGGAGAGACGAGCGGCTCCGGGAGGAGGAGATAGAGGAGGACGACCTCATTTGAGTCAAATGTGCTGACTCGAGCCAAGCAACCAATAAAAACAATTTAACTCTCTACTTTACTTGAGTAACTATTTGTATGATGATTCTATACTTCTGCTCTGTATGTACAGATATACGTACAACGTACGACTCCTTACTAATACTAATTGGCATATTACTTTTTTCAACCTTCACAGATGATCACACGATGTAAAAGAAAAAGCTAAAACAAAACAAAGAGAGAGCGGTAAAGTCAACAGCAGTTCAGATTTTGAGTGACTGAGAGTTTGGTGGGGAAAACAGGGACAACCGCAATACTGTATGCTTTTATTGTTTGATGATGCAGCAGATTCAGAGAAACAAGATATTCCCTTTTTAAAGCGTTATTTAAGAGAAATGTTTGATGTTGTCGGCTCCAAGAATGATTCTTGGCTAATGCATCATTGCATCTTAAAACTATACCACCATATGACGTTCAACAATTCTCCGGAGCACGTGAAGTTGTTAGAACTAGCTAATTTCGCATTTCTTATTAGTCTGTTCACAACTTTAGGTAACGTTTTTTTTTTCCATTTATCATGAGATCATTCCAAAAAATGTGAAACAAAGTGAAATGTATATTTTCAGTAGTCATGAACTCATTATGCCTTCTTTTTGGTTCATCAGTCAATAATGTAAGCTGTATTCCTGCCTTGCCCAAACTATTCTTAGCTATTTTATGTTGTTTTCATTTGTCATGGAATAATTTGGCATTTTCATGTCATTGGTCAAAGCTAATTTAGCTTTTTTTTTTTGTATTAGCCAGTTCACAAATTGTATTTTCCCCCAGCTGTTATCCTTACCTAATTTGGCATAATTTTGTTAGTCAGCTATGCATGAGCTAATTTTTTTCATCATAAAACCCTGAGCCATTAGCTCTGGGTTGAGCCAATTTAGCTAAGGTTAAAAAAACACACACAAAAAATGTTGTGCCAAGTGATTTTACTTAAGTACATTCAGAGTCTGTACCTTTACATGAGCCAGTTCAGTACTTTGTACTTTTACTAGTCTTTATTTACTCAAATACCACCACTTAAGTACAGAGTATGGGTACTTTTGCCACCTCTTCAATAAAATTCTACGAAATGATAGTAAAAACCAACACAGCCTCCTCGGCCTTCCGTTTGTCAACACTGTATTTTACTGTACTTCACCTCTTTTAACGTGTTTAACATTGTTGTATTTTTAGCGACGCCATTATTTGCCACAAGTATGATTCCTTCGCGCCTCCCAGTGGTGGTAGGGAAACAGTGCTGCGTTCCAGTACCACCAATACCTAGTAAGGGCATTTTATTCCTGATATAAAGTACACACACAAGTCTACATTTCCAAAGACTCCACATATATACTTGAGTTTAAAAAAAACTATCATTAAACACATAAGTATACTTTCGAATTCACGCATGATAGCCGGATCACTATATGAAGTATAATAATTCCGAGTACCCCCGAAGGCGTCCTTGACTTTCAAACCGTCCCGATCTTCGGGCAAACATTACTTTTACTATTAGTTATCTCTCATCTTCGACAGTAGAAGTCGATAAAGTTGACCTTAGCTCCACACAGTATTAAATCCCTTGTATTTTGTGACAGGTAACTGAATTTCTTTCGTATTACGGGGGCAATGCAAGCATAACAACTTGTGTATTATCATTTTTTAAATGTACACAAGTTAAGATAACTACGAATGTTATCGTGAAGTAGTACTGTGTTAGCTTCATTTTATGTGGGGGATTATTCTTCTATGTATTATTGTAATTTATTCATGGGGAAAATGCATTAGATATAACATCAAGTGCACGTTGTAAGCTTGGTAAAATTCTCTGCTTTTGCTAGTTGTGCTTAAAACTACTTTTCTTCTTTAATTCCCGTGTATTAAAAACATTTTCTTCCTGGTGCAATTAATCAACAAGTAGACGTCCCGCAACAAACGAATACATCTGTGGGAAAAGCCAAATCCATTTTGCAGCAGTAGCCTCAATCTGAGGTAGGAGTGGACCGTCATGTCTACTGCACAGGTATTGCCGATTCACCCCCACAGAAATAAGATTTCAAATGATAAAAGAATGTTTGTTTTTTCCAGGTAATGTGAAAGTAAGGGCTTCCTGTTTTGAATTGTGCAATTCAGCTCATTTTAGAGAACAGCAAGCATTGCAAAAATAACTGAAACAATCAACAGTTGGACATGTCATATATTTACAAAGGTTTAGAGGTCAAATGAAATTCACCCGTAAAGGTCATTTCTTCCTGAAATTTCATCTGTGACCACACCGGTGCCTCAACTGGAGAAATGGTGGCAGAGTGATTTCAGAGTGAAACAGCGCAAGAGTTCTACAGTGAAAACAGCATGGAAGCGTAAAAAAGGAGGAGTTGGTCATTAATGCGATGTGTCAGTGTCCCGAACTTTGGAACTGGTTGTCATGGAGCTTTAGCCCACGGATGAGCCTCAACTCCCTCAGATCCTGCTGTGCCATTAGAATCAAATGAAATCGCAAAACTTCCCTTCTTTTAGCTGCTGCTTTTATCCTCCTCCTTTATAAGTAAAGTCAGGGCTTTTGATTGAAACAGTGACAAATCCGTACAAGGAAAGGCACCGGGCTACTTCCTGGTTGGTCGCTAAGCAACCAGTGCCAAATATGGGCAAGTTTGCGCTGTTACAGGAGTCCGTTCGCCGTCCTGCGTTTCAGCAAAAGCTAAGTGCGGTGTGAAAGCGCGTTGATATAACAAGTGAGGCGAGGCGACCTCGGCACGATTGACTCCGTTATTACGTTCCACCGGTTCCCTTTCTTGAGAAATATGGAAAACGATGAAAATGATTGCACTCACGTTGTTTGTTTCTTTGCGGGAATTAAATCCACTTTAGACTTTTTTGAAAAATAGTCTCTTGATGGGGTGGGAAAAGTTGCTAAATTTAGCCACGAAAAGCTAGCTCCACAGCTACATGTATGTAGTTTGTGGAAGCAGAGCATGTCAGCGGGGTCGCACTGAGTCTTACTGACAAATAAACTCAATGAAAAGAATTGATTGGCAGAGGTGATCAGTGTCACAGACATCATGCTGTCAATGCTTGTATCAGATTAGCACTAGAATCAATCAGTTTCAATGGTAAAGGCACATGACTTGGTCATTGTCCTGCATTGAACAACACACTCAAGAGGCTCAAAGTAGATGTATCGATTCATTCTTGCGTTTGATTTGTTTAACAACGCAGCCAAGAATGCTGACGCATGTGTTATAAAGGCCAGCTAATGATGCTGAGCTGTGAGAATATTTTCCCCAAATGGTGGCGTCTGCTTTAACGGACGCCAGAGCCCCACTTTACTAAATAGAAATAAAAAATAAAAAAAAAATCTCCTTTTGGTGTGAATTTGAATGGTTGTAGCTTGTTTGTCTATGTATGACCACCTGCATTTGTTTTTGATGCTGTTTTACAAAATAGTTTCAAAGTCCGTTCTGTCTCCTACCAGTTTACGCCACTAGATGGTAGTCACGGTTATTAAATCGTTCCTTTGTTAGCACGAGCACAAAAAAAAAAGGCAGAAGACTTTTTTTCACAAAATACCACCCTCATTGTGGCCTGTTCCCCATTATTTAGCAATTTGTTCATTCATAAAAAATGTACAACGTTTTTTGTTTTGTTTTTTTGATTGCTTTAGGACAACGCTTCAAATGAGCAGTTCTCCAGTGATGTTACAGAGCTCCAAAAGAGTCTCAAACATGTAGGTAACTTTTTGCTCTAAGTCAGGTGTGGGCAACCTAATAATTATAAACATTTTGTCAGCTTAATAGCATAATTGCCAAAGTCATATTTGAACATTTTTGGAAAACAAGAAAAAAAAAACGTTTTTATTCTATTTTATTCTATTTTTACTGACATTGTCACAGTAAGTCAAAAATGACTTGGGCACTTAAGCTATTAGGCTAACAATTTGTTTGACTGTTGCATCATGTGTTGTTCATACATTTGGGAAAAAAAAGGTTCCGCGTCCTTCTATCACAAGATTTCTTTTATTTTAGTGTCCTGACTGAAGAGTTTTTTGAGCTATAAAACAAAAAAAAAAAATCATTTTGCTTTGACTTGCGAGTGCAAACTCGACAAGCGTATCGTTCACACGTCTGCCTCGCTTCCTTTCTATTATGTGCTCCTCAAACTAAGGCCTTGGCCAAGAACCAGCAGTGGCTGGCCTACAACCAACAGCGAGAGGCCTACGTGAGGACAGTCGTGGACAGAATGCTGTGGCTGGACAACCAGCTGGACCAGGCCGTCCGGGCCCAGTTAACGCAGCACAATAAGGAGCATTCAGAGGGTAAGACACAAGGCGGCGTGTCGCCAAAGTCGCAACAACAACCAGATCTGTGAAGATGTTTTTGTTTGTGTCCCTTGCTCGCAGCAGAGGAGAGAATGAGCCAGATGAAGGAGCACTTTGAGAGCCTGCTGGTGATTGGCCGAGACAACCTGGTGATCGTCAAGCAGCAGCTCGACGTCACCCTCCGGGACCTGGCAGACACTCAAAATAGGTGCGTCACAAGAAACAGTCATGGTGCTTCTTACTCATTTTAGAATAATGTGAGGTTAAAAAGTTCATTCCTGTTATCAGTTCAATTCAAAGTGAAAGAAATGTATGGACAATCTTTCTCAATGTACTCGTTTTCTGGGCAACTTTCGCTTGCTGACCGCCACCCTTCTCTCCTTTGCTGAAACCTACTTTTCAAACTTCCCTCCTTCCTTTCTAACCTCTTTCCTGCCTTCCTTCCCCTCCGACTTGTTTTTTTTTTTTTTTTACTGACATATTTCCCTTCCTAACATCCCTAACTCGTTCCTTCTGTCAGACCTACTTTTTATTTGCCCATCGTCACATATGTTCACTTAAGCGTTCTGCCTTCCTTCTTCCCTTCCACTTGCCTCTTTCCTTCCTCAGACCTGCTTTTGATTTTCCAGCCGTCCCACTTTTTTCTTTCCTTGATTCCATCACAACCTTCCTCCCCTCTTTCACTCAGCCCCGCCTTTTATTTTGTATCATTCTTTTCTTTGCTTGAAAGTACTTTTCTATTTTCTTTGCTATCGTATCTATATTCTCGTTCAATACTGCTTTAGAATCAACTTTATTTTTTAATCAAGGTATTTAATTTAAAAAGTGTACACAGTACCTTCTATTCCCCCAGCCCCCGTAGATTCATTAAACACATGGGATTTTTTACATTGCTTCTGAGCAATAAAAAAAATAATATATTTTGAAATGTAATATTCTAATTTCACGAGATGGTGTTTTCTCACGCGTGAAAAATGAAACATTACACAGCACTGTAGTGAGTCTCACATAAGATTTACTCTTCAAATTCTAAAACAAAACTAAATCGAGTTTTAACAAATGCGCAGGATTGAGGAAAAAGAGATGGAGACCAGCGAGCTGAAGCAGCAGCTTCGGCGTCGCTCCGAGGAGAAAGAACTGATGATGGGCGAGATGAAAGCGCTCCAGTGGAGACTGGACGAGGAGAAGCGTCGCACCGCCAAATTGGAGTGGCAGGTACGTGTCCTGCTGAAAATGTATAAAGTCCCCCCCCCCCAAAAGTGCATGAAATTGAACGGAAAGTCGGCCATTTTAGACCAATTCCAGCACTTCGGTGAGCCCCTACTAGCTAGGACCCAAATGAGGCCCGACTGACGGCAAGTACCCCAGACAGATTCCATTATTATTAAACGCGAGTCACTGAATGCAACCGAAATACCACAACCTACAATTCTAAAAACACTTTATCATTCAAAACTCATCTTACAACATTACTCTTCCAAAATAAATTTGTGAACTGTGGATAGGCGGAGGTTCGCTGTATCAGCAGAATGCGTTTTATCAACTGCACAGGTATTCTTAACCGTCACACTATGTCGCGGCCAGATAATAAAAACGAAAATAGAATAAAACTACTCACCTAACGATGACGTGTGACAGAGTTGTAGCGAAGTGGAGAGCGAGGCTGGCTGAAAATGCCTGGACGCTTTTTAACACCCCGTAGGGCAAGTGACTATTTTGGGTCATTTCCGCATCCTTTGCAAATGGTCACCCTCTCGTACCTCGGTGAGGTCAATGCGGTCCTCATTCAACCATTCAGAAGAGATCGCCCCACATCGCAGATAAATTCATTATTAGTATGGTGAATTATTCATTATGATTATTTTTTTTTAGATTTATTCCAACTCTGGTTACGGCCCCCAATAACACCCTAAAGTTCATTTTTTAAATTTCAAAAGTATTTCAATGAGTGCCCTGTGAAGAGCTATCATCTTTAACCGTCATTCTGGTGTAAAATAAGGTAGCCACCAAACAGTAGAGCTAAAATAAAATAAAACTCACCCTTTAACTCATTCTATCCCAATGACAGATTCATATGTCGCAGTGTTGGGCGGGCCCAAGTCACTTTTGAAATCTCTTTGTGCCGAGACGAATGCTCATTGGCTGTTGCTGTCTCAGTCTTCTGAGGGGGGGGGCGATAAAGCTCAAATTAGTCGTCTTCACATTATACTGGCACAACTCTAGAAATGTCGCAGCGTAAATACGCGTCGACATCAAGTGTGAAGGCTCACGCCGAGTAACTGCTTTTAGGTCCATAATTCCTCCCAGGACCTCGAGGACGAGATGGAGAACGGTTCATATTTGAAAACACAGCTGGTCAAACTTCTCAGGATGCTGCGAAGAAGCGACGACCAACTGGCATACTATGAAAAGGTTTGTGACCATTTAAAAAAAAAAAAAAAAAATAAATAAAATATTCAGTGTACATCAACTCCACTCAAGTGACGTGAGGAGAAAAATGTAGCAATAAATGTTCTGTAATGCCCTCTGATGTGGGCAAGGAGAACGCATGAGCGCACTCGCAAGAAGCTGCTTTAGGCCACAACTCACGCTCACGCTGGCACTCACTAGGCCACGCCCGTTAAAGGCACACAACCGACACACAAATAGTACAGTAATCACATTTTATAAAGCGTAATTTCTTGAAATTCTCTTTGATTATGTTTGAATCAAATACTTTTTTTTTTTTCTTTTTTAGAAACACGTAGCCCCAAAAACCTTTTTGGGGAGGGCAGGAACGACTTAATGGCTAAATTAAATTAAATGATTATTCAAAAAATTCTGATCTGCTTTAACAGAAAAAGCAGCAGGAGGAAGACTGCAAGGAGGAGGACGAAGAGCCCGTCTATGAAGAAATGACACCACCCTGCCGGACGTCGTCGCCCAGTTTGGACACAAGCTTCCTGGACTGCCCCGTTTGTCGGATCCGCTGTCCTGTCAGTAAGTACCGGCAGATGATGGACCACCTGGAGGTCTGCACGAACTGAGCGGAACCGTCTCCAGATGGTCGCGTTTCGAGTTTGCTCACTCGCTTGAGTTGTTGGCGTTTCAAATACGACAGCCACGATCTTCTCGCGTTCCGCTCGTGTGCTCTGCTTGTCATTTAAGAAATGTTTTTTTCAAAAATGAATTGATGTGATATGTTGACATGCCTCTGTTGGTCGCAGTCCCGCTGCGATTCCTCACACAGATCAGATAAGATGATAGCTCAAAAGAGCTTGTTTTAGTTAATCCCTTTCGGAACTATTTAAGGTCACAGATTATTTCTTGGGAAGCCAGTGGTGTCACGTGTTCCTAGTGTTGCTCATTAATCAAATAGAATGAAGAATAATTTTTTTTTTTTTTTTTTTAAATGACTAAACTGATCATATTGCCACTGTCCAATAAAAAGCACGTTTGAAAGGTCAAAAGAAAACATTTTTTTTGCAGATACTGTACACGCTTCTCATTAGACAGCGACGATTTACCGATGAATTAAAGCTAGCACAAAAGAGTTTGTTAAAGACATTAAACTGCAATGTAAGCTCATCACCAGGCCATGCTTACAAAACACCTACTGACACTGGTAATCAAACTCACAACCCACGTGAGAAATCCTCGCTAATCTTGTCAACTCTACCTCGGACTCACGACACTTCATTTACACGGGTTGAACAAATATTAGCATAAAAGATATTGAAAGGATTTCTCGTTGGCCTTCCCTTTTTAAATGCGCTGCCATTTCATGTTCATTAACCATCAATTCATCTTTTTTTTTTTTTTTAATCGTATTTTTGTTAATGGGATGGCAGAATCGTTCTTAACTCCTGTTGACCTTCCCTATACAGCAAACTAGTTGAGACTATTTTCAACAATCAATTACATGTAATCGATCAAATTCTTAATTTTATTTTTTTGCGTCACTGTATCGGTAATCTCAACACGCAATAATAAGAAACTAATGAATAATTAAAAAAAAAAAAAAAAAAAGATTTCTTGCATTGCACAAATGAAGAAAAATGCAGTTGATGCCCCCCACAGCAAAGCGGCCACACATACTGCCACAAACCGCAACTGCTTTTTTAAAAATCTATTTCAACATTGGGATTCACATTTTGTTTTTGTCTTGTTATTGGATAAATATTGATTGTGACCCGCTCCAGATAATCTACGGCGCTCAACAGTTATGTGCCGTAATATCGCTTTTTTTTTTTTTTTTGTTCCGTATCGATGGCTTCTACAATTGCGACGTGGCGGCGAGGGCATTAAGAGGTGGATTAAGCCCCCGCCGAAGGCCAGGGCACCAAATTCACAGTCAGTCACTGACGTTAAGCATACCCAGACGTCATTCTGTTGCTTCCATAACTCAGCTATCATTATCCGTGATGGGTCGAATGTCAAGTGGCTGGATTTGCACGTTAAGAAAGCTCATGGGCTTTATGACGCTTGCGTCACGCTCATAAGCGCACACCGGGATCCCCTTAACCAGTAAGCCACTGGTTGCCTTCTGTCCACCGGGGGTGGGGGTGGGTGGGGGCGGTAGAAAGCGGGAGCTGGATGACGCCTCAGTGAGGGAGTTGTCCCGTCACATTCACCGCACTTCCAGGAGCATCTTTGGATTGTAACTCGAGAGGGGTAAAAAAAAAAAAAAAAAAATGGGAGATAAAGACACCGTGGAGAAGTTCCTGGATAACAACCCCCAGTTTGCCAAGGAGTACTATGACAAAAAGGTCAAGGCCGATGTCATCGTCGCCGCCTTCGACAACGAGGTGCAGGTCCAAGACCCGTCGTCGTACAGCGACGCCACCGCCATCCAGGAGGCCCGCTTCCTGTTCGAGCTGGTCAAGGAGCTGCAAGGCACCGGACCGCCGGAAAAAGCAATGCACAAAGTTCTCCAGAGGATCGCGCTGCTGGTCCGGGCGGAGCGCTGCAGCTATTTCGGCTACCGGGCGCGCAACGGGACGCCTGAGCTGGCCACGGTCCTCTTCGACGTCACGCACAATTCCGCCTTCGACAAGAATCTGGTCAACCCCAATGTGGAGATCGTTTTCCCCACCGACATGGGGATTGTCGGGTGGACGGCGCACTCCAAGAAGCCGCAGAATATCGCCGACGTGAAGAAGGTGAGCCCATCTTGAGGCGAGTTATGACCGAATGCCGCCGTTTCGGCGCTTACGTGCCGTCGTGCGTTTGTGCGTGTGCTTCCAGGACTCTCATTTCAGCGACTTTGTGGACAAGCAGACAAAATACACCACCAGATGCATGTTGACCGCACCCATCTTGAGCGGAAAGGATCCCATCGGCGTCGTCATGGCGCTCAACAAGCAAGGCGCCGACGCCTTCTCGAAGAGTGATCAGGAGGTGACTGTGCTGCTCTCACTGGCCCAGGCATGGGAGGAGATACAAAAGAAAGGCTGCATGCAAAAGTGAACCTTTTTAGCACAGGTCTCAAGTCCGAAGCTTCAAGTTTTGACCGTGTAAAAAAGTCAACGGATTACCGGTAGTTGTAAAGACCCTGTAAAGTGAAGTCAGAGAATACATAATACAGCGGTGTCTTGAGATTAAGGCCGATATTGGACTCTGACGGTATGATAACTGTGAGCGAACGTGCTGTGGTATCATGTTATTAAAGTTACAGTTCTAAAAATAATCTTTTTTGAAATATTTGGGTGAGGCCTGCGTCTCAATATTTGCTCCTATCTCAAGGAAAAAAATTGGCCAAGCCGCAGCTCATATCGAGAAAAATTCTCAAGTCGAGGTTGGCTAGCTAGCTAGCTAGCTATGCCTACGCCGTGAAAATACATCTCCCCTTCGGGTCGTCTGGCGGCGTGGCCGCTTTGGAGCGCCTCGTTGTCGGCCATGAGTGCACACGGCTCACAGAGTGAAAGCGGAAGAGCGAGCGGGAAAATAAACGTTTTAAAAGTCCGACATGACAGCCAGTGCGTGGACAGGGGCTCTGCGCCGGTGTGGCCACTTTTGAGCGTCTCGTTGTCACGGAAAAGCACCACGACGACCCGGTGGGAAATTGTCGAAACCTCGAGTCTTTAACCGTATAAATGAATGGCATTATAGTGATAAACAGATGACTTACAGCAGCTTTCAACAGTACAAATCATAGCTCACTATTTGGCAAGTTCCAGCTACTGGTGCACATTAAGGTTATCGGTCATTGCTATCCAATTAAAATAAAAAAAATTCAGATGTGCTTTGAAAAAAAAACACAACAACCTCGAGATACTTGCTATTCACTAGGCAGTGATGTTACTCTTCCTGTTCAGTTTACTAAGTGTTAAACTACCAGTACTTAATTAATAGCTAAAAAATACGTACACTCAAATTGCCTTCCTGTAGAGGCCTAATGTTTGCGCCCATTGATCTTGCACAGGTGTACCTAATGAAATGACTCACGTGTTAGCATTGCTTTAAGAAACACGGGCGTAAATCCAGCATACTAATCTCGCTTTGCAGATAATAAAAAGGTCACTGTGAGCGCTTACCGTCGCTGACCCGTATACTGTATTTTAAAGCCATCGTCTGTTTTCGAATCCACTTAGAGGAGAAGAGCTCAGACATTTTTTTTTTTTCCCTTCTATGAGACCTCTTTAACTCATTCACTGCCAGACATTTTCAGACCCTCTTTTACCCTAACGTTTGAAAAAATATGAAAAAAATATATAAAGTCCTGAGATTGAATGGCTGGACTGTGAAAAGACAATATAATTAGCAAGTAACCTTATTTTTTTCAATTTCTTTTTTTTTTTTTATAACAGCTCTTCAATAAATATGTCAGCTTTGCATCCGTGGTGGCCCTCCAAGCGCACACCGCTTACATGTGGGACGTGGAGTCCAGGAGAAGCCAGGTATACCAATTCAACGCCTCGCCACCAGTGAACAACGCGGCGAAGTAAAAAGTTAAAGGCACGTACTGTACACTCCCCTCAGGTGCTGCTGTGGTCGGCCAGCAAAGTGTTTGAGGAGCTGACGGACATCGAGAGGCAGTTTCACAAAGCTCTGTACACGGTCAGGACGTACATCAAGTGCGAGAGGTACTCGGTGGGGCTCCTGGACATGACCAAAGACAAAGTGAGGGAGATGTATATTTGAGAAATGGGACTTTATTGATGATTACATTTTTCATCATGAGGCTGTTTTTTTCCTCTCTTTTTTTTTTTTTTGTTTTTTTTCTAACCTGCAGGAATTCTTTGATGAGTGGGCCATCAAACTCGGGGATCAGGAGCCCTACAAGGGTCCGAAGACGCCTGACGGCAGAGTAAGTTCGTTCATCAAAATGGACATTTACCCAAGCAGGCTCGTTATTTTTTGCGCTCTTCCTTCCACACAACTTTAACAACGCGTTTTTAAAGTGATTGTTTTCTTTCTGGGTTTTAACACAGAAATATTACGTCAGCGAGTCATAACTTGTTTTTATGTACGTGTTTTTGTGTTCCGTAAAATCAGGAAATCAGCTTCTACAAGATCATTGACTACCTGCTGGAAGACAAAGAGGAAATTAAAGTTATCCCGTAAGTACTGTGCACTGAAAAAAAAAAAGAAAAAAAGAAATCACAGACATCTTTGTTTTGGTAACTCAGCTGTCGTAAGGTCTCGCAAAATGAACTTTCCCGTGCGGGGCACTAAAATGTTGACTTTAGAATTGTCAATGAAGCTCTGAAGTTAAAGGTCCATCCTGATAAATTTGAGTACTATGGGAAAATTTACTTCAGTATTTATATTTAAAAATTAATTGAGATTTGGTAAACATAGAGTGAAATATTTCACAATTTTATTTGGATAATTTTGATGATTGTAGCTTACGGATAACGAAAACCTCAAATTCACTATCTGAAAAAAAAAAATGTGATTACTGGTACATAAGAAATTAAATGATTAAACTAACTGATTTTTAATATAGAAGTTGGCCGTGTGAAAAGTATTTTCCTACTGTATGTGTTTAATAAATGTGTATAATGTAAGCGTTTCACATTTTGAAGTAATCTGCTGAAATAAATGAACTTTTCCACCATATTGTAATGTATGGAGTGCCGTGGTAACTAATTACCGGTAGTGTGTGCCGTGGTAACTAATTACCGGTAGTGTGTGACTTGCCAGCGGCCCCCCTGTGGACCACTGGGCTCTGGTCAGCGGACTGCCGACCTACGTGGCTGAGAATGGATTTGTAAGAGCCACTTTTTCGCTTCATCATTTTGGGAGAGAGCATTTTGCAAGACCTGAATTGATCTACTGTTTCATATACTTCTAGATTTGCAACATGATGAATGCAGTGGGGGATGAGTATTTTTCATTTCAGGTGAGACGATATTTCTTTTGGGATTAGGACAGGTGGGCAAAATAATGCCACATGCGGCCCACTTCGTTTTTTTTTTTGTTTTTTTTTTGTCCAACCCACTGAGCATTTTCCTGAAATTGCTTAGTTAATTTTTTTAAATAGCTTATTAAATAATTGACGGGGTGGGCGGGGGTCATTTAAAAATATTGAAGAAAAAAAAAATTGCGACTCTGCGGGTGGTGAGTATGCGGGGCTCCACTGTAATTGCTTAACTGATTTATTATAAATCATGACAATAAAAAAAAAAACTTAAAATGTTTACAAATATATACCGGTACACATTTTAACCTTTATTAAACAAATTTTAAATGAATTACATTTGAATGACTTATTAAAAAATGCAACTACATATAACAATTTAAAAATACATTTTACTTTGTTTTATTAAATAATTGGCTAATTAATTATAGTTGTATTAATATGGGGAATAATACAATTCAAGTTTTTTAATGAACTATTTAAATCACTCAACTAAGCTACTTATATAATACTTGGCCCATCTGTGCATTTTTAAATATCAAGCGTGTCCCCGAAGTTTGCTTTGTGTCTGAAAACAGTGACGTCGTGCATGTGGATTTGAACTTACAGAAAGAGGCGGTTGACGAGAGTGGCTGGACGATCAAGAACGTCCTCGCCCTCCCCATCGTCAACAAAAAGGAAGAGATCGTCGGCGTCGCCACCTTCTTCAACAGGAGAGACGGCAAACCCTTTGACGACAACGATGAACAAATTACAGAAGTGCGTCCAAAGCGCTTCAGTGGCTTGCGAAAGCAATCCATTTCAATTGAGTAAACGTGCCTATGCGTTTACTTTATAGGCCCTGACCCAGTTCCTGGGCTGGTCCACTTTGAACAGCGACACGTATGACAAACTTAACAGGACCGAGTGGAGTAAGGACGTGGCGCAGGAAATGCTCATGTACCAAACCAAGGCTACGCCAAACGACGTACAAAGCATTTTGGTAAGACTCCAAACTCAGAGGTGGGCGGTCAACTGATGTTACTCTTAGTATGTCAGAATCTCAGAATGTCAAACCGCCTCCGTAGAACACTCAAGAAAAGTTTGGTTCTACACCTGAAGACTGCGACCAGAAGGCGATGTACAAACTACTGGTGGGCACCCGAACGCGTTACTTATTTCAAGACCGCTGTACTGTTGGTGACACTCAAATTTGTCGCACGCATCCAAGAGAGCCAACATTCCCGAATCCAAGACGGTGGATCTGCTGGAGTTCAGCTTCAGTGACTTCCCACTGTCTGAGTTTGAGCTCATCAAGTGCGGCATCCGCTGCTTCTTCGAGCTGGGGGTAGTTGAGAAGTTTAAAGTCCCGGCGGAGGTAACAGCCTGCCTCTCCACTTATTTGTCACTCCTAGTGGACGTTTACGGTAAAAACGACGTTGAAAACAAAGCGGAATTAAACATCGCGTAATTTAAACGTCAGAAGGTTTCACGGCACCATATCACTCGATTCATGCTAACAAAGAAGGTGAAACGCTGCAGACATGCTAACGGGAATTAGCATTGATGTTATAGTCATTTTAAACCTTCAAACAACTTTAATCGACACACAGCGGCAAGACATACAAACACAATAAAGTACATACTACAACAACAACGATTACTGGAGCTATGTGGGGGACATTTCCCTGACTCTTTTTCTTGCTATTAATTACCTAGCATATTTTTCAATAGACTAAAGAGCTAAACAGCATGTTGCTTCACAACGCGGTGCTACACTGAAGGCTCTAAATTTGGACTTAAAATGGAGTTCAACCCAAGCATATATTTTTTTAAGAATATGTTCAGTGCAGGCCCACTACTTGAAAAAGCACAGCATTCTGAGTAATATTTTAATTGTGGAATATGAGTTAAGCAACAAAATCCAGCCGTTTTTAGCCATCTCTGGGGCGGCGGCCATTTTGTCACTTCTGTCGACTGAAAATGACATTACAGTCGCTCGGATAGCGACCAATCATGGCTCAGCTTCAGAAAACAGGTGAGCCTGACCTGATTGCCGCGCAGTTGTGATGTCATTTTCAGTCAACGGAAGTGACAAAATGGCCGCCCCTTGAGATGTCTTAAAAAACGGCTGGATTTTGCTACTTAACTCATACTTCATATTAAAAATAATGCCTTTTTTCCCAACTAGTGACTAGTGACTTCCCCTTCAAATAGAACTCACGCATGTATGTCGACCTTTTTACGCAGATCCTGACGCGCTGGATGTACACGGTTCGCAGGGGTTACCGTGACATCACCTACCACAACTGGAGGCACGGCTTCAACGTGGGACAAACCATGTTCACCCTCCTGCTTGTGAGTGGAAGACGAGTCTACTCTTGCCCCTCCCTGGTTGCTTTGCGACGTTTGTGAAAACACGGGCTCGCTTCCTTCCAAAACAGACGGGCAAGCTGAAGAAGTACTACTCGGATCTTGAGGCCTTTGCCATGGTGGCTTCTGGATTTTGCCACGACATCGACCACAGGGGGACCAACAACCTCTACCAGACAAAGTAAGGACTTTGGAAGGGACTGAACTAGACCGGGTTTCACCAACGGGTAGCCCCTAAGCACCACATGGGTAGACCACCGGTCCTGATGTTTCAGTGAATGACATTTTTTTTCCCCGAATTGTCTCTAGTTCTTAAAATATTCCATTTTTTTTGTTGTTTTTAAAAAGTGCAAATAAGAGGAAATTTATGCCGTTAGTATTCTCTTTATGCTACAAATTTGAGGCTGAATCCGTCTTTTCAAGCTTTCAAAAATGCCCGTACGGGATTCTTTCATTTTTGATGCAATACCGTGAAAGACAGCAATCGTTATCGCAGAGCGCCTTCTAATATGCAAATCATGTTGTGACATGTTAAAATCAAACAAAAATTCAGAAAGTGAGGCATTATCAGCGGTGCACTAATACAAAAACAGCTGATGTCAAAGCAACAAACACTATTTTCAGTAACGGTCAAAGTACATTTCGGTAATTGTCAAAGCACATTAATTAGCAATCAATTAATCGTCAAAAACATAACAGTTACCTACTAGTTACTTAATACTTATAGCGGAAGTCAACCCAAACATATTTTTTTCAAGAATACGTTGCCAGCAGGCCCACTAGTTGAAACACAGCATTCTGATAAATGTTGCGTTTGTGGAATAAGTGTTAATCCACTCGTTTTTAGCCATCTCTGGGGGCAGCCATTTTGTCTTCGGTCGCCTGAAAATGACATCACAACTGCTCACAACAACCAATCACGGCTCAGATTCAGAAAACAGGTCAGCCGTGATTGGTCGACGTGAGCGGTTGTGATGTCATTTTCAGTCGACAGAAGACAAAATGGCCGCCCTCGGAGATGGCTAAAAAACGAGCGCATTTTGCTACTTAGCTTAGATTCCGAGCTCGGTCACGGAACAAATTCAATCACTTGATGCTGATGGTGTCCTCTTGTAGGAGCGCATCACCACTGGCCAAACTTCACAGCAGCTCCATAATGGAGCGACACCACCTGGAGTACAGCAAAACGCTCATGGAGGACGAGGTGGGCCCTCGCCAATCGAAGATTTTCTTTTTTTTTTCCTTTTTCCGAGGCCACAAAACCAACCGCGATCATCACGTTCCTCGTTCCAGAACTTGAATATCTTCCAAAACCTGCAAAAGCGGCAGTTTGAGACCGTGCAGCATCTGTTTGAAGTTTGCATCATCGCTACTGACCTCGCCCTGTATTTCAAGTCAGTTCACGTCAGCTTAGCCAATTTGCTTCTTGTCTTTCTGGAAATGTCCGCCTGGTTTACATCACCTCCAGGAAGAGAACAATGTTCCAGAAGATCGTGGATTCGATGGAGACGATTCCGGACGAGAAAGACAAAATCAGCTACGTCTCCAACAACCCCACCAGGAAGGAGATCATCATGTAAATTCAAAATGGATCCCAGTATTTTCTTTTTTTCCTTTTGTGACAAATAATGAGATGATATCATCATGTTGTTGTTGTTTTTTTTTCTTCTGCAGGGCAATGATGATGACGGCGTGTGATCTGTCGGCCATTACGAAGCCGTGGGAGGTTCAGAGTAAGGTGCGGTTTCTGCAACTCCAGAAACGTGGTCATTTCTCGATATCACCCGCACATTCCCAAAATCTTCTTCTCCGTAATTTTCAGGTGGCTCTGATGGTGGCGGCAGAATTCTGGGAGCAGGGAGACTTGGAGAGGACGGTCCTTGAGCAGCAGCCTATTGTAAGAGCATGCTTGTGATAAGCGTTTTCCAATTAGAATCGTCCTTTAGGTTCCACTTCTTTAGCCAACCATGGACGGAAATCAGTCTCATCGGTTTGTGTCCACTTTCGTTCGCCAATCGTGCAAAGGAATGACGTTCTGCTCCGGTGTCAGATTGATAATCAGCCGTACTACTTATTCGTTTGCCATACAAGAAACAAAATTAGGATGACCACAAGGAGAAAAGGAGAAAGTTGGCTGTGACCACTCCCTCCGCAGTGTGTCCCTCCCTCTCTCAGATCCGCCGCCCTGCGAAATTACCAACACCAGGTCTAACTCGCCTCTCCTTCACACGGGATTAAGGCTGTTCACGAAAAAAAGAGCCCTTGGTGTCAAAATGATCAGCTTCTCCTTTTCTTAACTTTTCGTTAGCAATCAGCGGCTAACGCTGCCTATCTTCATTTGTTTTCAAATTAGCTTTGCATTACGTCTTCTTTGCTGACGTTCTGTTGTCTCCACTTAGTGTCTGAATCTTCTCTCGTGTTCCTTTTCATTTTTTCTTTCTTGTGTTTTCTCAAGCCAATGATGGATAGAAATCACGCCGACGAGCTACCCAAGATGCAATGTGGCTTCATCGATTTTGTCTGCTCTTTCGTGTACAAGGTAAACGACATGTTTTTGGACAATTTTTTTTTTTTTTGCACAATATGGACTATGGACAAAAGTATTGAGTCGCAATCCAACATCGCACTGCCGTTTTTGTTGATAACGAAGATCTCCTTTCCCGCCCTCCTCCTGCCCCGTGTTTGTTTTGCAGGAGTTTTCACGCTTCCACACAGAGATCTCGCCCATGTTCGCGGGTCTGAACAACAACCGGGGGGAGTGGAAAGCGCTCGCCGACGTCCACGAGGCCAAGATGAAGGCCATTGAAGACGAGAAGAAAAAACTGGAGGGTGGAGGAGAGCAGGCAGAGGCGAGCGGCAAGTCAAAGACGTGTGTCATCTGCTAAGACTGCTGTGGATTGTTTGAGCATATGCACGGGAAAAGTTGGATTTTCACCAAACGGGGGCTACCCCAAAATCTGCATTTTTTAATTTTTTTTTTTTTAATTTATTGATTCATTTCTTTTTGCTTTGTGTTGCGAGTGAGCTTCAGATACGGATATTATAATATACAGATATTTTCTTATTTTCAAAACACAAACAATTGTCATGGTTTTGGCATTTCAATTCAATTGATTGGGGAAAATTGAGTCTGTGAAATTACCAGTTTGGTTATAGAACGAATTCAACTCACAAGTCAAGAATTTGTGTTGCATATACTGATTCTTTTCATATCTTAACTATGATTTCAGTTTTAAACTGTTATGTGTTGTCATGCCAAATATGAATAGAATTACATGATTAAAATGAGATTTTTAAGTTGTTGTTGCATTTCACGCAAAAAAAAAAAAAGAAAGAATACTATGAGTTATGTCATTTTCCTTTGCTTTTAAAAACATCTTCTGCTATATGATGAGCAACATAAAGAGATTTGAATCTTTTGGATTTGTTTATAAGCCCATTGGAGTACCTTGGCTTTTTTTTTTTTTTGAGTCCTCCCTGCTTACTACATAAAGAAAAAAATACTGATGTCCTGCTTAGAATTCTGCTGGGCACGTGTGGCAACCAGCGAGGCCGAGAACACTAACACACAGGACGAGACAGATTATGGACGAGATTATATGAACAATAGCCTGTATAGAGAATCAAACATGTAAATAAAATCGACTTTTGAAAATCATGCCAATGTCGTATTTATGTCATGACATGCAGGCGTATTAAGGTAACACAGCAGTGAGAATTTACAATACATAGCGACCATATAGATCTATATTCACTTATTTTATATAGTTTCACCCCTTTCCACACAGTCTGAGCGTATTAAAATGCACATAAATTTAGACACACCATATCATAAATGTAATTGAATTTGCCTCAAAGCACTTTTTACAAAACGCGCAATTGAACTGCGTACTATCAAATTCTGTTATTTTTTTGTTTATAATAACCAAAAATACATTATACCAATCGTATTAATTAATTTATTTAAATTATAGAAAAATAAAATGAAATTTTTTTTTAATGTCCAAAGAAATTACGTATCTCTATAAATGTCATGGGGGGGGGGGGGGGTCAAGAAATTTTTTTTTTTTAATTAAAAAATGGACATGCTTTTTGTTATATTTTTTGTTAGGTCATATGTTAATAAATTACATTTATTATGTTATATAAGCTAAAACAGTGTGGGCAAAGATATAATACAAATTTATAACAACTATAACTATCATTATTAGTATGAAGTCCCCCAACTATGAAACGCTGTTGAATAACCAAACGCTCCTGAGCATTATATGAGGAAATACACTATTTGTATCGGAAATTCAGTGCATTTGGACAGCTGACATGACAGATGATTTAAACGTGAATATATTTCCCTTTAGATAGCCATCTTCAATCACTGCAAGCCATACGAACAACAGGAGCACATCAGCGGTTAGTGGACAGTGCATTCTATTGTCTTCTTTCAAGACCCGTCTTCTCGTCACACCACAATCATGTCCAGTGTTGTCGGTGGAGGTCATGAAAAATACCATTCGTCCATTACGCTTACTCTCCTTCTGGGAACAGTCTCTCCCTCTGCTCTACATGCTTGCTCATAGCTTGAGTCTCGTCCCCCGACCTTTTGCATCCCCTGAGTGCTCGTGGAAAGAAAAAAAGAAAGTCCTGACTGCCCCTTGGCTAAATTGCATTATCATGATAAACAGACACAGGATATGAAATGTTGTAATATCATTAGAGGAGGCATTAAAGTCGGCTTGTGTTAGAGAGAGAGAGAGAGAGAGAGAGAGAGAGAGAGAGAGAGAGAGAGAGAGAGAGAGAGAGAGAGAGAGAGAGAGAGAGAGAGAGAGAGAGAGAGAGAGAGAGCTTAAATACCGCATTGCCTCAGACAGGAGATCCCCCACGGGGTTTATTTACTCAACTGCAGATGGGGGAGGCGTCAACTAGGGACCAGGTCAGACTGACCCATCATAGGTGAAAATCTACCATTTAGAGAGACCACCCCAAAAAAAAAAAAATTGAATCGTTTATCTTACATATTTTTATTTATTAAAAGCACTCTTATTAAAATATTCACAGGTGAAGTTTACTATACAACGGATTGATTAAAAACTAGAATTAAACATTGTATATTTAAACACCAACATGTTCAACCAAACCATTTAATTTCATCTAAAAGTCCGCAAGCTTAATGCTAACATGCAATGCAAAAGGTCGCAGACAGGCAAACGGAAATTAGCATGAATGTTACGGTAATTATAAACCTTCCAACAACAGTTTCTTTACCACACACCGAGCAACGACGCCTGCAAACAGAGCAAAAGTGAAGGCGCGCAACTCTAAAATGGGACTTGACTGTACACTTTAAAACCCCACAAAATAAATCCCAGTGGAACAGTTACTTTTTCGATTAGTGTACCGATTACTGTGACCACAAACATTGATGTAGCCGAGTCCTCATAGATCACATCAAACGTGTTTTCTGTTTGAGTGCATAAGAGGCGGGGGCGGTTACTGAACTGAGGCACACCAGCTGTCACTATGAACAGGGGGCATTCCCCACACCCACGCTAACACAAGGGACGGACAGTCACGTCTCAAGTCCATTAGTCGTCATGGAAACCATGCATGGAAAATCAAGCAGAAAATACGATAAACGTGTTTGCAAAAGGGCAGGAAACACCTTTTGGCAATGAGTGGAAAGCTGTGTGGAAGTTTGATAAATAGAATCACTCGAATACATGGTCCATATTGTTGCCATTGATTTTGATGGGGTTCCCTGCCCGCCTCTTCTTACGTCTTCTGTGAAGCTGAAGTAATACAGGGTCAATATCGCCGATGCCAATACTGATATTTTTGAACCATCAAGGTGAAAAATCAGAATGAATCTTGATGAGCTTTAAGTGCTTTTTTGTTTTTGGATTATTAATTAATTAAAAAACAATGACAACATTTGGCAACACTTACAAGTAAATAGAAGATGGTTTGATAAGGACATTTATTTTCACATTGGTATCAGCCATTCAATATCATCAATATTAATGGCAGTTCATTCTGGTATCGATTAATATGAAAATCAGTATCATTATCAATATTATCAACCACCAGTAGACTTTACTCGTTCACGTAGTTAAAGATTAGTATCTACGGCTCTATTGATATTTGTATCGAACCAACCACCAGGAGAAAAGACATGTACTTTCAAATTGCTATCAATCTTTACCAAGACAGTACTGATGTATGGATCAATACACCAGTGGATTTGATAGGCAGTTCCATACTATCAAATAGTATCAATTTTAGTGATACTGTATTGATCCACCCACCAGTGTAAATGATATGAGTTTCACACTGGTATCAAACAATGTCATCGTTGTTATTGACATCTGGATCAATGCCCCACCAGCAATGACAAGCATGTTAATAATGACATCAAACAATAGCAATGATACAAATATCCTAATTCATCTACCCACCAGTGGCATTGACAGGCCTTTTCACATCAGTTTCAAAAATATCAACAATATTGGCGTCTGGATCGATCCACACCGTTGCAATGGCATGCATTTTCACACTGATATCAAACCTGATCATCAATAAGAACACCCGGATCGATGCAGCCACCAGTGGAAATGACATGCATTTTCACACTGATATCCAACAATATCACCAATAGGAACACCCGGATCGATCCAGCCACCAGTGGAAATGACATGCATTTTTACACTGATATCCAACAATATCACCAATAGGAACACCCGGGCTCGATCCAGCCACCAGTGGAAATGACATGCATGTTCACACTGATATCCAACAATATCACCAAGAGGAACGCCCGGATCGATCCAGCCACCAGTTGAAATGACAAGAATTTTCACACTGATATTCAACAATATCACCAATAGGAACGCCCGGATCGATCCAGCCACCAGTGGAAAATGACATTCATTTTCTCCTGCTGGTTCACCACAGAACTCACACCTCCTTCTCCTCCTCTTCTTCTTCCTCTTCCTCCTCTTTGCGCCCCCCCCCCCCTAAACCATAAGGCGTGGTTTTCACTCGGATGGAGATGCGAGCTCCGTCTGCTCCCGCTGGGTTCCCCCACCTGCGCCCGTGCACATCGCGCTCCCTCTTGTGAGTGAGCGAGTCGCATTATTTGCAACGTGATTCTTTTTTTTTTTGGGGTGGGTGGGTGGGTTGACTTGATCCTCAGCACGGAGGAGAGGCTCGTCTCGCCGATCGACAAGCGGCTGCGGCGGCGGAGGAGGAGGTGGAGGAGAGCGGGTTGATGCGCGGAGGACGCCCCGGGAGGAGGATGGCTCCCACACCGCGCCGAGCATCCCGGTGGCTCGTCGCGCTCGCGCTCGCGCTGGCGTGCGCGGGGCCGCCGCCGGCCGACGGCAGGCGGCCCAGGCAGCCGCGGTGCCCCGCGTCCTGCACATGCACCAAAGACAACGCGCTGTGCGAGAGCGCCGGCCTCATCCCCAGAGCCTTCCCGCCCGATGTTATCTCACTGTAAGACAGCCTCAGCCCTCTTCGCCCTCCTCTTCTTTTTCATTGCAGTGTTTTTTTTTTTTTTTTTTGTTCGATTCCCTCGCTTCAGGTCTTTCGTCAAGTCGGAATTCGCGGAGATCCCCAAGGAGAGCTTCATCCACACGCCCGCCCTGCACCTCCTGTGAGCAAACTCTTGCAATTTTCTCCTCCCTGTCTTCTTATTTTGCTGCAAACTAACGCCATGTTGGGATCGCTCTTTCTAATACAGTGGTGCGTTGTGATAACAGTAAAAATTGATCCTTGGCCGCATTTGGAACTGAAACCCCCCCCCCCCCCAAAAAAAAAAACACTAATCTCAAAGGTTCCAACAACAAAATATTTTAGAACGCGTCTTCTAAAAAGGAAAATGGGGTGTACGTCACCACGGCAACAGTTTGTGCATCATGATGCTTCAATTGGTTGTGCTGCTCCTTCTGGGTGTGCCCGCCTTGGCCACCGGGGGGCAGTACAATAGAGTCATACACACAAACGAAGAAGAGTGACTCAAACTACAATGGTAATCATTTTTCGCAGAGAAAAAAGAATATATGCCTGTGAGTATTTCTATTTTCCTGTACGTCTTTTTCCACTGTGTCCATTGCCTATCGGATTATAACGCCACAAATATTGACGCTAATCGTTTTTATAAGATAGCATTAAGCTAGTGGGGGCAGTCCTTTTTTTTTGTTCGGAATACATGATGTGTGCCAGCACTAGTCTAATCAGTGCATTTTGATCATTATTGCTGTTGAACAAAATTACTCCAACTAGAACATCAGAACTTTATTTGGGGTAAAACAGGCGTGTGCCGACTCCAATTTAACAAGAGTTGGAACGTGGTTGACCACTGCCATTGACGGCAAGAGATGTCAAATATCCCGGGAGGGCTGGCAGTGGCCGCAAGAGGGTATGCACACTTGTGCAACCACATTCTCCGTTTATTTTAAATTCCCCCCTTGAAAAGGTTTTGAAATTTTGGAATCCAGCTAAAAATCTTTCCGTCGTAACATTTTCAAATCGTAGAATGCTGATGTTAAACATCTGTGCAGCCTCTTCACAGCCAATAACCTGGAGTCGATAGATGAGGACGCTTTCCTCGGTCTTCCTCATCTGGAATACCTGTGAGTGAGCAACGCGAAAATCCCAGTTCCGAAGAACGGGTTCTTAGCATTCAACATGTTCTCATCTTTTTCCCCTCAAAGGTTCATTGAAAACAACCAGATCAATTCCATATCGCCGTACGCTTTCCGAGGATTGAAAACCTTGGTGCACCTGTGAGTACGACGCCCTCCGAAATGTATTAGAACGATTCTGGATTCTATACTGAGAGATTTCGATATGATACCTAAAAATGAAAATAAGGACACCGTGAATTATATTGCAGAGGCGTTGGAGGAAAAAACGAATTGTGCTTTAAATTTTTGGTAAAAAAAAACATACAATCAAGTTCTCAAGACTTTTTCTGCCCAACAATAAAGACACAGATTCTTTCCTGAAGGGGAAAAAAGTAGGCATCCATTTGAGACGATGTATTTAAAGTGGTTTACAGCTTTTATTTGAGCTGAGGCAATGAATCGTTTAATTGGATTACATTGCGGCACGGTGTCTATTGGAGTGGAGACATTATTTGAGGTAAGGTTAATACGGCATACGGATTGACTTCTGCCTCTTCAGTAACATGCGACAATAATAAATGAGGATAGCATATTTTCTCAAATGACCCCTAAATGACACCATGCCCCAATTAGTTGCTGGGAAAATTAAACACCCGACTCAAATAGATGAATCGCTTTACCCATAACAAAAGCTGAGTTAAGTGCGGAGCCTGTTTCAACTCTGCTGCTAACCAAAACGGCAGCATTAAACCATGTAAAGCGTTTCCCGGATGAATCCATGTGTGTGGTCTTGCCGCGTGTTATAGATGAGTACTGAAGACGAGAACATTTTTAACGGCAAATTGGCGTTCCATTAGACGCGGTCACACCGCACTGCCGCCAAGAGACAATTGATGATGACTGGCTCTAAAAAAAAATATGTTAACACAGTGGTTCTTCTTCTTCATAATAACAATAATCATAATGATAATCCTACTACGAGAGTAACGCTCTTTTTCCTCAAAGAACACTGTGCCTGCATTGTTCCTGCGCAAACCGCGCATACCCTCAGGCAAGGAAACACCGCCTCAAAACATCTGCACTCAGGTGTTCTTCCTCCTATTGCGCAATAGCGTGTGGTTAGCGATAGCGTACAAGGAGGAGAATAGAAAAGAGGAGGTGCTGTTGGACTCGATCATGACACGTGATTTTTTTTTTCTTCTTTTTTTTTTTCTTTTTGAACAGGAGTCTGGCTTACAATAATCTTGAAACCATCCCCAAAGATTTGTTCAAGGGCCTGGAAGCCTTGACAAAAGTGTAAGTCACACTTCCACCCCCCCCCGCATTTCATTTTTTAACACTTGCAAGTCTGAAGAATTGCATAATCCGTTACATAATAGGCCAAACTATGCAAACATGAACAATGACTTTCTTGTACAACGGCCTCTATTTTTAGCCGACGCCATCATTACGCCTCTCCGGCCGAGGCTCGGAAAAGCGTGTGGGCCGCCGGCGCATTTCGCACCATTAAAATTGCACGAGGGGGGAGAATTTGGAACTAATGAGACTCTGAACATGTCTGCGACTCCATTCCAGTGCTTCTCGCTTTTAATGAGAGTACAGTAGAAGGGTGAAGGCATTTTGGGGACGCGCTTTTCGGGTATGACAGTAAATTCCCCACGGTCCAGGGGTCAAACTGTCTCGAAGCGTCGCGGGCAGGGCTGGTTTTGAACCGTAACCGATTTTTCTGGATAAAACGATTAGAAAAGACGTCCAAATCGCCACGTTTTTATTTTTGGTGAATCTAAGCGTAAGCGTAGTTTCCTCTGCATTTCCGCTTCCTCCCACGAGCGCGCAGTCCGATAACAACAACGACAACAACATCCATGGCTACCGGCGATTCTGCTATTTGCTCAGGCAAGCGAGCGTGACTACCTTCTCTCATGTTGATGATTTCATTTCAGATGGCGTATGCACTTTCTTCTTTCATTACTGGTTCAATTAAGAAGAGATCTGAAATCTATTGTGGAAGTAAAATGCCGTTAATCCCGCTAGCATTTTGAGTTCAAGGAAGAAAAATTAAGTTCAAATAAAAGACATTCAAAATACTTAATTTTTCATAATTTTTTATGTTACAAAGAAATCGCAATGGTAGAAAAATAATCGTGATTTTCTTGTTAGGCAAAATTGAACAGCCCTAGTTGCTGGGGGAATTTTTTTTCCTCCCGCACGGACTAATTTTATGGCTAAGCGATGCTCAGACTGGCCAACTTAACATCAGTCAACTACACTCTGATTGGCTGACACCCACGTCACTCACCGGGCCAGGCTCCGCCTTTAAAGCCAAACCCTTTCAAAGTCAGAGATACGACGGTGTGTAGAACATTGCGGACGGGTACCTCGAGTGAACAAAACCCGGTGCTGGTTTTTATTCAATCAGTTGATAAATCAATGGGATGATCGGCGGAATGCTCGATTCGAAAAAATATTCAATGGTTTCAACTTTAAATGGGAAAGACGTAACGAGTGCGACTCAGATAAATTTATATTCTTTTACATTCTTAATTGTCACTGTGTAAAATACCACAACCCACAGTTAAGAGTAAATTCAGTAAAATACCGAAACTCCAATTAGGGACGCGTATGCTGCGACAGAGGGACCAAATATCACGAAAAGCCAAAGAAAAAGCCAGACATGCAAATTAATCCTCGCCTGAACTCTTGCGAAGTACGCCGAGGCGTTGCTCGACCTCCTGAAGTCCGGAGTGTCTTTGGAGGCATATTTCGAGGTGTTTGACCCCTGAAGTGCAACACGTGTTTTTTTTTGGGGGTTTTTTTTTTCTAGAGACCTGCGAGGCAACCGCTTCACGTGCGACTGCAAGCTCAAGTGGTTGGTGGAGTGGATCGACGGCACCAACGCCACAGTGGATCGAATCGAGTGCAAAGGCCCGTCGGCACTGCAGGACAAGAGGATCAACGACCTCGCGCCGCAGTCCTTCGACTGCATCACCACAGGTGCTGCCGGGCCCCGCCGTTTTCAAACATGAACGTTAGTAAGTTACGAAGTATTGTGTTTGCCGGCGGATTAGTTGGCTGCAGTGTTAGTTGCCGCTAAATGTCTGTTGGTTGGTTCGTAAGTTAGTTTGGACTTTTGACATCGGGCGAGCATGTCAGTTGGTTACGCAGACACGTAAAGTGGTTGGTCGTGGAGTTAGCGAGCGCCACCGTTTTACGGCAGTCGAGCACCTTGGCGAGTTGAGTTAGCTGGTTGATTGTATTCGTTGTTCGGTCGGTGAGACGGTTGTGTGGGTTGCTTGGTTCAACTTTTTATGTTTAGCAGTCAAGCGCCGGTTGCATTGGTCGGGAAGTTGGTTCGTTGTCGGTGGGTTGGTCAGGTTCAACTTTTGACGGTTTTCGGTCAAGCGCATCGGTTGCCTATGTGTGTCGGTTACTCAGTAGGTTGGTTGCTTGTATTGGTTGTCGGGACTGGTTGCCTGAGTGAGTTCATTCGTTGGTTGTGTTCGTTGATCATTGGCTAAATGTTTGTGTTGATTGGTTAGTCGGCTAGTAACAGGTTCCACGTTTTACATCCGTCGAGCATGCTACTTGGTTAATTAAATAGCCGGCTGCTTGGTTAGCTCATTTTAACTTTTGACTCCGACTTCTGAGTTGATTTGTTGGCGGTATTGGTTGGTTGGTTCGTTAAACGGTTGTGTTGGTTGGTGGGTTAGTTTCAACTGTTAGTTTAACTCAGCTAAGCTAGCTTGTTGTTTGGTTGGTTTTATTGGTTTTCAATCTAGTCGGTCGGTCACGGCTGCTTGGTTAGTAGGTTTTCGACTCCGTAAGGCTTATTATTCCAATGTGTTTGTTCATTTCTTTCACGCCAGCAGTCTTATCCTTCCTTTCCGACCGTCTTCCATCACGTCGTACCCTGATAACGTTCAACACGTAAACAAAAATCCGTTGCTCCCCGAGTTTTTCCTTTCGTTACGATCGACTGGCTTGCGGTTTCCGGAGCACCATTCAGCCGATTGTAGAAACCTCCGCTCTCCCGAATGCTTTTGCAGTTGACTTGATTTGTTTTTTGTCTCGCTCACAGAGTTTGCTTCGTATCAGTCCCTCAAGTTCGAATCGATATCGGTGGAGGCCTTTACCTTTGGCGACGACCAGTACGTGGTCTTTGCTCAGCCCTTCATTGGCAAGTGTAGCTTCATGGAGTGGGATCACGTGGAGATGGTCTTCAGGAATTTTGATGACATCGACAGTAAGTACAAAAAAGACTTTGCGACTGCTCGACTGGTGACCGTTTCTCCTAAATGAGGTGAACGGAATGGTCTTGAGTTTTCTGTTTGAAATCTGCGAGACCGCAGATTCACACAGGAAGTAACGTCATGTGATAAAATTGCCACACACACACGCATAGTAACAAGATGATGTCAGCCCTGTTTACTCTGGCCACGCGTCATTTACATGGATCACGATCACTGAGACACAAATCGATTCCGAATGTGCAGTAAGAAACATTTGGTTATGGATTGAGTGGAGTTTCAGTGAGAATGTTTTGTCCCTCTGAAACGAGCTATCGAGACGTTTTAAAAGACTGTGCCGCAACTTTTCATTGTTCATTTTAGTCGACGGCGAACCCCCGTTTAGAGCGGGAAAATCTGTTATCCAGAGAAGCTTTTTTTCTTTTTTTTTTAATGATTTCACCCCTCCTACGCGCTTTAAAGATATTCAAACCTTAACACGCAAACTTGTTTGCGAAACATGAGCTCATTAAAACACACCGGCTACCCATAAAAATGTCTCTTCTAAAGTATTCCCTTAGCTCCTGTTCTTGCTCTCTTGCCGATGAGGCGAATAGCATCCGCAACGACGTGAGCCTCAATCGTTCGATCGCCGTCTCGCCCCCCCCTCCCCCCCGCAGGCACTTCCACGGTGATCTGCAAACCGCTGGTGATCGACAACCAGCTCTTCATCATCGTGGCTCAGCTGTTCGGCGGCTCGCACATCTACAAGCGCGACACCTCGGCCAACAAGTTCATCAAGCTCCAAGGCATCGACGTCCTCAAGATCCGCAAGCCCAACGACGTGGAGACCTTCCGCATCGACGGGGAGTCCTTCTTCGCCGTGGCCGACAGCTCCAAGGCCGGCTCCACCACCATTTACAAGTGGAACGGCAACGGCTTCTACTCGCACCAGTCGCTCCACCCCTGGTACCGCGACACCGACGTGGAGCACGTGGAGATCTCGTCCAAGCCTCACCTCATCCTGTCCAGCAGCTCCCAGAGGCCCGTCATCTACCAGTGGAACAAAGGCGCCAAGCTCTTCGAGCGGCGCACCGACATCCCCGAGATGGAGGACGTCTACGCCGTCAAGCATTTCCAGGTCAAGTCGGACCTCTTCCTCTGCCTGACCCGCTTCATCGGCGACTCCAAGGTGATGCGCTGGGACGGCGCCCTCTTCCGGGAGCTGCAGACGGTGCCGTCGCGCGGCTCCATGGTGTTCCGGCCCTTCGCGGTGGGCGGCTGGCAGTACGCCGTCCTGGGCAGCGACTACTCCTTCACTCAGGTGTACCGCTGGGATGCCAAGAAAGGCCAGTTCGCCCACTTCCAGGAGCTCAACATCCAGGCGCCCAGGGCCTTCTCGCCCGTCTCCATCGACGGCCGCCAGTTCCTGCTCGCCTCCAGTTTCAAAGGGAAAACGCAGATTTACCAGCATCTGGTCATCGACCTGAGCGACTGAGCGCCGCGGCTTGGACGTATGCCCGGATGGCGGCTGATGCTATCTTGAGAAAGGCGTGCGTTATTATGCCGCGTCTTCTCCTTTCCAAGCGGGCAAAAGTATTGGGACACGTTGGTTCAGAAAAAAGAAAACGGACCCCGGAAAAATGTTCAGTCAGCAATATGAAATTCGCCTATTCTGAGTAGAGCCGCAAAAAAAGTCTCAAAAGGAAGACACGGGAAGACATTTTGCTTTGAGGCGATCGTTTCAGGAATCCTTCAAAAATTAACTTGTACTATGGGTTTATCCGATTCCGACCAAATTCAAACCACGTTTACACATGCATACTTACACATACTTTGCACTTCCGGATGACAGAAACTAAGATGGCCCTTCTAGTACGTCATTGATCGAGGCAGAGTGATTTGAGACGTGATAAATCCCAACTGTTGTCTTCTTCTCTACTGCCGTGGGTAGTCGGCCATTTCAGTTGTTTTTCTACGATTTTCCCTTTTTCCCAGGGTGTCCCAATACTTTGTCCCCGCCCCCCCGCCCCCGCCCCCACACATGATATTCTACCCAGATGCAGGTTAGGCTCAATGCATGCATCTCAAGCTAGAATCAGACTTTGTGCATGACCAGGCCATCCGCGCGTCATCGTCCACAAATCCAGAATGTGCATTATAACCCGATTTTTACCATCAGCCATACTCGCATTACATGTGTACGTACGCCAATGTATTTATCAGCACAAAGTAATGCTCACGTGGAACCTTTGAACCAATCTGCCAAAAAAAAGAAAAAAAAAAAAAAGAAAATGTTTACATTTTTCAGATTCAAATTTGTAAAAAAAGAAAATTTTAAAAAAGTGAAGCTTTTGTAAGGGGCAACAGCAGTTAGATTGATCTTAAAAAGACCTGCCTTCTTCTCCTTGTACATTTGAATCATGAATGTTTGTATTTTTAAACGATTGATGAGACCGTTTTTCAGGAGCGCTCGAATTATTTTCACAACCTTGAACTGAGGATTGTTTCACTTTTGCCTGTCGTGTATACAAACTGGTGACTTTTTTTTTTTTTTTCTCTTCCCCCCTCAACAATCGATTAGTCGCCTGGTCTAGTTGCAAAGAATCTCTGAATTGTAGCAGCAGCTCTGACAGTGTCGCGGTTAGGATCACATCATCATTGACTAACATTGTGCTATTCCAATAAAAGCTTCAATCGCTGACTAGTTTCGTGAGCTTGCGGCACCATCCACACGACTGCTCTTGTTATTCATCCTCAAGAATTGTGTGGCTTTCATTTATTGTCAAACAAACTTTGTGCAGTAAGATTAACAACTGAAATCATGTTTTAAATTGTAATAATGCACTTTTACACACATCACTAAAACACGCAAATATAGTAGACAATGCTTATAACATATTTTAAAAACACTTGAAATTCATCAAAGTTTCAGCATTTATATCAGGTATTAAATTCATTAACTTGTCCAATCCTACGGAAGAGGATTAGGGCCAGTGGGGCAAAAAAAAAAAAATAGGTTGTCAAGATTCTCACTTTTATCTCAGAATTCTGACTTTATTCTCAGAATTCGGACTTTAAAGTCAGAATTCTGAGAATAAAGTTAAAGTCAGAATTCTCACTTTAAAGTCGGAATTCTGACTTTAAAGTGAGAATCCTGAGAATAAAGTCTGAATTCTCACTTTTCAGAATTCACACTTTAAAGTCAGAATTCTGAGAGTAGAGTCGGAATTCTGACACTTAAATCAGAATAAGTCAGAATTCTGAGAATAAAGTCAGAATTCTGAAATAAAAGTGAGAATCTTACCAACCTTATTTTTTTCCCCCCCACTGGCCCTAGTCCTCTTGCGTACAATCCAGTAAACCATGACGACGTTTTTACTGACCAGAATAACAAAGCGTTGTGTACTCAACGGATTGTCAGTGGATCCACCCATGAAAGGTTGACGGACTTAACCACGCGGACTCCAACCCAAAATCCTCCTGTAGCCACACCTGCAGCGTAGAGTATAAATTGCTCAGAAAGACCCAAAGAAGACATTAAGTGTCTCTCACAAATGTACACTTTAAACAAGAACACATCTTAGCTACATGCTAGTCCTGGTCTTGTGTTTTTTTGAGTAGAACAAGTCTCTCTTTTAAAAAAAAAAAAAAATCACCTAAATATCATGACATTCAATTTTTATGTACTTTTCACATTATTTGCACAGTATGGAATTCAACAAAGCCATAGAATTTCAAAATATTTGAATAAATAAATGATGGATGCTTTGGTTAGAACAGTTAACTCATTCACTGCCAAGGACATATTTATTTGTCTTTTCACAGTCCAGACATTCAATCCCAAGAAATTATATATTTGTTTTCTTTTTTTTTTTTCTCCAAACGTTAGGATAAAATAGAGTGTGAAAATGTGTGGCAGTGAATGAGTTAATGATCCTTATGGTTCTTTTCTGTATCTTAAAAATACGGAATTGGTTTTACACTATATTTATTGCAGAGAGTCTCAAAACCTTGTGGCATGTGTCCAAAAACGTACCATTCAGAAACACTGGTCATCAGAGATGATGTTTTTTTAATTATGTAATATCATTTTTTTCCCCCCTTTATATTGCAATTGCGATTTAAAATGCGATTTTTCTCAAGGCCCTCTTCCCATGCACGTTTTTGTTTTCAAAACAAACATCTGTATGACAATAAACAATATCAGATTCATCATAACAAATGGTTGCTTTATAAGTAAAGTTTCGGCTAAAATGAGAACAAACGAACCATGAATTAATGTGAAACGTAAATAATCAAAAACAATGCAAATCATCGCGATCACGAAAGCTAAATGAAACGTGACATCCTAAAAACTATCCAAACACTTTTAAATGCGGCCATTTTAAACTAACTGACCAATATAAATTACAGTATTTACTGCACACAAGAACTATCAACATTTCAATTTGTATATAACATGAAAGGTCCCCTTTTTTCAGAATGAACATAAATCATCTTTTATCCAAATAAGGATTAACTTGAATCGAATTTAGGCTCCTACACGTGTGGTTGCTTCTCGTGTTTGTCTGACGCATGAAACGGGGAATGTGTATAACAGTAAGAGATAAATTGCTTGAACTGCAATCACGCAAAAAATGATGTCAGCAGAAGCGTAATTATTACTTCAGTATTTACATTTTAAAAACACAAAAATATTTTGAAGTGTGTTACGTTGACACCCGATTTCATACATTTACATATCCATATCAGGTACACCTTTACTTGGTGAGACTCCACTATATTCGTGTTTCGATTATTTTGATTGTCTCATGTAGCGACGCGAGAGATTTAAAACCGCTCCCGTACAGTAGCATCGTCACAGCGCCGCAAACGACAACCACAATCATTAAAATACTGTATTTGTTCAACCATTGTCCGACAATGACTTTTCAAAAAGTTAATAAAACAAACACAGATATTTTAACCTCAATTCCAGCATCAATTTGCGCACAACTAGCATTGAGCAACCCCATCAACCGAGGACCCCCGCTATAGCTCGTCAGATGCGCTAAACACATAATCCCAAACTTGTCCAACCCGGTAAATCATGTTTACCTTTTTGGACAAGAATAACAAAGCATTATGTCCAAAAGGATTGACGCGGGAGTCCACCCTTGAGAGGTTTACGCGAGTTTAACAACTCAGACCCCAAGCCCAAATCCTTGCGTAGCCACACCTTTAGAGCAGAGTATAAAGAGGCCGACCTGACTCAAGCAGGACATCAAATCATCAGAGTCTCTCCATTGAAACTTCAAGATGAGTCGCTTCGCCAGCCTGCTGATGCTCCTCCTGCTTGGTCTCTCTCAGGCCTACAAGGAAGAAGAAGCCCAAGAGCAAGACGAGGAAGACCAAGTCGACATCTCCACCGCAATCCTGACCGCCAACAGCGGCTCTGACGAGATCCTCCTGGAAGGAGACATGTTGGTCCCCAAAACCAGGAATGCCATTAAGTGCTGGTCCCAGAGCTGCCTGTGGAAGAAATCCACCAACGGCTACGTGGTGATCCCTTACGCCGTGAGCCGAGAGTTCAACGGCTGGGAGAGGCAAAAGATCGAGACGGCCATGAGGTCCTTCCACGTCGGCACCTGCGTCCGCTTCGTGCCCTGGAGCGGCGAGTACGACTACATCAGCGTGGAGAACAAAGTCGGCTGCTACTCGGCTCTGGGAAGGCAGGGCGGCGGGCAGGTGGTGTCCATCAACCGCGGCGGGTGCCTCTACCACGGCATCATCCAGCACGAGCTCAACCACGCTCTGGGCTTCCAGCACGAGCAGAACAGGAGCGACCGCGACGGCTACGTCAGGATCAACTGGGAGAACATCGACCCGGCCATGGCCTACAACTTCAACAAGCAGGACACCGACAACCTGAACACCCCGTACGACTACTCGTCCGTCATGCACTACGGGAGAACGGCCTTCAGCACCAACGGGGGGGAAACCATCATCCCGTTCCCCGACAACGGCATCCAGATCGGCCAGAGGACGGGCATGTCCAATTGGGACATCAAGAGGATCAACATACTCTACAGCTGTTAAAACAACACGGGTGATCTCTAGAGTATGCTCTCAATAAATTCAATGCAAGTCAACACTTATTGTCTCTTTATGTGCCACAAAGGTTTACCATACCACGAAAAAAGAAACAAATATGCAGAAAGATGCTGGCTTGGGTTTGCGGCGTCCACATTTTTTGATCTTTCACTTATTTAACACTAAAATAAGCCTTCAGTGCAGCTGATGCCATGCAAAACTATAATGATTTTACTTTCATATATACTGCATATGAAAATAAAAGCTCGATAACGATTTTCAGGATTCTGGGGTTGTCAGTAGACCTTGTCCCACTAGAATAGATCCACCCCCAATTGATTTTAGGCCACAAATGGCCCGCGGACCATAGTTTGGACACCTTTTCCTTGAGGTGTTTAAATGAAAATTTGCATTGTGAAATAAATACACCTCGCTGTCTATTGTCCCCCGGCGAAAACCGCCTCTGACGCCATAATATTGTCTTGGAATGTTTAACAAAACAAATTCCCGGAGAGATCGTCATAGGTAGGTATGGGCAGTAAAAATACATTGAGATATTAAACTATTTGGCAAATAATTAGGGGAATAATAAAAAGTGTGAGGAGCACAGAGAATAACATTATTGTATTAACGAAACAGTACATATTGGAGGGTAAAACATTTTAACTTACCTTGCGGTCAGTCGTAAAAGTGTCACTCACTCCCTGGGGGTGTGGGGGGGATGTGCATGACGTTTTTTCCCAATAACCTTTTTTTCTTTTTGTTTGTATTTTCTTTTTTTCCCCTATCTGTGTAGCCCGAAAGCAAATATTCACAGGAGACCACTGCTCCAAGTCATTCATCACAAAAGAAATGACAACGGAGAAAAGTGTGGTTAACTTGTACAGGTAGTAGCCTAACAACTTGCTTTGCTTGTTTGTCAATTTTCAGCAATGTGAATGCAGCGTGGCACTATGCTGCCCATCACAGGGCAATCCCGGTACTACAAACAAATTCCACAACAAAAACAGGTCGATTTATTGTATTTTATTTTTGAAAATACAGGCGTTTAAATAAAAGAAATGAATAACATAAATACTAAATTCATCTTTTTATATGCGTGCCATTCTTTATGAATCAGTAGATGTCTAATTTACATGTTGAACTCTATTAACAAGGTATCTTTGTATCTCCCATTTCATTTTAAGGTTTATCCAATAACAATGACAAAAAACAAACATTTAAGTAAAATTAACCAAAGGCATCAAATTATTTTTGGGACGTGTGCAAATCCTACACTTTAGGTTAGTAACCAACCAATCAGAGGATGGAAAAATGTAACATCATTGAGCGCCAACTACCTGGCCCCCTGAGGATGAATTTGAAATCCGATTAGCTAAAGAATCGGTCAAATTGCTAATACGGTATAGTTTAAATTTCATGAGCCAGCACTACTGATTCTGAAGGCCCTGTGCAGATTAGATTGACATGGCAACACAGAAGATGAAATCTGATTGGACAAAAAAATAATTCTAAAATCATCCACGTATGTACTGTACTTTTACACAGCCAAGAGAAATGCTACGAAATTAAGAGATTAGACCGTTGGGAATAATTTCATAGCACCAATTTTACAATGTAGGTTGTAAATGTAAATTCGTGCTTCTGATGTTTAGGCACACCGGTGTTTAAAACTAATTTGGTGCATGTCCTTGGTCTGTCAGCAATGAAATGACAGGAATACAAACAAATAAAATCCTTTTTATTTTCTCCAACAAAGTGCACACCTCATTTCTACAAAGCAGCACATTACAATGTAATGGAATAAATACAATAAAATTTGCTGAATTAACAAAAAATAACCCCCCCCCCCCAAAAAAGAAGATACACAAGTATCACATTGGTGGAGATGCAGGACCAAACGAGGTTGTCGAGACGAATGTTCTCTTTTTCTTTTTAACTTCTCATGCTTCTTGGCGAAACAATTCAAATGCCTGCTTTTAAATGGAACTGAGGACCAGCAAATCTTGTTGGGGGAGGGGAAGAAACAACAGGTGCATACTGTCATAGTGAGGAAACTTGTGCAAAGTGCAGCAGGGGCCTCAAACCTTGCCCAACCCCACTGCCCAGAGAAAACAAAGTGTACACATTTTCAGTTTTACTACTACATGGTGCAACTTGGTGTTGTTTTTTTTTTCTTCTTCTTGGTTTCCTCCATAGTCAAATAAAACAGAACACAAAAGGCAAGGGAACTTCTCCCTTTTGTATTCAGCAAAATAATTTAGTGCTCTTTAAATAAAATGAAAAAGACTATGCTCAAATGGTGGCTTCTTAAAAAAAATTAAAATAAAAAAAAAAATCACAGAGCAAAAATGGATAATAATGCTCTAAGGGACATCACTTATGTTAGGAACCAAAAAAGACAACAAAAAAAATCCCATGAAAGAAAATCTGTACACAACTCAAAAATCAATATACAGTACCTGCAGATGTTATGCATACAGTACAATTCTTTTTACATCGTTTTTAGTACGAGCTCCAGCCTGCTCTACATACGCGCAGAACACATGTGGAAAAAGCGGCTAGTTATTCAGCGTAAGATCTGGTAGTAGTCATTTAGAAAACAAACAAACAAAACAAACAAAAAAAAAAAAACATTATTGCAGGGTGTTCAGCTGCATACTGCATGTTTTGTGTCCTTTGAAAGAGAGAGACACGCACACACACACACACACACACAGGCGTGGACGGACAGTTTCAAACAAACGAAAAAGATGTCGCTGTAAGTCGTCACGGACAGTTTCAAAGAAACGAAAAAGACGTCGCTGTAAGTCGTCACAGAGGCTCCAACGAGGCCATCTCCTCTGTGCAGTACATTCGTGGCCAGTATTGCACGCTACCAGCCGGGGCCACCCTGATAATGCGCGGCGAGGACGTTCAGTGCATGAATCCAGTGATGAGATGAGCCCGCGGTCGTTGCCGTTGTCGTCGTCGTTTTGGCGTCACAGTTTGAGCTCGTTGGCAATTTTGCAGGCGATGTTCTTAAAGGCGATGGATGTGCCCGATATCCTCTTGAAGCGCACGCCGTTGAGGGAGAGGCGAGGAAGTTTGCACACCTCCATCTCCCACTGGACCAGGTTGTCCTGGCGCGCGTCGCCGTGCACGCAGAAGAGCAGGAAGCGCTCGCGCTGCTCGTAGTCGCAGCTGTTGGCGTCCAGGACCTTGCGGATCTCCCGCATCATCTCCGAGGGCTCCATGGACGAGGTGGTCTTCATGCTCCAGGTGAAGCGCAGCGAGCGCGGCTTGGAGTCCCGGCCGCCGTCCTCCTTGGGCTCCCCCGACGCGCTTCTAAGACCACAGCAGAAGAGAGTCGCGGTTTGATGAATTCGAAACATTGGGCATGATGTTATATTATACACTGCGGATGTTATGTTCCGGGCCGCCCCGCGCTATAATTGCAATCCGCAAAACAGAAAGACTCGATTTGAATACACCCTAGCGTGTTTTTATAGCGTTTCGTTTCTTCAAGGTCTTTTAAACACACTTTTAAAACAACGCAAAGTTAATCGCATGATTTACAGAGTTAGCTTACGCTTAATCGCAAATTAATCACACATTTTATATCCGTTTTAAATGTACAATAAATTAAAAATGCTCACGTTTTTCATACTCTTATTAGTTAACATAGAAACTGGACCAATACGTTGACCTAATGCAAAAATGGTCTTTTAGGTCATTGATATAATTTTATATTACCGGTATATATATATACACACAATACACAATACATACATACATATATATATATATATATATATATATATATATATATATATATATATATATATATATATATATATATATACATACACATTTTTTTTTAAGTTAAAAAGGTATATTATACAGTTGAAAGTAGTGTAAAACATTTGTAATGAAGCAATTTTTCTGCCACTAAGTGGCATTGGCGTTTCATGTTGGACATTGGTGACAGGCACAGTACATTTTTCTTTTCAAATTAAGAGCAAATGAATATGAACATGAAGGAACTCATAGACCCCTGCCCATTTTGTTCATTGTTAATTACAACCAGTCCCCAGACTCTCTAAACATCTACATTTTTTAGCAAATTTATTGTGCTAAATCAGCTAGCGGTCTCACACACAAGTCGTAGGTGGGCAATTAGTTTTTTGAAGCTGCCTTGTGTAGATCTGGTCAAATGTCTTCAGTATCGACCAAAAACAAAGAACAGACCTTGCCGTTCCAACACTTCTGGAGGGGACTGTATATAGCTAATACTTGCTAATAATACTCAGCTTTAGCTGACAAGTGCCGCATTTAGTATCGAGTCTCTACGTGAATGAAGCTAAGAATGTCGTAGCGCTTGATTTGAATGCCGAACCTCACCTGGGTGTTTCTGTCCTGGCACTGGCCTCTCCCTCGCTGGGCACCCTGAAATCAAACCAGGGATAACAATACACTGTTACTCCCGCCAGTTTCATGGAAACACACACCACCGCCACCACCGGCATCATCAACATCATCATCATCATCAGTGTGACACAGCGAGGGGCTTCAGGCGTCATGCCAGGAAAGAACCCACACATCCGGGTGAGCGCACAATGAGGCAAAGTGGTCGGCTAACTCTTCCGCCTTGGTCAAATGCATCACTTTCGAGGACTCCGTTGGGCCTGAGTCTTTTCTCCCGGCATGAAGACGCAGAGGGGGCGGGGGAGTAAACGAGTCAGGAGCAGGAGCGTCAACAACATGAGGAGCATGTTACAATGAAGCCGGTGAGGTGTGAGGGTTGCTTCTCAAGGTAAGTGGACACAAGGGAGAGAGAGAGAGAGAGAGAGAGAGAGAGAGAGAGAGAGAGAGAGAAAGAGAGGGAGGATGTAAAAAGCATCACAACAGGTAGGTGTCAGTAGGCAAAGGAGGTGCTACAGAGGGGCTGAAGGAGTTATTACAACTCTTGGTTTATTTGTTGCTGGTCGGGCAAGAGGGACACAAACAAAGTGTTGTCCTACCTCCGAGTGGACCTGAAAGACAGAGCTCTATGCCAAGGGGAGGGGAAGAAAAGAAAAGAAAGGGCGGTGAAGTACGGCGTTAACCAAAATTCGGAATGAGGGTGTGAAATGTGATACCTGTATCAAGTTTTTTTTTTTTTTTTTTTTTTTTTTAATTCACCACCAGTTTGAGGTCAGAAAGATTTCTGATGCTAAGGAAGTTGCGTGGCCATTAGCCTTCCATCTTTTTGGTGATGTCCTGCCACTTTTCGTTACATAATTATGAGATGCTGGGTTATTTTCAAACCATTTTGGTTCTGTTGAATGAAATGTAGGTCGAGTTTAAAAGTTCAGAGTCTAAAACAGGGGCGGAGCCAGAACGTGGCTATTGGGTGGGCCTGGAAAACTCGGGGTGGGCCTGAATATTTCTCTCACTGAGCACAATCCTCCTGTCCCAACACATCGTATGTTCAAATAAAATGACAAACTGAATAATATGAAGTTCAGATTACGTCATTCTTAATATTAAATACAATTTAGAAAAAATACAACGAAACACAAATTCAAAAATTATTTCATAATAATTTACTAAAAATTTTAAAGTATATATTTTTTCATGAATCTCACTGGGTGGGCGGTCTGTCAATCTGGCTCCGCCCCTGGTCTAAAATAGCAACAAGACGTGCCCCCATTACAAAAAAATCCCCCCCAAAAAATCATTTTGGGTCCATATTTATCCGGACAAACTACCGTGGAATTTGCATGTCAATCTCATCCCCCCCTACCCCACTGACCTGCGGACAAATTTGGAGGTGATCTTGCTGATGATGCCGGTGGAGGTTCCCCGTCGCTGCTGCGCCAGTGCGCCCGTGTCGTGGGACAGCGTGGGCGAGGCCGGTGGCCCGTTGTAGGTGGCGCTGCGGCGGTCTCGCAGCTGGGCGCCGTGGAAGGTGCTGCGGCTGGTGGTGCCCCGCGGGAAGCGGTTCTTCTCGGGGGTGCTAATACTGTGTGCGGAGGGAGAGGTGGAAGGACCTCTTGGGGAGCTGGAAGGAAAAAAAAACAAAAAAAAACATGATACAGCTGTAGCTCGGTTCATTTTTTTTTTTTTTGCTTCGTGCCACGAGGCATTTACGGTATGAGCAAGCTTCGGATAAGCTGCCACATGAGTTAAGAGGCAAAAGGACAGAGCAATCAAGCTAGAGCAGAAAAACTTGCCGAGTCACCGTTTTCATAGTGCAAGTGGGAAGCTAGAAATCGTTGTATTTATTTGGGGAGAGCTCTTTTCCAAGTGGACATCACATCCATTTCTTCAACATCCAAAGACTACACTGGTACCTGAAGTTAAGATGCTCAACGCAAACTTCACAACAAGCAGCAGTTTGGCAAATAGTGAACAATTTTTGCCTAAAAGAAGCCAAGTGGTTGCTTAAGTTTATTGCCACTCCTAGTTGAAGTCTACTTTAACATTAAACATTAACATTAAACAAAAATAATTACCTGTGCATTTAAGCAAACCACCACGTTAGCTTAATGCTAACGCACAGCACCAAACACCATAGAAGAGCTATAAAGCTAGCATCAATGTCACAGTAATTTGAAACTTTTAGCCACTTATATCTAAAGACAAGCATTATGAACATTGGCAAACAGCATACAACGTGACTCGCGAAAAACGACTAAAATGATTGCAGTTTACATGCAACAGTCTTGTTTGTTTCATCATCATATCTACATATACTATGTCTGTATGTATTTTAATGCCCCCTGGTGGCCAACACAGATATCACAGAACGAGTCATGTCATAATGAATGATGCGCAAATGGTTTCATTTTTCACATTCCGTTCATTTATGTATGCTTCACTCATTGCACGTTTTTATAAAGCACAATACCGAAGAGTGCAATTTTTCGTACATTTTTTTTTTTTGTTACCGTAAAAAGTGAGCGCTCACCTGGATTTCAACTCTGTGTTGTCATCGATGGGGGGCAGTGTGCTCTTTGAAGGGTGTCCCGAAGATGACATGGACTTGATGTGACGAGGCCGCGTGGAGGTCACGGCGGTCGACGGGGTGCTGCCCGACACCTCGGTCAAGCTGATGGGACAGGAGCGCCCGGTTTCAAAACGACACTGTGGCAGCAGCTCCTCTCGCACTGCGTTTGAACTGCCAACGTGGTTACCTGCTGTCTTTGCCGTTAGGAATGGCCGAGTAGCGCTCAGTGGAGGATCGCTCACACACGTACGTGTTCCTGCGAGTCATTGATCCGTTGGTCTGTGGAGAGAGAATATACACAAGGCAAAAAAAATAACAATTACCAGTCTCTTAAATACTATACACCTACTCGCAGCTTTTTTTTTTTTTTTTTTTTTAGAACCTATCTTCGGCTATCAACAGAAAAATGAACATTTCTCTGTTTTTGTAGTGCTTTGGCACCATCTTGTGGAGTCTTAGTGTCAAGGAACTATGTTGAAGTGAGGATAGGAGCTTCTATTTGCCAAAAGTCGTATCTAATAGAAAGGTAGTGCTTGGGTGCCGAAATGCGCTATGTAATTAAAATTGTATCGTATTGTATTGCTTTATATAAAGACATTGAATTCATATTGAACACATTTGAGGTTAGCATGGTGTAGCCCTACTGAAGAGTCCTCACCCCCACCCCACTTGTGGTTTTCTTCCTCTCCTGCACTCCCAGTGGCGAGGCGGGGACGTCTCCCTTGGAAGTGCTGAGCTCCAGTCGGCGGGCTCCGTCCCACTCCTCTCGGTGGTCGCTCTCCACGCTCAAAGCCTGACCCCGTCGCGTGTATGACACCGCCGGTGGCACGGAGGGCCCCACTAAAAAAAAAAATTTAAAAAAAAAAAAGTCAGACCAAGACAATAATTTTACATGACTAAACAAAAACAGCAGCAGACACCGATTGGAAATGTCAGTGGGGTCACTGGATGGGTCCCTCTCACACTCCCCTGGTGTTGATACCTCACTTTTTATTTTGTATTTTATGTATACAATTATTTCTATAAAAATGGACGTTTGGGATGTGAATGCAAGCAATTTTGGACCTCTTTGTGTGTCTACAGTTTTCTTCACAACTTCATAAGAACAAAAAATAAAAAAAATTTAAAAAAACATACCAGTGAATGAGACCTATTGTGTCCTTTAACGTCAAGCAAAGCCACTGAAAGGCACAATTTACGTACCGCTGTAGTGTAGACACCTGTTGACACATTGGTGCATCGACACACTCATTTCAATGTGTGTGCCAAGCCAAGCCCGTCACTCGCAAAGCTTTGAGGTGCTGCTGCTGAGCTGAGAGAAAGCAGTTAGCCGGCAGATGTCGCCAGACGCAATGGTCCCGCATGACATGAGCTGCTTTCACCTGACTTTCTCCAGTGAACTACCGAACAAAGTTGCCCCGTAATTTTTTAAATTTTTTTATTACACTATAAACTCAAGTCCAAATGCAGAGTTGCTGCACCGCAACATGCCGGATAGCGCTGAGCTAATTTTTTTGTCCTTTTTACTTAGGGCGTTTCCTTTCCTATCTGATCACGATGACCCAAAAGAACAGTGAGCACCTACGGAGAAGAAGAAATTGGCTATACGGTAAGTTACTGCTATCCTTCGAAAGAAAAACGTAGGATGTTAAAATTCCACACACTACAAGCACATTTGACTGTAACTGGGAAATAGGTGTCAGCAACGTCCCGCCCCCCCCCTTATGTCGCTTTCAGCAGCAGCACTCTCAGAGCTGGGATAGGAAGGGGTTACTTTAACTTGGCTTGTCTACACCACCACCATCACCATCATCATCCCCACCATGATCGCTGTAGCGGCGCTGCTTCTGATTGGCCGAGATGCTGCGCGTGACTTTGGGATGGGCGGGAGAGATACTGGAGCCGTTGTTGATGTCGCTGGTGGGCCGCTGCCGCTGGGCCAGGACGCTGTTGGTCAGCGGCTCGCTCCCCTCAAACTGGCATGAAAGAGCGGTGAGACGGTCACGCGTTTCGAGGTTGCGGAACTTCAAATGATGACAATTAATAGTGTGCCGTTATTTGAATGTGGAGGCCATCTTGCATTTAATTCAACAATATGGCGTTGATGTAGAAAATGGAAAAAAGGTGAAAGAAGGGAGCCTACTCTTTCTTTGTTCTTATTGCCACAGAACTAAATATTCTGTGGATCGTCAAACATCAGACAAAAATGCACTACGATGACCGGCGATGTGAAGGATCATGTTTTGGAAACGGCCGGCAGTGAATGAAGTCGGGTTCAATTACATTTAACCCCAGTGATGAGTGTTGAGATGAGAGCGAATCTGACCTCTGGTGCTTTTCTTCCCAGCAGCAGATAAGTGGCCATGACATCATCGTACTTCTGGCTTTGTAAGGACTCTGTGATCTCATCTTTAGGGAAACCCATGGTCACCATGAGCTCTGTCGGTAATGGGACAATAAGTGAGTTACTCTCGCCGAGACAACCATGACGACGACCTCCGCGTACCGTACGGCAAAACGAACCTATTCTGGTCGTGTCGTTGAAGTCGGCCTCGGGCTCAATGTACGGCTTCAGCTCCTCCTCCTCGTGACCCACATTCATCCAGTGGTCTTTCATGATTTGCTAGCAAAGACAATTCCAATGTTGTTCTTTTTCCCCCACTCATGACGGCTTCTAATGACAATGACTCCGGGCTGTGTGCACCATCATTTTGAAATCACTAGCAGAGCTGAATAACAAACTGATCAATTGTTATTAGCACGGCGCTTTTGGCCCGGTTTGTGGAACAAGCTCTGCGGCGGTATTGACTGGGAACTGACAACAACATGTTTGCAAACACAACAGGCACGCTCCAAGTGCCTAAGCCGTCTTATCTGAATCCTCACAAAAAAAACAACAAAAAAAAAAACAAAGGAGCAAATCGGCATGGCGTTAAAGGTAACAATGCAAAAGTACCTCCAAACTGCCACGTTTGACCGGGTTGAGCACCAGTAGTTTTTTCAGCAGGTTTTCACAGTCTGTGGACATGTAGAAGGGGATGCGGTACTTTCCCCGCAGGACCCGCTCTCTCAGCTCCTGCATTGCGAGCAACAAGGAGGTAAGTTAGCAATGACAATATACAAAAATTATACACATACAGTGAAGACCGTCTCATTTAAGATAAGTGACGTACAGTAATTTTTGTCTTTTTTTTTTTGTTGCAGAGGATAAAGAGCATGTGCCTGTGATTATCATATTGTCTGTCTACATGTTTTGCTACAGCGTTTGTGTACAAATATCTTTTGCTTAATGGGGTATAATTACCGCAACATGGATGCTAGTTTTCGCTAGCTAGACTAGGCCACATTGTGTGTTAGCATTAAGCTAAGGACAAACTTATGTGGTCTGGCTAAATACAAAATGTGCAATTGTCTATGTTGCATGTTTTTTTTTCCACATTTAAACGCCAACTTCGAAATTCCTTTTTTTGAAGACCTGTTGACTATTTGATGTTTGTTGTGAGGTTTGCTGCCACCATCTAATGCTCATGACCCAAATTTTTGCAACTAAATACAAAAATTAGGGGCTGTTTACTGTTACTGAAATATTTACAGTGAGTTTGGAGAGCGCTGGATTTAATCCTTCTTTTTAACTAAAAAGAACCTAAATTATGCACCAGATGCCACGATTTAAAGGGGACATATTATGAAAAATGCACTTTCATTTTCCAGTTAAAATGAATCAGCTAGCGGTGGCTTTGCGCAAGTCTGAGCGTCTCCAGAATTCTCCAATCACAACGGAAAACCTGGACGGAAATCCCCCCCTGAAAAACGGTGCGATTTTTTAATTGTATTCAAATAATGACATCAGAGACCTTTTACGAAAGGTTTTGTGGATAGGAATGCGTAACGTCACCTTTGAGAGAGAAATGCATGGGCTCTTCAGAGATTGCTTTAAAAAACAACTTTGTGTATGATATAATCAATCTCAAGATTGCGCCCCACATTTTGCTGTACATTCTGGGAATGACTTCCTTGCACACACTCAAACGAATGATCCGCCACTGATCGAAACATAACCTCCATACTGGAGGCTAAAAAAACATAGCGAGGAAAATGAATTAAAAGTGCATCACGTTTCCACTCTGTAAACTGCCGCTTGCCTCATGAATCATTTCGACAGTTGTGCATTATTCAAGTAGGGCAGATAATCCTTCGGAGAGTCTCGCTCTCCCCAATGATAGAAACAGGAAATTCCACTTTTAATCTGTTTATTCAGGAAACACAGAATCATGTTGATGCATGTAACCTAAAATAATAAAAAAAAAGAAAAACATCCAGTTGGGAAATACCTGGCCGGGTCTTGATGGTGCCAAAATAGCAATCGCAAGGTTTCTATAGTGGCAAGACCTTGACGTCGTGTGTGCAAAAAAATTCCATTTAAAATGGAAGGAGGGTAACTAGTACATAACATATTCGCACCTTGAGGTTTTGTCCGTCGAAGGGCAGGGAGCCGCTGACCAGTGTGTAGAGGATGACGCCGAGGCTCCACACGTCCACCTCGGGCCCGTCGTACTTCTTCCCTTGGAAGAGTTCCGGGGCGGCGTAGGGCGGAGAACCGCAGAAGGTGTCCAGCTTGCTGCCCACGGTGAACTCGTTGCTGAAGCCGAAATCGGCGATCTTGATGTTCATGTCGGCGTCCAAGAGCAGGTTCTCGGCCTGAGGGGGGGGGAGACCAGGGGCGCATTCAGCGATCGCATCCGAAATATCCTGCTTTGGTGGACTCGTGAGGCCATTCATTCATCAGATGAATAATATGAAGTGGAGGATTTGGCTCGTCACCTTGAGGTCCCTGTGAACTATCCTCCTCTGGTGGCAATACTGCACGGCAGACACGATCTGAAAAACAGACGTCACAGGTCGATAAGAATGTCACGGAATGTGTGAAACGTTTTTCTCGGGCAGGAAATGCGCCTTCACCCAGCCGACAGTCATCTTCTGTTCTAACGTGTACATTCGGAGGAAATTCAGTTTAGGCGATGGCCATTGGCGGTGAATATGAATCACGGAACTGAAAATGCTGAGAGCGTTTGAAACATTTCAAATACTGAATCGATTTGTGAGAGTGACGCTTTGGTAGCTATACATTAAAGCTTCTTCAAACTGTTTTTAAAAAAAAAATATGGGCACTGCATGTTTGTACTTTTTAAGTATAATAAATGATTTCAAGTTCAGTTCAGTTGTACTGAATTTTCAAGTACAATAAAATGTACATTCAATCTTGAAGAACTGCTTTCTTGGTTAATACATTATAACTGAATTAAGTTTTTTTTCTTCACATTTCAGCACGGTGTTAATGTTCAAACTATGCGTGATATTAAAGTGGTTTACAATAAATTATGTATTAGATAAAATAAACACTTTTTAAGATTAAAACCTGTTTCATTTATTTTAATCCAGTAACGTACGTTTTTTACTTTTAATGTTTTTTATTTATTTATTTTTAAGCACAATAGAGTTGCATTTAACTCTTCACTTAAGTGAAATAAATTTGCATTTCATCTTTAAGAACTGCTTGTTTTACAACATTTGTTTAAGTATAATATTCATTGAACCTTTCTGGTCAATACATTTGTACTTTAGATTTTTTTTCTAGACTTATCACTTGATCACATGATCGGAAATCAAAGAGGATCGCGTAATTTCCAGAAAATGGATATTTTTTTTTTTTTTTTTAAAGGTCACAAATGAATCCTGGTAGTTGATGAAGCTATCCATTTTCTTAGGTCGCACTTGGACTGACCTAGTGTCTTGCGCAATCGCACCCAATGTTCCGCACACCGTAACACGCATACAAGCCTACAAACACAGCGTGAGTCACCTTCTCCTTTTCAACAGCGATATTGTAGATGTGAACCAAGTGGATTCTCCTTCAAACGGGCTCGACTGAAGCGAATAAAAGGCACATTCATTCACTGCGCTTTGCCGTCAAATGAGCATCGGCGAGGGCCACCGGATCAATGCTGATGGCGCACCACTGGGTGTCAGCAAAGCAGCTGCAGAGCGTGAGTGAGCCAGCCGCCCCGGCAAGCCAGGCGCGCTCCAGCTTTCCGCCGCAGTCCGTGACACAGCGTGATCTTGGTGCATGACGCGGCTCACGCTGCCGCTGACTCACCTGCCTGAACTTGGCCCTGGCCTCCTTCTCCTTCATCCTACCGTGGGCCACCAGGTAGTCAAACACCTCACCTGTAGCACACAGAGAAGGTTGAGTGTGCATCCAGGGTATTTGGACTGAGAACATGTCGGACTAAAGTACTCGTTAGAGGAGGTGGGGCGTGGCTCATGGGAAGGGGGGGGGGGGGGCTGCAGTGAGCAAGTGTGGTTTGGCACGTGAGCAAGCACCTCCAGTATTGTGGAGGCGCATTGATAAAGTCAACAGAGTGTCACTCACCACCGCTGGCATACTCCATCACCAAATAGAGCGTCTTCTCCGTTTCAATCACCTCAAATAGTTTTACTGCAGAGGGCAAAAAACGGACAAACAGGAGATTTTTTTTTTTTTTTTTTTAAATAAAAAACACAAATCATTAGAGAAAACATGAAGTTCCCCATTTATTTTCTAATTTTGAGGTTGTGTCCTGCTCAAGCTTGGCTATGATAGCAAATATGCAAAAGGTTTACTCAACAATATATTTGTTAAAAAAAACAAAAACACAAAACATAGTTATGTATTTATTAAAATAACATAATAAAGCATTTAAACAAACCAAGAAACAAAACAATTGCATACATACAACAGCCTATAATTTTACAGAACAAATATCATCATTACATCACACAAATATAAAGTTATTATTTTCATAATGTCTTTCTAGATATTATTTTGAATAATTATTTTGTATCCCCCCCAAAAATTAACAATTCCGTTTTTTTTTAGTATTAGAAAAATAAAGACATTTGTATTTAGTACAACCATATAATTCATAATGTAATTCATAATTTTGTTTTCTAGTCAATAAAATAAAAATCTGACAATTAATTTTTTGCAATTGATATTGAAATGGACAAAAATAACTGTATATAAATGGTCTATAACATATACAAATACTACATTCAAAAACAGCTAAGAAAAAAAAATGGGTCAAAAAGTGATGACCCAACTTTTTGGGTAATTCATTGAACCCCCAAATTGGGTCAAATGTATTACCCACAAAACAACCCATTTGTACAAAACCCCCCAAATTTTGGTTGTTTTGAGGGTATTTCATTTACCCAAATTTTTGTGTTAAATTAATAACGCAAAAAGTTAGGTTGACCCCTTTTTGACCTAACTTGGTTTATTTCTAACCCAAATGTTTATAGAGTATATAGAACAAAAATAGTTACTTTTAATGGCTTTTCCAATTCAATTTTCGGATTTATATTTTATAATAACGGCATACAGATTTGGATGATACACCCTAACTTACGCTCGTATTATATTTCATGAGCTGGGAGTACTGATACTGATGCATTTAAGTTCCCAAATATGGTTCCTTGCCTCCCATCTTAATTTGAGTAAAAGTACACTACTTGTAATCGCTGTTGCAACTTACCAATGTTTGGATGATTCAGTAACTTCATTATTCGCACTTCCCTGAAGAGCTGTTGACACACACACACACACAGACATTTGTCTTTTTGTAAATTGCTGATAAGACGTGTTTGCGAAATGCCATTATGCGTACAGCTCCGGCACACAAAGTTGCAAAGTGGATTAGACGGGAGGGCTGAAGCGTCATGGGACTTGGGTGCTATGTAAGGCAACATGACTGATGAGCTGGCAATAAGTCTTGCTCTCAAGGATGATGAGCAGCGTATATATTTATATATTAAAAAAAAAAAAAAAAAAAAAGAAATCCACTGACACACTGCAGTATCAGTACACAAGCTTCCAGCCAGCCCAATCCAATAAAATCATGCACGCTCATCTTTGTTCTGCCAGCATCATGTTTATCGACTGACTGCAGAGCTTTAAGAGCAACTTGGCGTCATGTCAGACGAGCTCCTGCAGCCACTTAGAGGTGCTGTTGAATCATTTACATTCTGCTGACTGCCCGCCTGAGCCCCTCCCCCCCCCCCGCCCGCCCGCCCGACGCTCTCAAAAAGAGACATTGCAGCCCTTTGACGTCAACGGCGACGTCGGTCTTTGCCGGCCATCTTTGCTTACCTGCTGCCTACAGTACGAGAAGAGTCATTTATATTTGTGAGGATTCAACTACACTTCCAGGTGTTACACAAGCGGGTAAATGTAGCGCGTGTGATTCTAGGTCATCGAATGTGGTTCGTGAGGCCCGAGCCCGACCCAGCTGGGACCTCTCAGGTACTTTCTCCGCTAATTCGGTCTTCGGCTCGCAGGCTCGACTGCTCTTTCAGGCGCCTTTCGTCTCATTAAGACGAAAAAAAACAACCCTCAACGAGAAGGGAGAACACTTTGTTTGTTTATTTATGCAAGTTTAACAGAGTGGTACGAGTTAAACTCAAAATAAATGTTCCCCATTTAAATGAATTGAAATTGTGGAATTTTGTGACTGTTTTTCAAAAACATGCAAAAACAAAATTCTATATTGTATAAAAACATAGTAAAACATTATGCAACAGAATGTAAATAATTGGTATAATAAGTGTAAGTACTATACTCTGTAAGTATTCCTGTTTTGGGTGTGTGCCTTTAACAATTACTTCCAGCCCAGTAAAAAAGGATCCTTGACGTCTGTAGCCGTCAATGGCAGTGAATACGTTAAGGGGAGTGGCCTAGTGGTGATATCAAGATCTAGAGTCTGGTCCTTTATTTCAGCGTGAGCGTCTTGGCATGGGTTGTGGCTTACAGCAGCTTCTTGCTAGTATTCTCATTTTGTATTTGTGTTTTACTTTTTGTACCGCTCAACAAACTGCTGAAAGTGTATCGGCAACTGTCGTCCGCTCTCCTTGCCCACACGCGCAGACATTGCAGTGCCTTAATTGTTTTCAAATGGCGGTATATCAGATTGAAATTTTGGCTTGCAGAACAAGAAAACAAAAAAAAAACATTAAGGGACCAACCTAGCCCCTTCTTGTGTTGTTAGCGCTAGCATTAATGCTAACATTATCCATTTTCTATAGCATAACCAGCGGGGTGGGGACAAAATATCAGAAACGTGATATGGTATGATTTCATGCAATACGGACCAACATTTTTCTGCCTGCACTGCGCATGTAAGCGACCAATGAAAACACATTTTACTACACCGCGTTTTTAACATTTGGAGCTGATCATCACTTTGTTTAAACCGTCGATTCTCAAAATGTGGAACAAGTGCCACTTCACTTGCCTTTAACTTTAAATTAAAATCCGAGAGGAACAAACTGCAAGACTTATATTGACGACTGTGAAAAGACATTTTTACCAAAAATGTCAATCATGCTGTATGGTGATATAATGATGAGAGCATATTGTGAATATGTCGTTTTGCCAAGTTATTGTATGCGATTGCCAGCCAATTTACATCGATATGGGCCATCCAACACGCATTCACCGCCACATGCCAGACCACACGGCGTCTCTTTCTCCCATTTTCAGCATTCCAGCATTCACCTTGCAAGATCATAAATCACCCCAAACGTGAAGTGATCCTTTGATTAATTTTCTATTGCGATACTTTGAAGGCCCAACGAAATGATTATGTGGATTGCGTGACCATTTTTTTTTTTTTGCCACGGCCATGCTTTCTACTCTTCATAATTGCCTGCCCCGTTATTGAAAAAGCCTTTTAAACAAATCACCCAGCAAATTGAAGGTCTGTAAAAAGCGCATTAATCAACCGCAATTCCTCGATGCAAGACGAGAATGGCCTGAAGTAGAAGACAATAAACAAACAGGCCGCGGCCTGAGTTCATGTGACTTCGCCATCAAGACGGACATTCTTCATTCCTATGAATGAGGGCTGGACTAAAGACTCGCTATCTCATCTTGATGTCTGTCTCTTCCTGCCTCCCTCGCTCTCGCGTGCGTCACTGCCTCCGAGCCGCTCACATGGGAAGCACGCGTGCAGCTGCTTGGAAGCGAAAATGACAACAAATCTGAGAGGAGCTGTGCAAAATGACAGACGGGGTGGCGGTCAATAGGGATGTTGTCACCGCCGAGGCTGACGGGGCATAATGAGATCTTTGATGGGGCCCCGGTATCGATGTCAATATCCACCGGCGCAAGGCCGAGTCACACAGCGCCCCCGTAAGCCATTTTTAGGGCTGTTCGGAAAACGGTTTCCCTTTGATTAATGAGTTAAAAGAGAACTTTGAAGTAACCGACCCAAAATGATGGCAAAACCCAAACGCTAATTACGCAAATACGACAACACGCACATTGTTCAACACGGCTTGCGTTTCAGTAGTCTGTGCCAGTGACCTACTTCCAACCACCCAGGGGCACCTAGACTTCCAAACTAGCCTTAATTACAGCAGAGTCCCTACACGCAAAGCCAACGCATATCAGACCGTGAACACTTACACGGACTGGCTGAACTATTTCGGTCACAGATGCTCCTCCAACAAGGACGTTATTGTTCGGAACTCCTCGTTGCTCTAATGAGGGTGTGTATGTGGTGTATGCGCATAGGTCAAGCGTGAATCAGGTTTCAAAAAAGAATCATATCCTGCCCTTGAATACGTTTATTATTTCAGTGGTGTAGAACTGCACTCAATTGAAAATAATGTGATATCTTGACTCTTTAAAATACTGCATTCGACTGTCTATGTGTACACTTACAACACAAAAGATGCGTCTGGAATTTCTTTTTTTTTTTAAACGGACACACAAAAAGCAGTAAAAACGCATCCACGAACACATAAAGTCATTAATAAATGCACGACTTAGCAGCCTCAACATTTGACGTGTCCGCCCAATTGCTTTCCGCTCATCTGAACCAGACCAAAGCCGCCGTCGGGCCCCAGGCTGGACGGCATCTCTTTGGCTAACGCGGCGCGGCAGGCACGAGATGCACGTAAACAGCCATTATGGCAGCGTCGCGTCAACTTCAGTTACAGGCCATCGAAAGGAAGGCTAACGGCTTTAGCAATTCCCAACCTGTATCGACCTTGGATTTGGATGCCAGTGGTCTGAATTTCAGCCTGCAAAATAACCGGTTCTTATTTACAGATTAGGGTGAGAGAGTTCGACAGAGCAAAGCGGGATGATGGGACGGTGGGCAAAGAAGGGATTAACAGAGAGGCCTATTTTAAGGATAGAATGCCTAAAAAACATGACGGCATCAACATCCCACAGATGTCATATGATGCGTTTCCTCTGGCGGATCTCAGGAGGTGCTTTGGAAGCTCGGGCCGACCTCATTTCCTGTGTGCAGTCAAAGTGCCACAGAGTCACGATGGGCCAGACGGTGCCACCGGGTCGTACGGAAACAGAGCGGTTATTTTTCCCCAGCGTATCACTTACGACCGCTGTTTTTTTATTTTCAAACAGCGAAAAACATTGGAAAGACAAGTGTGTTGGGAATACATTTCCGAGCGCAAACTTAAGTACGATTACTCAACTCACTTCACAACGAGCGGCGGTTTGGCAGATAACAAAAGGAAACGTTGTTCAAAAAAAGAGATTTTAAGATGATTATTGCCACAACAACAACAACTACAGTGCAATCTCCGCTAGCCTAATGCTAACGTACAATGACACACCCGCAATTAGCAAGTGCAGTATATGGCGACGTCCATAATTTTCAGCAATGAATATCTGTAAACAAATGATATGCACAGGCATATATTCTTTATCTTCTGTGAAAAACGACTAATATTACTGCTGTACTGAGAAGGCAAGAGGAGCTGAGTCTCCAGAAAGGTTATTTTAGTAAACTAAAATAACTAAAACTAAAAAAAAAAAAAAAACCATTTTCCATTATTATGTTTAACTAGAATTGTAGTGAAAATTTCCTTCACTTTTGTCTTTATCAATTAATTTAACACATGAGAATTTGGGATCTTGTTTTGATTAAACACAAAAGATAATCAGTCTGCTACTAGAGAAATCAGGGAGTAATTACGGTGGAGAGGTTGGAACCAGAGGATTTGGACAATTTGAAGTTAATGTCTTGAAATGATTACTCAATTATTGAAATAGTTGTCGATTAATCTTGACACATCTATTAGTGATCACTAATCGCGATCCTATAAATCCAAATCTGAAGTGAAAGGATCCAAAGAGTTACCGCTTTTGCTGGTCTTCTGTTGGTGTACCAAATGCAGTAATAATACTGCATAATAATATAGAGAAAGAGGCGGGACTTACTTCTTCAATATATGTGAACCAACGTAGAAAATCTACTCATTTTAGGACAAGACTCTAAAACTAATTTCCCATTCTGCAGTCACCCGAGCAGGTAAACAAAAAGATAAATACAAAAGTACCCTTTGTGCAACAGTGGGAACGGAATGGGAAGAATACAAATTGTGTCTTTTCCAAACAAAGCTTGTCCTTTTCTTTTTATAACAGCCATGAGCCAGGGAGAAAAAAAAACAAAAAAAAAACACTGGACGTCCTCCATCGTTGTCCTTTGTTTACTGTGTCGGATTCCTCATCTCGGTAGAAGTCATTGGCTGGATGCGCTGTGTCGCGGTGTTGTCGTCACGCAGCGAAGGGGGGTGGGGGTGGGGGGGGGAAGCTTGACCATTGTACGCTAGACACGTGGGTTAAGTCTATAAAGTGCTGCTAGCCTTCTACATGAAGCAAAAAAAAAAAAAAAATCTGCTTCTGTACATGCAGCGGTAAAGGATGCGAGTGCGGTGCCAGATGGCGAGCGCGTCGCGGCTCCTCTGAGGCCACAAAACAAAAAAGAATTTAGAGTCAGATTGACAGACTAACAAAGGCGCCAGGGGCGGAAATCTGGAAACTATATCACTCGCGCAGGAGCCCCCAAAAATATATTAGTAATAACAAGCAGAAAGCGTGTTTTTCCTTCATTACCTTGAGTTCCGGTCCCTGTGATTGATTGTCGATCGATTGATTACGATTAACATCCGGGTTGCAGCAAAGCTGGAAAGGCAAACGAGACAAGCAAAGTGTGTCCGGCCTTCGGCGGCATTTGAAGGATGCTGTAGCTTTGGCCTGTCGTGCGTGACAAAGACACCTGAGTCGCTCATCAATAGGGATGAACTGCATGTTGCTCGTATCCGCTTTTAGAAACAGCCCGCTCGGCAACACAGGAAGCCGTATTTAACGCGACACGGGCACTTGTGATCAATCTCGACAATGACAGCAACCCGAGCTGCACTAACAGAAGCGTCGGACAATATTCTCCTGCCACAGACATTTTGCAAGAACAAATGTTTTTTTTCTAATTTCACGGTTCATTGTCGGCGTCCCGCTATATCGTGATTTTTATTGTTTTTTTGGTTTGTTTTTTATATACTATACAGGCAAGTAGAAATCATTCAGTGTAGTAGCACATTGTGCTGGAACATGCTCTGAGCCCTACTAGGATAAAAATGCAGTGTAGTTAACTCATTGACTGCCATTGACAGATTTACTTGTCTTTTCACAGTCCAGCCATTCAATCCCAGAAACTTATTTATATTTCTTTCAATTTTCTTTCAAACGTTAGGGTAAAAGAGGGTCTGAGGGTCTTTACGCAGAAGAGCAATACAAAATATGCATGTGAGGCGAGGGTCATATCCTTGTGCGCTTGAGGTCGCCATCCTCGTGTTCTACACTGTAGCATCTGTGACAGGGAATGCGTGTTGCCTCAAAAGGCTCGGCCTGGCCTCTTGTCGTCGGGGTCAGCGAATGAGCGCGTAGACTCGGTCGTGTTGACTCAGGACAGCGCTGGCTATTAAGTGGCTAACCATTAGCCACTCTGTGTGTTGATTTACTCGGCGGAAGTTGTGGTGATTGGCAGCTTGTGCTTACGCGTTTGCTTTCTTACTGTTTGTTCAATAAAGCGATTAAAAGCGCACCGGCGGCTGTGTCTATCCTTGACCACTTGTGGAAGGATTACAATACGTTCCAACTAGCGGCGGTAGGCTATATTATATTTTTGTTTACTTGGAACGTATACGCACAGTTGCGTAAGCCAGTCCTGCGTAGTACTTTGCCTCACCTTGGACAGTCTGTCTTTTTCACACTCTTTTCTCCCGTCCCGCATTGTGGTGCTAACGTGAGTCCGCAGTGTGGAAAAATGATCACCACAAAATCCTGCGCTATCAATGATGAAAATCTGCGCTATCTAAATAGATTTCAAAACCTGTCATGCAGTAAAACTGCAATAAGTCAACCCCACTAAGCGCCACATTTTTGACTGTTTTAGGAATCATTGTACTCATCGAACGGAGAATATTTGCCTGTGCTCTGTTTGTTTGCGTGGCTGCTCCGTCGTGCGTGCTAATGACAATCACTGTAACATGTATGCTAATTTCTGTTTGCCCGTCAACAGCGTTTCATATTATACACTAGGTTGGAATTTAAATAGCGGCCTTTCTTTAGATGAAATTATTGAAATGGATTTTCACCTGTTGCGAACTTGCGGGTTGGTCGCCCACTACCAGTAACAATGTAGCCGATCTTCAGGGGTAAAACGCATCTTAAGTTGCTCCATGCCTTCTTACAGACTAAACGGTCATTCATTACTAAAATGATGCCCTTGTGTGCAAAACTAAAAAGCAGCTCAGACACCCCTCAAGCAACGTCGTCAAAGAACGACTAGACATCTAAACCCCAAACCCCCCCCCCCCCCGGCTAAAAGCCCTGTGGACTCTAATTAGCGTCACCCGGTTGGCACGCACGTGAAACCCGGCAACACTTGATGGCCCAGAAACAATGCTGATGCTTTCGCGCTCGCCTCACATGTCAGACGGCCAAGAGGAAAAAAAGTTGAGTGTGGGCGTTCCCAGTTAATGCAGCCCGAGTAGCGCTGTTCCCAAGGATGGTATAGGACAGGCAGAGTCAATGAGGTCATCGATTCAGCCCAGGAGACGACTGCTGCATTTTAAGACGCACACGTCTGCATTGCAGATGGGCCCTCTGTATACAGTTACAGTCATCCATAAGAGCTGAAGTAGACAACATTGAAATATGCAAGCAGCTACACCTCAACTTTAGCAGAATTTTGTTGTAAAATCTGGTCCAAAAGTCAAACATTTGATTTGCGCCATCGTTCTTTGACACATTCAAGGTAACGTGTAATATGTGCATATCGTGCGGTCTTAAAATGAACGTTTGCAACCAGCTGGTGGAGGTAGCTACAAATAAATGCTAACTAGCTAACTAGCATGGTTAACGTCAGTCCATTTTCACTGTGACGTTACTTCGCAAAGCAGAGAAGTAGCTCGTAGTTGAACTTTAGTTGCACATTTTGATTTTTTTTTAAAAATATATATAAAAATTTCTATTGCAAAAATGCAATTGTTTATTTTCTTCTTACACTGACTAATGTACCTCCAGCACGCCTATAGAGATCGAATTGCAATACCGTGATACCACAATATTTTTACTCCCGGGTTTCATGCCATCCGAATCTGGTATTGGCCTGGGCCTCGTCATTAGGCAAGTTACCGTCATAATTACTGTTTTCCATTTGGTCGTTTTAGATTCATGACCTACAAGTCTTATTTATACAAATAATAGCACAGGTTAGTGATTCTGGATGTAGGAACAGAACTCGGTCGTAAAACGAAGAACCCTTGTATAAAGTTTTATGATGTTTGCCTTTAATTCAACCTTAGTGGAGGACGGAGACATACGTGCTGTTGTCGTTATTTCTTATTGGGCAGATTAAATTGGAATGGGAACAACCTTCTGAAACAAACTCCACTTCACAACATATTAAAGCGGAAGTCAACCCCCAAATTTTCTTGACAATAATATTTTGCATGCGCCCCCACTAGCCAAAACACTGCATTCTGATTACAATCGCATTTGTGGAATATGAGTTCATATGCAAAATCCACCCGTTTTTATCCATCTCGGGGGCGGCCGGTTTGTCACTTCTGTCGACTGAATATGACATCGCAGTCGCTCAGGGCTCGGGTCACGACCAATCACGGCTCACCTGTTTTCTCAAGCTGAGCACTGGTTGTTACCTGAGCAACCGTGATGTCATTTTCAGTCGACAGCAAGTGACAAAATGGCCGCCCCCGGAGACGGATAAAACCAGGTGGATTTTGCTGCTTAATTTATATTCCACAAACACAATATTAATCAGAGGATCATGTTTAGACTAGTGAGGCTGCAAAGAATTTTTGGGGAGTGACTTCCTATTTAAGTCATATAAATACGACAAGGACGTTTTTTTTTTTTGTTTGTTTTTACTTCAACAAATAAGTGATAAAAGTATCCATACAAAATAACAAATCCATAAATCTCCAAAGGGCATCTACTTGTGTTGACCCTCACAGAACAACCGAAGCAGACATCTGAGAGTCGCTCTGAATAATTCATAGCAGAGAGATGATTGGTCACCGCTCTCACAACATGACGTGACGCCGCTGCTGCGCGTCGACAACCGGCGGCGGACAATCTGACCGATCGTCTTGTAACCCGGTCCGAACCCGAATCGTCCAGCCGCTCGCACGTACAGCGGCGCTCATGTTCATTACTGCGATGTGTGTGCACGGATTACAAAGCGCATAATGGGCTGTTAAACAAAAGAGCCCGCGTACTGAAATGAATCTCGGTCAGATGAGATGAGTGTCTCTTTTGTGCTGATTAGATGAACAATTGCAGTCAGATCCCATTATGACCAAAGTCGATTACAGATGTGCTTGTGGACGGAGAGCAGCACTGGTGGGACACAATCCAGACAGATATTCCGCAATAGTGGAAAAAAAAAAAAAACGACTTTGTATTCGTATTTTTGAAAGCATCGCTTCCACCAGGAGAACGCTTTCAACTCCGAGGTGTTCTGCAACATCACGTCATGCGTTTATTACTTCGGCAGCGGTTTTGCCAACGATACAACTCTTAAGGGAATTGATTCTCCTTTCAGCTAAAAAGCCTTTTTACATCATGAGATTAATGCGAGCCGACGCAAAATGTGGTGACAATGCATGACCGTGCCATTTTCCTGCATCACGGGTGATTTACGAAACACGACAACAAACAACTATAAAATTGATCAATGAAATTTAATGTGTTTGCTAGTTTGCTAGCTTAATCCTAGCACAACGCTAAACGTGCTTAAGCAAACAATATAACCATACTCACAGGCATATATTCTTTATCCTCTGCAAAAAAAATGACTAAGAGCACTGCAGCGTGAGCGTCTTCTTTGTGCATAAACGTATGTATGTTAGGGATGTAAGGATAACGACGATATCACGATATTGAGATTGACACGATATCGTCGGAATCGCGTTACAATATTAAAACCGAACACATCATTTTGAACTACATAGACCATTGATACTTTACAAAAAACAATACTGTGCGTTTTCAATATAAGCTCCTTTGTATAACTTTCCTAATGTACCGTACGGTAAATAATAGTAAATACAGTACTTCCCCTGGACTTTTCAGTCGAAAACTCGGTTACTAAAATATTCGATAGCTGGTGGAATGGCAGGTGGTTCTGGGAACCATGATAAACAAATGTTCTCCGTATGACAATGGTTTTCAAGTAAATCACATTTTACTACTTTGGTGGGAGCCTGGTAGGGATGGGGGGGGGGGGGATTTATTTCCCTTAATGCTACTATAATATCGATGAGATATTGTAATCACGTGCTCCATTGCAGCCGAGCCAAGAGATGCATCAAGGTATTAACTGCCGTTTTTACAGGGCGTGATTGCTGTAATGTCCCTTTAATGTGCGCCAACGACAGCCGCATGGCAATTTGTTCGTCATCTACCAAATGCCAGAATCAAGAGAGGGGACCTGTGATAATGTGACGTGTAGGGTTGGGCACCGGGATGAGTGGAACCGGGATCGTTCAGGTTTTTAAATGTCGGTGCCGCATTTCGATTCCTAATCCGTCTTGCGGAGGAAGCCGCCCAAAACAAACAAAGTACCAATAGCTTGCGCGCGGCGCGGCGCAATCGACAGACTCAAGAATCTTTAGGAACCAGAATCAAATATTGAGGAACCAGAATCGAAATCGCCCAAACACAAACGATACCGAACCCTAGTGATGTGCAGAGGAATAAAGCGTCTCTGACAGTCAAGCCGCAGTATTTATAGATGCAAAACTCAAAGCTGGTGGCTCACACACACGTTCGCTGTAGCATTAGTAGCAGTGTTATACTACTATAGGAAGTGATTTTTTATTTTTTTATTTTTTTTAAATCTGTGTTTACGTGCGCGCGCAATCATGAGAAAGGGCCAGATTTAGAATCAGGAAACAGTCCCTTTTGTTGTAATTGATCATGACTGTTCGACAAAAGGTAAGTCACACAAAGAAGCAGGCGGCTGTATTTTTAGCTGGGGTCAAACCACAAAGCAAACTGTGAATAAAAAGTGGTGGGCGTGGTTGGGAAGTGGTGGTGAGGATATCGAACACACACTGAGGTCATTACAACAAAATATCGTCTCCCTTATCTTACCTGAGATGGCGTTACAATTTGGTTTTGTCAACTACTTCTTGGCCAAGAAAGTATTTAGGTGTGATATTAGGGGAAAACTAGCATTCCTGTCATTGCGTCTTTTCCATTAATGACTTTCATCAAGCATCTGATTGGGCCAATGGCCTTGGGCGTTAAAGCTAGCTAGGATCGAAAATGATTGATTGATTGCTGAAAAGCTCTTACCCTAAAAGTTTCTAGCACCCCAACATAGATGCTATTCGTTAGCCCATCTACGGCATTTCCCATTATGTGTTAGCGTTAAGACAGAATAAGCTGTCACTGGTTCTGTCACTTGTATTGAATCGATATGAGTCTTAAAGTAGAAGTCAACCTAAACATTTTTTTTTCCAGAATATCTTCTATGCAGGCCCACTAGTCTAAACACTGCATTCTGATTAATATTGAGTTTGTGGAATAGGAGAAATCCACCCGTTTTTAGCTAGCTCAGGGGGCAGCCATTTTGTCACTTCTGTCGACTGAAGATAACGACCAATCACGGCTCAGCTTCAGTTTTAATAATGCCGTATTTCAACTAGTGGGCCTGTATAGAAAGTATTCTAGAAAAAAATATGCTGCAATGGAGGAAAAGAAAATGATTTTAGTGGACTGACACATCAGCACAAATATGTTCAATGACACCGACATGGAAACAAGAATTCAGAACATTCTCCCAGGCTGTATCATATTAAAAGAAAGTAAAATAAAAACATATTGGGAAAAAAAATAATTAAAATGATATTCAAAATCAATAATTTGATTATTAGATCGTATAGATGACAAGCAGGACTCACCTTCTGTAGACTGGTGGGATTCAGCTGGGTTTTATCTATAATCTTGACTGCCACCTTGGGAGACAAAAAGCAGGGTGAAAGAAAAAAAGCGAATGAGATCAAAACTCAGCAAGTGTCAAAACTCCTTCCCAAGCCCACTTTTGTGGCGCTTCATTTTTGTTTGGATCGAAGCCTCCTCATTATTTCCCCACACGTGGCAGCTTTGCCGCAACATGCGGCAGCAGAATAACGCCTTGAAAAAAGCTTTTGATTGACATAAAACGGAAATATTCATTTTCGAACGTGACGCTTTTTCTGTGGTGCGCTGTATGCAAATGAAGGCGTGCCAGCAAACACAGACAGATTAGCATAAAAGACAGCGGTGAAACGGGGAAAAAAAAAAATGTACATGACTCTGCAGGTCAGTCTTGTCCCGGCGGCTTGCGCGGGTCAGCAACGTGCGGCCTGCAGCTCAATAATCGGCCCAAAGTGCAAGAGGAAAATAGATCGGCTTCACTGCACTATGTAAACGTTCTTTTTTTCTGACTATTGGGGGAAGTCCACTTATAAAAGATTCAATGCATTTACCAAAATTGAAGATGGAGCAATTTTGGGCCAGTCATATACTAAAATGTAGTTTCAATAAAAATCTGTTCTGCACACACACGCGCACAAAGCTATGAACCGGGAATTGTTGTACGCTGCAGTATGTGTTGATGCTTCATGTGTTAAATAAAGTAGCAGTTGCTTGAAGATTTTATTATTAAACAAAATTTATGCCAGGGGTTACCAAAGTGGTGTAATCCTGTTCTAAAAATAGCACACCAGTGAGCTGCACATTTTTTGATTTGCCCCGCCAAGTAATTTGAGTAAATTTGTTATTTCAGAAGTGTGTATCAAACTGGTAGTCCGACGCATTAATCCGTACCCTTTCTAATCTAATACTCTTCTCCGTTAAGATGTCTATGCTGTTTTGCATTATATGTTAGCATTAAGCTAGCTGGACTTTCGTTATCGTTTATTGGAAAATGTAGGTTTCATTATACAACGGTTAATTATCTTTTTTGGTGTCAGTTTTCGAGTAAACTTCAACTAGGAGTGACAAAGTGCAAAACATTTTCCTGAACGTGAAGTTTAACGATCATCTCCCATTTCTTGATAGCGAGAGTGAGAACGGGAACTAACTCATTCGCTGCCATTGACGAATTTATTTGTCTTTTGCCAGTTCAGCTATTCAATCCCATAATTTATTTATATTTCTTTCAATTTTTTTTGAAACGTTAGTGTAAAAGAGGGTCTGAATGTCTGGCAGTGAATGAGTGAAATAAAAATTAGAAAAGTGTGAATTAATTACTTTTTTTTTTTTTTTTTTTTTTAAACATAGTCAAGAGATTGCAAATTTTCACCTATCACTGTTGAGTCTGGAACGATACCCTCACTATAAAAAGGGGGTTCACTGTTCTATATTAGTTATATAACAGCGCAAGTTACAAAAACATCAACATTGCAGCTCTGGCAAACAAAAGAGCAAAGCGCTGAGTCACAGTGAGGAGAATGTGCGGGTTATTCATGTGGAGCTGTGTTTCTTTAAGAGCAAAAATCCGCTGGTTTGGACACTTAATTCCCAACATGGAAGCTACACCTGATAAAAGCAAAACAGACGCAGTGGCGGTTAGCTACCTCTTTTCCAGACTCACAAGTGATTTATTGGATTTCTTACAATACATGCCGGGCCAGTGTTTCCATTTTTTTCGGTTCTCTAACCGTGAATTATTCAGCATGTGTTTACGGCGAGTTCATGACGTCCGGAAAGCATTAAATATGTATTTGAAAGAAGATAAACAAAAGTCAGTGGGCTGTGGACGGAGTATTTTGAGTGCCACCGCTACCATCAGCTGCTAGCGCTAGCCGTGGATTGCCTGGCTACAGTTTGCCACAGTTTCACACTGAAACAGATTCATTTCATTTCCATGATTTCCTACGGGGCAAAATGTTCTGAAATCCAAATCAATCAAAGCAGATTGCATTCCGCCTTAGTTGTTTCGCTGTAGCGCGGATTTTAACAAACCAACCATTGGTCGATATTAGGTTGCCGGCTCATTAGAATTAATTATTAGAACGATGTTCAATCACAAAGTTCCACCCCCGGTCGTCATGGTGACTGACCCTGTCCGAGCAGAACGTGGGCCGGCTCGCATGCACGAGACAGGCTCATCCTCCAATTTCAGCACAACAAGAAAAACGCAGTAAAAGTAGTCGCCAAAGTACTCATTTTGGATTTCCATTGATGAAACTTGAAACGTTCAGTGTGCTTGACTTTCTTCTCCGATTCTTATCAAACTCACCACGTATCGCAGAAGCTCTGCACTTATGTTTGCTTTTTTCACAGTGTGCGTCTATATTTAGGTCTTCCCGGCACTTGTTCTCTGTCGAGCGTGCGAATACGCTGAGAGCCTCTTGAGTCAAATTCCTGTTTGCTATTGACATGCGAACCAGTGACAACAAATTCAGAAGAAAAGCTGAATAAGGCGGCAAACGCACAGGCTACGCGAGCAAGCTTGATCGAGCGGTATGATTTAGGCTTCACGGCATCAGGACTTTTGGGAACGATAACCCGTCATTGAGTTTCAATAAAGGGATCACCGATCACACGATTTAGCAACATAGCTATTTGAATAGCTTGTTTATTTACTGTAAATATTGTGGAACCTCGGATTACGAGTTTCATTTATTCCAAGAGCCTGTTTGTAACCCGAAAAGATGGTAAACTGAGGTAATGCGTCCTATTGAAATGAAAGGAAACGCAATCAATATTTATACTTACCTTTTTTTTTTTTTTGTCAGTGTGTGGTTAAAAATAAATGCTGCAAAATATTGAAATAAATTGAAATGCCTTTCTAAAACACCATTTTTTATTACATAATTTTAACCCCCAAAAATGTCTGGTACAAAAACAAGAGAAATAAACCGTTTTCAACTCATTCACTGCCAGACATTTTCAGACCCTCTTTCACTCTAACGTTTGAAAAAATTTGAAAAAAATATATCAATAAATTCCTGGGATTGAATGGCTAGTAAATTCATCAATGGGAGTGAATGAGTTAAAAGTGTAATATAGAAATCTGATGTATTATTATTATTATTAATAATAATTATTGTACGCCCTGTAGTATTTGTGTGCTGGGTCTGTGCCTTTAAAAGGCGCGGCCGAATGAGTGACGTCAGGAGCTGGCGTCAGGTTACCAGCTGCATCTGTGTGAGCATCTGTTCGTGAGTGGTGGCCAACGGCAGCTCCTTTTGAGCGCTCTCATTTTGCATTTGTCTGTTTGCCCTGTCAATAAACAGCTGAAAGTGCATCTGCGACTGCATCTTAAATACGAGGGCATTGCACGACCTTAATCGCGCCTTTATCTCACTCCAGCTGCAGCAGTAGGCTTGCGTTTCAATTTTTCGCCAGCAAGCCTCGTAACTCCAAGTGAAGGTACCACTGTGTATTTTTGAAAAATTAGCATATGAGCCAAAATGTGGAGTAATCCGAAGAGGTGATCAGTCAGGCTTTGGCCGGCCCGTTGCCTCTCACGGCGCGCTTTCGGTTGTTTTGTCTCACCCTCGCATTCAGATCACATGGCTTTTATTGGTCTGTGTTCTTTCCCGCACTCTGATCCGCGTCTTTGCATTCTGATGAGCCAGCAAAGCCACTCGGGCACACAAAGCAAGCAAGCGAGCAAGCGACTGACCTTCTCGTCGCGACCCGGACCTGGTATCCAATACGCCTGTTTAACATTGGCCGGCGCCAAGGACGCCGTTAGCGCTCCTAATGCGGGGGAGGAATACATTTGTGGCGTCACAGCTCCTAATGTGGCCACGCGCTGGATCAAACTCGGGAGGATTAAAGCGGAAGTCAACTCAAAGATATTTGTTTCAAGAATAGGTTCGATGCAGGCCCACTAGTTGAAAAAAAGGCATTATGATTCATATGAAATACGAGTTAAGCAGCAAAATCCGCCAGATTTTAGCCATCTCAGGGGGCGGCCATTTTGTCACTTCTGTCGACCGAAAATGACGTCACAACTGCTCAGGGCTCAGGTAACGACCAATCACGGCTCGGCTTCAGAAAACAGGTGAGCCGTGATGTGTCGCTATCTCAGCTCTGAGGGTCTGTGATGTCATTTTCGGTCGACAGAAGCGACAAAATGGCCGCCCCCCCTAAGATGGCTAAAAAAAACAAGTGGATTTCATTGCTTAACTCATATTCCACAGACACAATATTCGCCACAATGCTGTGTTTCAACAAGTGGGCCTGCATAGAACATATTCTAAAAAAAAGATGTTTGGGTTGACTTGGGTTTACCGAGGGATGCAAGCAGCTAAGAAATATTCTGTGGCACAACGCAGATTGTTGTCCACTTTGGCTCAACCTGGACCTCCGCCAATTTAAATAATGCATCATCATTGATTCCTTACTCCATAATATGCCTGAATTTTGTCATTCCTGGTTGACACTGACCTCAGTTTTTATTAGCCATTGACCGCAGCAGTCATATGTGAGTTTCCGATTCTGCCCCTGTTACGCTGGAATTTGGCAAACCTGGGGGGGGGGGGGGGGGGGGGGTCAACTTACCTCTCGTCCAGTCAGGACGTGCCGCGCCAGCTTGACCTTGGCGAAATTGCCCTTGCCGATGGTCTTGAGGAGGCGGTAGTTCCCGATGTGCGGGTGCTCCTCCGTGGAGGTGAAGGAGTTGCGACATCGCGGCAGGCTGTGGCGACTGGCCGACTTTGTCGGGGCAACCGGGGGCTCCGTGAAACCGTCCACCGACGAGTGCTGTAAAAAAACAACGTGGGTAGCGTTGGTCGGCGGTAACGTTCACATCTTCGAGATCAGCGGGTTGTTAACCTTAAATACTCTGACTTAGCACCCGTTTCCGATGGATGAGGAACCACAAAACCCTTTTGACATCTACAATTTATCTGTGAATGCATCTTCACGGATCGCTCCACTCTGCCAATATGGCGCCGACACTGATGTATTATTTAGCACCCAAGGGGACGGAAAAAACATTGGCGGTCATGACGCATATTTTGAGCAAATTACCCCACATTTTATCTTAACGTGATAAGACCGCCATGATCTTCAAATTTAGAGTTACATTTTTTTTGAAAAACCAACAAACCAAAGCGACAGGGACCTGCAGCAGAGGGATAAAAGTGCAGCCACAGCTTACCCTGTTGTAGCCATTTTTAAAACCCTCCAAGTGCCTCAGTGATCAAACAAAAAGTATCATGGCTTGACTAGTAATAATTGGTATCGGCCCTGAAAAAAAACATATCGGTGTATCTCTACAGCATATTGTCAACTACTGGTGAGGAGGACTTACTACATTTTTTTTGCCCCGAAGTATTGGTGGCTGGTATCAGCAGCCTCCACAAAGTATACGATACCTTGAAATAAAACCGGCATGGGCCCAGCAGCGATACTCGCCCGTTCTTAGGGAAAACTATGACTTCCATCGATTGAAGTTATTCACTACACTTGAAATGTGCTGTTGTATTCAAATATTAGACTTTATGCTCCACTGTATTTCATTGTGAATCTTCAACTCCGATGATCATCCGTCCTTGTTGTTTCCGCTGTGATTCGACTCGTGAGGCATGCAAAGCTTGAGTTTGTACTGCTGTTGACGCGGGGCGGCACAAAGTAGGAGCCTGCATGCTAATCTAATGAAAGAGCCACGTGACCCCCCCCCCCCCCCGTGACACACTGACCTTATCAGCACCGGATGACACTCACTCATTTTCGAGCTTCTGGAGAGAACACCCAAAAATTCCAGCACACCGCCGAGAGGCCTTGGAACAATACGAGTCGCACTGTTCCGGCATGCGAAGGTGAATTAGCGGCGGACGGCTGGGAATAGGACGCTGGCAAAAGCAACCGGTTGTGTCATTCGGGGTCAAAGCTCCCATGATCCTCTGCTCCTCGCGGAGCACCACACCCAGCCAGCGGATAATTCGCCGGTGCTGTAACCCGGGCCGGCTGGCTCCCGTTTCACGCGGAGAAACGCTACACCCTGCAGGGTGCGCATCACCTCAGCCTGAGCGCGCATGCTGACATCCCATGAGTCACTCGGGCGCATTGGACAAAAACAATTTTCTGGCACAGACCAATTTGGATTTCCCGCATCACCTTGAGAGTACTTGTTGGCATGGTGAACTGGTTCAAAGAAACAAAACAACAACAACAGCAACAAAATAAAAAGTCTGACTGAACACTTGGCCTGCTCCCAAAACGCTCTGAATGAACCAAAACGAGGAACCGGGACAGGTTCTTCTTGACGGGCTGGTGCGTCACGCCGCTACACAAACGGCGCTTCTCATGGACTCCCAGCCACACAAAATGATAGAGGCAAGTGATACGGAAAGCCGTTTGTTCCACGTCCTTGATATCCAGCCCAAGGCCCCCGCACTAGTAAGCTTTGTCCAAACTAGTAAGACAATTCAGCGCACGAGCGGAAAGACCGGATCGCACTCGCAGAACTGTCTTACAAGAAGGGCCCGACCGATATGGATTTTGTCGAGGCAAATGCCGATTCCGACATTTGGCAGGAGAAAATTATGATAACCGATCTATCGGTCGATTCATTTAATAAATACATAATGAATAAGATAACCTCTTTTTTGGTCCTCTAACCTTACAACAATAAAAAACAAATTGCTGATTTTTTGGGGGGGTTGAATTTCATCATAAATGTCTTGTTATAATATGTTGATGAGTAAAATTTTTTTTTTTTTTTTTTTTTAAATCAGCTGATTTTGGCCAATTTAAAAGAGAATCTAAAAATAGTTTCTACTAACCTATAAATACTTACTTGGCTTTCGAGAAAACAGTTGAAGCATTTATTCGATACCATCGATATCCATCTTAAGGTTCATGTACTCGTTCGCTCTTTGTCGTTAGTAATACGCTAAATTTAGCGTACAAGTAGAACAACTCTGCCTTATCACGTTATTACGAGAAATGCTCAAATGGCTTTATGGAAACCTGTTTGCGCATTTATTCAAGATCCTTGAGAGCCAACTTCAGGTCCATGCACTTGTACGCACTTTGTCATTAATAGTACAACAATTCAACGCACTAGTAGAATGGCTCGGGCACACAATTAGAACGGCTGCCTAAATGCCATAACAATTATGGAAAGCTGTTTGAGCAATTATTCGAAATACTGGATAATCTAGGTTGAGGTCCGTGTACTAGTACACTCTGTCATTACCAGTAAGACAATTCAGCGCACCGCTACGATAAAACTAGACCATGTCTTTCATTTTTATTTATTCTAAAATACTCAATCGTGTATTCAAACTCAAAGTCGATTGGCGAGTATATTCTTTGTTCTCGCTGTTATTCGAAATGAAGACCATTCAAGCCTTTGTTGGAAAAAAAATCCACATGATACCAGAAAGACGAGTCTTTCTACTAGTGCGCCACAGACATGATTCGGACATGATTCTACTAGTGTGCTGAGTTGGGCTTACTAATGACGGCAAAGGGCGTAGTAATAGTAGTACATGGACCTTAAGCTGGATATCAAGGCTATCGATTAAAACGCCCCAACGGCTTTCCATATCGTCCATGTAATTTCTTTCACGGAGGTCTGACGCGCACGCGCACGTGAGCTTCTCCACTAAAAGCCTGGCGTCTCTCTTGAGTACTAAGTTGTTATGCAATGAAGTTGAGTTGCTAGTGGGCCTAGCGTTGCGAACTCCAACTCATTCCAGCCCGGGTGGCTACTGCGAGTGCCTTTTAGTCATTGATTTTCTCAACATCCGACACATATAGGGTGGATATAAAAAGTCCACGCGCCCCTGTTCCAATGATTTTTTGGAGATGATGTAAAAAAAAATAAATAAATAAAAAAAATAAAAAACGAGCTCAAGACTTTTTTTCCAGCATTAATGTGACCTATAACCCGCACAACTCAATTGGAAAAAAAAAACAAACAAAAGGAAATCTATAAGAGCGGGTGAGTAAACAACCGAGATAAAACGGTTGCACAAGTTTGCACACCCCCTTATACATTTTCAGAATGAACCAATCCAACTGTCTTCAAAGGGAATCAGCGCACACCTGCCACCATTTAAAGTGCCTCTGATTAAACCTAAGTGAAGTTCCGATGTTCTAGTCGGCTTTTCCTGTCACATTTTGCTTTGTAGCACAAGCCTGAAGGTTTTGTGCTAACACTGACTGGGATTTGCAACTGTTCATTAGTCCCTCTACCTTGACTAAAGTACAAGTTCCAGCTGAAGAAAAACAGCTCGAAAGCATGCATGAGCAAGCATTAAAAGAACATCATGGAATTTTTCGACATAAAATCAAAATGTAGCAAAACAGCAACTTTGCACAAAAAGAATAGCGACTTCTCTGCTCTTCTCCGCTTTGTGATGCAACATCAGAGCGTAAACAAACTGATGTTAGCCATGCTAGTTAGCTAGTTAGACCAGACAAGTCGACAGTATTTATTTCACCAATTGTAGGCAGCTCTCTCTGTCTCGCAGCTGGTTGCTCATTTCAAAACAGTGTTGTATTAACAAGAACATTACTTTCAATTTGTCAAAGAGGTATGGGTGCCGCTCTCGCAAATGTGATATCGCATTAGTAGTATTGCCTAAAACACCTTTTGGATTTATGTCTAAAAAAGTTCAACCTTGGCTTTTTAATGGGTGGAAAAAGTGGTTTGTCTTCAGTATCCGCATTCAATCAGGGGTGTGGTGACTTTTGAAAATCAACTGCAGATACAACGTCTGTAAAGCTTGAGAGTTGAGACCACCACATTAGCTTCGAGTCAAGTCCGAGTTGCAGCCCAAAGTGTTAAACAGAGAAAATGGCTGGCGTGACCTTTAAATCAGTGCGTCGAACACATTTGGTTCACACACCTCTACAAAAGGTCATGTTTAAGCACTTTGCTCATGCTTTAAAATCAAATTCCAAGCCTTTTCTCTGTCAGGATCCTAATGCTGAGCTAACTTTCGTGTTTACAAAAATGTAATAATGCAGACTGTAATTTCCCGGTGACATTGAGCCATACACAAAGTATTCTGTGTGCCTCTGAATCGTTGGGGTGGTAGAACAAAAATTAAACTACAAGTCTACTGGCATATTTTACCCTACATTTCTTCATGCAAAACGCTAGCTATCCAATCAGATAGCAATTTGTTGTGGGGGGGGTTCTTTAGTGTTAAGCAATTTAAATGCGCTTCTCAGACCTCGATAGCAAAATGCTGAAATTCAAAAACTGTAAAGCATCCCAGGCACTCGAAACCTTAAAATCCAACAATTTCAAGCACCCAAACGAACAAACCCTTCAAATCCAAGCACCAATTGGACCTCCACACACAAAAAGGAAGCATTTTGTTTAGTTATCGTGCTGTCACCGATCAAAGACATTAAGGCAGCGTCGAACGCAAGCACTTTCAAGCACCTCGAAACAATAACGTTCTAAACTCAAGCTTCTCCAAGTATGTGAAGTGTCAAAATTCAAGCACCAATGGAACCGCTGAATACAAAAAGAAGGAGTTTTGTGCGGTACTTGTGCTGTCATCACGCAAACTCAAACAAGTTCTGAGCATTCGAAAACAATAAAACACCAGGAATCAAGCATTTCAAGCATTCCGGGCACTCAAAGCATCAAAATTCAACCAACTGAAGTATTTCAAGGACTGAACCCTGAACACAAAAAGGGAGGGGTTTACGTGGTCATTGTACCGTCCGTCGCCATGTGCTCTAAACTAGAATGCATTTGATCATCAACATTATCTTTATTACATGGCTTTCCATGCTGCCATCATACAAAAACCAAAGCGTTTTCAAGTGCGGTACTTTTTTGCATTGTATGCGTTGCAAGCATCCCTGGCACTCGAAACATTCAAAATCAAGCATGTGACAACTTCAAGCAGCACGAAACATTAGAATTACAGCATGTCTAGACCCCCCCCCCCAAAAAAAAAATACACAAAGCATTCTAATTTCAAGTTCCAATGGAACCCCTGAACACAAAGGGGAGGGTTTTGTGTGATTATTGTAATGTCGCCATGCAAGATAAATGTATTTTCCATCATCCCCAACACCCAAAACGTCAACATCTAAGCATTTACATATTGTAAGCGCCTCAAAACATTACAATGTCAGCATTTCAAGCAACAAGGGGAGCCCTGAACACAAAACAGGAGGGAGGGTGGGGGGTTTTTGTGTGGTCATTGTGCTGTCACCATGCAGCATGCTCGACATCCCCGTTACTCTTTTGTAATAGTTTACTATCCTTAAATATGTTTCCATAAAAATGGGCAGAAGAGGCTGGTCGGTGTCGTGTCAGGGAGGGGGGAATCTTAGGAATAATACCAACCGCCCCCCACCCTCTTCCTCCGGCACTGAGCGTGCAGCTTGGGGCCCACGAGGTGATGGATGTCACATTGCGATGCTTCCGAGTGAAAAAGTAGGGCAACATAACCCCCCCACCTCACCCTAAATATTGACGAGAAACAGCTCCGCCCGATTAGTTAATTTCACGTCGCGATATTCAGTCACGGACGGTGACGCAGTGCGTTGTGTGGGCTAGCCCTCAAGTGTCACATCCACGCCAAGTGCACCTTCGCTGCTGGGTTATTCTGGTCCCGGGTGGGATTTATTCCCGGCAGAGGAAGGCAAAAAGAGGCGCTAGGGCGAGTCCTCATTGGCCGTGTGCGGTTTAGCCCTCCCTCGAACTAGCTAACCGCTGCCATGTACACCCCCCCCCTCCTCCCCGCGCTGAAACAACGCCTCACGAAACAAGCCGAAAAATAAAAGGTGGACGACACGACTTACGTTCTCGGTGTCACGCTCGTTCACCGTGGGCAATGGCGTCCTGGTCGACATCTTGTGTGAGGGGGGGGAGCCTGGCAAAGAGGCCGCTCGGCGGACGGGCACACAGCAGACGCGGCTTCTTCGGGTCCCACCTTCCTCTCTACATCCCCCCCACCCCTTCCTCAGCACAAAGCCAAGCCGGCAGGAAGTGCGCAAACGGCGGCTAGCTTAGCGCAGCATTGCCCGGCCAACTGGGGCTCCGGCCGGCTCGCGCCCTGATGGTTTCCGTTCGGTTCCGGGGTTTGACGTGAGAAAGCTAGGCCGGCTCAGACTAGACGAGGAGGAGGAGGAGGAGGAGATGGAGGGAGGAGAGACCGAGAGAGGGAGGGCAGGAAGGAAGATGCGCATCTGAAAACCTCTCACCAGGAAAGGATGGAGGTCTCTCTCTCGCGATCTTGCGATCCTCTCTCTCTCTCTCTCTCTCTCTCTCTCTCTCTCTCTCTCTCTCTCTCTCTCTTGTTGTATGTGATGCTCGCTCGCCCTCTCTCTCTTTGTCTCCTCCTCATTGGAGTCACCAGCAAACAGTGCGGAGACATTGATTTAAATCCCGTGTAAAAGGCGACGAGGGAGTGTTCGGCCCTTGACAAACCGGTCCAAAGTAAAATAAGAAATTAAAAAAAGGAAAAAAAAACAATCGTCGCCGGGTGGAGTGAATGAATTAAGGGTGCAGCACGACGTTTTGTTGGATTAATGTACTGTCTACGGTTAGTTGAGATCCTAATTGTGTGGTAAACAGGCTTTAGCTGCCTAGCCGCAGGGTGAGGCCTGGCCTGCCTGTCAAAACGCTACGATTTGGTCGACACTGACATCTGCCGTACGATGTCAGTATTGCATCTCATCAGTTATTGCGGTTGTGCTTTTCAGCTGTCGCCACCCTGGGACATACTGTATTGTGCCCTCCATAATCGTTGGCTAGAACAGGTTCTCCAGACAGAGAATCAAGCTCCTCCCATGCCCATGTCAGTCCCCAGACCTCAACCCGATTGAAAACCTGGGGAGTGCAGAGGAGAGGAGCCAGGTCGCTGGGTGATTTAGAGAGATCGTGCAAAGTGGAAACGGTCAAAGATCGCTCTTCCTGTATTCTCCAATCTTGTGGAGATTAGGAATCGTTTTGTTGGCAAAGGGGGCTTGTACAAGGTGTAAACATCAGGTCGCTAGAAAATGTGGCACACATGATTTGATGTAAATTAATTGTTTCTTAATGGAGGACCCCCCCCCCCACAGTGAATAAATGCACACTAAACAAATAGCATCAAAATACCCATCAGTGTATATATATATATATATATATATATATATATATATATATTTTTTTTTTTAGATGTAATACCTTTGGGCATTTATATTACTAATGGGACATGGTGTGTGCATGAGTGCTGCGGCCTCTAGGTGTCAGGCCATACCAACAAATGTAAGCAGGTGAACTGGTGGGCTGTTATCCGTGAAGTCAGAGGTAAAAAAAAAAAAAAAAAAACTCATGAGATGTAGTCTTTACTAGCCTAGTAGTCAGGTTATGGTAACTGAGAAGTTTTTTGTTTTTATTTTTTTGAGTGGGTGGGAATGAGTAGTGGGGTGTACGCATTAACGTAATTTAACAGTTCTGTAATTAAACTAAAGCACATTTTGTTCAAAGTATTTTTTTTTTAAAGCAAGGGACAAATTCAGCAGGAAAATATTTTCAATACAGTCGATTCTACTATTTACTCACCATTTGTATTCATTTTGTTAGGATTTTATTTTCGGATTTATTTAAACTATTTGGTACAGGAAATGAATGAGTACTATAATACTGTATTACTACCATATATTATTGAATTACTATTAATATTTTTTTATAATTCATTTACATGACATGACACACTCAGATTCTACAACTCAATTATTTGTATTTGATTTTATGAGGAAAAACAATGAATGCTCCCCCAAAAAATGGTCTCAGTTGTCAACATGCATGATGGTTGTCTTAATGTCAATATTCAAATATTCTTTCCATCCCTGCATAAAGTAGTACAACACTATCAACTAAATGTTTACAGTCAACTCAGTCACTCCTACAATAAAAGTTGAAAGTCCTGTGAATACCTTTTCGCCAAGCTTCTTGTTGGCCGCTGCGTCAGCAGTGAGGCCCCAAGAGTAACAATAGACTCAGCATGACGCCACGTATCACAATAAGTGATGATTATGGGACCTGAAAGCCACCGAGAACATTCTAGACGGCTTGGAGGCATCAGAAGTTTATTTTCCACCCTCCGGCAAGCAGCAAGGCTCTCTCGCTCTTCATCTTTGCCCGAATAAATGTCACGGGAAAAATATTTTGTCTCAGCCCATGTTTTGCGATCGCAGAACAAAGAGCCGAGGTTGTTTCGGTGAAACAAAATAATGGGGGTCAGACAGTGAATCTTTGGCATGAATCAGGGCATTTTTGGAATTCTGCACATCTGATCCCAAAATGGATTGGCTCCCAAACATAACAGATCTTATCTTTTCTGAGTGCAAACAAATGGAATCGTCTAAATTACTCCACTTTTTTTTTCCTTCTAAGTCACAGTGAGATATTTAGCTTGATACGCTTCTATTTTGGATCTGATAATATTAACAAGGCCCGCATCAAATTGCACAATCAAATAATGGAATCCAATGCTACCTCCCTCCCGTGGAACCCGGTTTACTTTCAAGTTCTAATTTCAAATTAGAATTTTGGGAAAAATGTGCAGTGCTCCATTACATATTTTATAGGACCCTTTCCTCTGTTATTTGCAACAACAACAAAAAAAAAACCTCACCTGTTTTTGCTGTCATCTTTTGGCATTTGGTAGGGACTATGTTGACGTGCGTTTAGGAGCTCCATGTAGTGATTTGCTGCCATCTCGTGGCATTTATAAGCAATTATAAATCTTTCGGGGGGCATCAATCACTCGCAGATTTGCAAAGCGACCTAGTGTGGTTCTGTGGGTATCGCTGGATTCAAGTTTGTGTTGTGGAGTAATGCACAGCATTTACATCAGGGTTGTTTGGAATTTTCATTATAGCTAGTTTTTATTTTGTTTTGTCTTCAGTTTTTAAACTTACTTTAGTCTTAATTAGTTATTAGAGTGTGTTCGTTAGATTTTTTTTTTTTTTTCAATTTTGAATGCTTCTTTTTAAGTTTAATTATCATCAGTTTTAATTTAAAAAAAAACAACCAAAAAACAATCATGTACACTAATTTAAAAGGCTATCTGAATTGTAAACCTTCGCTGCATTGGACTTTGCAGATTCCACTCTATTCCTGGGACTGACTTACACCCCTCGTATCCTCGGAGCATCCGCCCAGGGAACGTTATTCGTGCCTGGGATTCCAACGCTGCACCTGAGCTGCAATGCTGCGGAATGTAATGGGCACTGACACTGGTTTAATGAGTGCATGTACACCCAGGGCCAAATGCAATTACATGCTCCCACAAGCAAGCATCAATTAAAAAAAAAAAAAAAAAAAAAAAAAGAGAGAGTGAAAGAGCAAAGAACGAGCGAGTTAGTGAGACAGCTGTGAAAAGCCATTAATGGCTCACAATACCTGCCGCTGTATTTATCAGACACACTGAGCAGAGTAGAATAAATGTTTCACATTGAACGCTAAAAATGAGTATTTTGGGGTTCAATGTTCTTCGAATTTTAATCACAGCCGAGCCACTGAGAATTATAGTGGGCTAATTCCATTCGTGTCATTTTGCAGGAGAGTGATTTCAAGTTTTATGGCTGCCGTAAAATCTGCGGGATTGATATCCCGGTGATTTGTGCGGTAATGATTACTTTTGGATATGGGGGATTCTCCGATGTGGGCGTTATGCCAGACGTAATGATTTTGATGAGCTACAATGAAGCTTTGATCTACAGCTGACTTACTGTCTTCATCTTCAGTTTCATAAATCAGGTTGGAATCCCGTCAGTATCCCCACGGTAACCTGAAAGACAAGAAACAAACTGGGATGAGAAAACAATAACAGTGATAATAATGATAATGCACTGGCGATAGAGTTTATTGATTATGGGGAGAAAAAATAATCACAGTTAATTAGATTGATATTGGAATCACGATTATTAGACATGTAGTTAAAAACCTGGTAATTAGTCAATGACCAAAACTTTAAATGACCAGCAAAAAATGTTTTAAAGTATAATAATGGTGTATTAAAATCATTGCAATAAAAAAAAAAAAAAAAAAGTTCCTGCTGGGGTGATTGACTGGTTAGCACGTCCGCCTCACAGTGCAGAGGTTGTGGGTTCGAATCCGGCCTTGGCCTTCCCGGGTGGAGTTTGCACGTTCTCACAGTGCCTGCGTGGGTTTTCTCCGGGTATTCCGTTTTCCTCCCACCATCCAAAAACATGCTTGGTAGGTTAATCGGACACTCTAAATTGCCCCCCGGTGTGATTATACTTTTACAATGTAGCAAATTGCAAACGCTCACCACGCCGTACCGTATATGAATCACTTTTCTTCGATTGGAATGTTTTTATAGCCGCGTGAAGCCGAAATTGAAATCACAAAAGATTTTCGATGAATTGCCTACCCAATCTAAAGCACTACTTCCTCTCTTGAGTCTTCTTTAGTACCAATCTTTGAATCTCACTTTCTGGGTTTGTGGCCCAGTGTTGCACTGGCGAATTGGGAAAAAGTGCCAAGTGGGCACAACAATGAAAAAAAATGGTCAAAAACGGACAAAATATGAGCTGTCAGTATGACGCCATTTTTACACCATTACAAAGTACAAGCTCAATAACAAACCTGCTAAATTAGTACCTCTGTCACAGTGTCAATCAAAACAGCATTATCAAAGTTGTGAAGGCAGAATTGTTGTCGCGCTTGAGCCTTTTGCGTGTCTAACGTTGCGGCTGATGAGTGTATAAATTTGGCATGCTCCTCGACACAAAAGCACGATCGTCAAGTGGAAAATGCGGGACGAGAAGGAACTGATGGTTGCTCGGGAAAAAGCTGTTAAGGCTTGGCAAGGCGGCAGCGTTGCACCCTGCTCGGACAAGTCAACAAAACCTCGCTGGTATGCCGAATATTTTTGGTAGGCATAGATACGAGGCCGCCGAGGAATTTGATCAGGCGGCGAGCCAGCCAGCTAGCCTCCAGCTCATTATGATTACCCAGCAGCCCCGGCGGCAGCAGCAGCAGCAGCAGCAGCAGCAGCAGCAGCAACACACCCTAAAGCTTCTTTTAACTGACTGGCGCATCCAGAGCCTTTCAGCCCAGCTCCTCACCTGCCCTCACCTGCTCGTCTTGATGGCTGTCACTCATGCATGCGCTCACGCCCACGCATGCAGCCTTTTAGTTAAAAAAAAAAAAAAAAAAAAAAAAAAACACAGAAAAAAAAAAAGAGGAAAAGTAGAGTAAGCGATATGCAGTGAACCCCTTCCAGACTGATGTTCCAGAACAAAGAGTAAAATAAATAAATAAATAAATAACGATGATGACATTCAATTAATTTCCATTTTAGTTATGTGGTCGGAGCTTTGTATTGATTTTGTTTTGCAATTTTTCATTTTCATTTAACCAGGAAATGTACCAATGTGATTACAAATCTCTTTATCACGGGAGTCTTGGCCAAGAGGCAGCAACAAACATGAACATAAAATAGCCTACAATTACATCATTATTTTTACAAAAAAACAAGTGCATATTGTGGAATCAAAAACTCTTTGTTTGGATTTAAAAGTGTTCAAGAAATTTGCGGTCTTCTCGTCGCATATTCCATGCATAAGAGGCGGAATACGCATAAGCTCTCTGTATGAGCGTAGGGAACGGAAAGCAACAAACAATCTTGTGACCAAATATACAATAATGCCCATCGTTTTTTTTTTTAAGTGCTGAATCTTCTCATTTCCTATCCAAGTCCATTGTCAAGGCGCAAAGTGCGGCAGCCAGCAGCCAGCCTCACCTCAAGTTGTGCGATCCCTGCCAAAAAAGCAGAAATGGCGCAGTGCAACAGCACCATCTATTGGTAAAATTGCTGTACTACGACAGAGGAGATTAGTGGCAAGTACCTGTTGGTTCTCTCCTCACGTTTTGTTTTCTTCTAAAATGCATTCAGATTTTCCATAGTCTTGCTAATGTATTCCATATTTATGTGGTCCTTATTTTGTCTTTTTGCCTACTTAAAACCTCATACAGAGCGCAAGCGAGGCGCACAATATTTTGCCTCTACACTGTAGCAGCCACTTACCATTTGCAGTTATGTTGAGAGTGTCAAAACGAAGAAACAGAAATATAACGCTAACTAGTAATAAAATAAATGACCTCATATATGGATATTTTGAAGTAATGCATTTGAATGCAGTGAAACGATTAGCCTTGGAACAAGCTTCTGTTTATCCTGGACAAGTATTTTCAGCTATTTTTTTTGTTTTCAATGTCAATATGGCATGCCTGCTATCTATTCGGGAAAAAAACATAGCGGCCACATTTAAGTCGCTGCGAGGCCTGGCATATGAAACCATGTTTTATTTAGCACAGAGGTCCAACGCGATCAATGTAATGACTCCTTGGAAATTAAAAATATTTTTAATTTTTATTGACAACACTCTCAGTCTATAAACATATCGTGAGCAATATTACCTCCGCAAAGGCAGAATTTGAGATACGGCTCTCGTATCGGATCGCATTAGATTGCGCGGGCGTTGAACTCAGCATGCTCGACGTGCCCTCTGACAAGAATTATAAAGATTTTCTCACCGATATGAACTTGCAGCACGGTAGCTATAATCTTCCTGCTTTCGCAGCGTGTTTGGCCTTGTAATTATGTCATAATTCAAAGGCTTCCCTGAAGAGTGACGAAAAAAAAAAAAAAAAAAGATCAGGTTTGTGGTTGTGTTCTCTGAGAAGTGGGCCCATTAATTGCCAGGATATAATTACACCATCTCCACCCCCGGGGCCTGTCTTGTTAAGTCAAAATAATAAGGAAATGTATGTTTTGCTTCTCATAAGATGGGACCAGGCTCACGGTCCACAGAGGACAACAACTCAAACAGAAAGAGTATCCTCACGGTCATTAATGTTTTCTATTTAGTTTGTAACGTTTCTCTGGGCAACACTGCTTCCTGTACGCATATATGAATGTTCAATTTTTTTTTGTTCAATCAGATTTCAGCCTATATGTGTTGCCATGTCAAAGTCATCTGAGTAGTGCTAAAATAGATTAGCAATGGAACTGTCTTGTCAGGCAATCAAATTTCAAATTCATCCTCACAGGGCCAGCGAGCTGGCACTCAATGATGTCGGCATTTTTCCGTCGTCTGATTGGTTGATAAGAGCGTAACTTTTTACGGCCAACTTCGACCAGCAAAACAAATCTGGACTAATCAGCAGACATGAATACATGTAATAATGATTTTAAACCCTACTTTGAAACCCTAATTCAAAACCCAGACTCTTGTTTGGACTTCGAAAGCCTGACCCTTGCTTGAGACCGTACTTTAAAAGATTAACCTAGTGATGAAACCCTAATATGAAATTGTAACTTTAGTTTGAAACACTAATTTGAAATTCCAATCCTTGTTTGAAACAGAAACCCTGCTTTATAACTGAACTTGAAACCTCAATCACGTATTGAAACCCGAGTTTGAAATCCTAACTCTGGCTTGAAACCCTAACTTTTATTGAAACTCTATTTTTAAACCAATTTGAACCCCTAACCCAGGCTAAAAAAAATGCTACTTTGAAACCCTAATCTGCACGTAACTACTTGTAAGTATTTGTGGGGGGGGGGGGCAAAAAATCCGGCTTTGATCAATTGAACGATTAATGTGGTCATCGTGATTGATGAAGTGTTCAGTCGCACGCAGTCTCGCTAATGACTTACTGAGTGGAATGTTCATCACAAACACGAAAAGTTAGAAAGTGGTGCAAAAAGTGGAGGCAAAAGGGGTGGGTAAAAGTATTCATCCTGGGGGGGTTGACTCACGCACTTACAGAAAAAAAAGGAAAGAAAAAAGAACGGGGAGGGGCGAAAGATGGGAAACAATGACACATCACAGATCGTTTTACAAATCCCTCACAACACAACACAACGCCACCTTTGAGTAACATTTACCATCAAACCCCTCCCAAATCTACTCTAAAGAAGTGTGTGTAAAGGTGTGTGCGTACGGGAGGGGAGTTTAGTTTAAAATTAGTTTTGTGGTTTGAGTGAAAACCTGCGTGACTCCGTGTGAGTTCTTAATTGCATGCTGAATAAATGTAAACGAGCAAATGCAACAAATACACGCGTAGGAATTTACACAAAAAAACACACGCTCACACTAAAACGCTTACACGTCCCACGTGAAGATTTACACTACACGCAATACTTACATGACGTAATCCAACATTACAACGAAGCATACGTCCATCGCCGAATCAAAATACACAAAGTCGCGTTGCTGTGACGTAACAGAAGTGACACAATTAAACATAAGGAACGTTTTCAAACGTTTTTGCTTTGTTTGCGTTTGTGCCGCTTGTGCTTGCCGATTAACGGAACTACTTAATTTCAAACGATATCTTCGCCACAGTCAGAAAACAACAACAACAACAACAACAAAAACAACAAAAGGTTTGTTGCTTGAAACTACAAACACGAACCAGGCAATGGAAAACATTGGCAGAAATTGTTAGGAACATCAAATACATTATCGTTTAAAATATTTTAATAATGTAATTAAACGACTTTTGCTGCTCGGCGCGCGCAATCGCAAATCTGGAAAGCTGAAGTGGACTTCGGCTTCTTTCGGCTTTTCCCGGCTTTTCTCGACACTTCCATCTTTTTTTTTTTTAATTAACAATTTGGACATAACTTCACACAGAAGACAAATAAGATAAAATAGACAGCAAATTAAAAGACAATTTTTCCACCTTTTTCACCTCAACAGCTTTTTGCGAGTGACGCGTTCATGTTTAGTTCACCGCCGAGGAAACGTGATTTTTTTTCCCCTGTTCTACTACTTTTTTGCTCTACCTTTTCTGGTTCTACTACTTCAGGTTCTACTTCCAGTTGTGGTGGTATTGTCGTCCTATTTGTATTTGTTGCAGGTCAAATGATGGCAGAGAACTTGAGCTCGGAGTCGCTGTTGTGCGCGTTCAGTCTTTTTGCGGTCCACGGAGACACCAAGGCCAGCGGAAAGGAAATGAATGGGAAGAACTGGGCCAAACTCTGCAAGGATTGCAAGATCATCGACGGCAAGAACGTCAGCGCAACCGACGTCGACATTGTCTTCTCCAAAGTCAAGTGAGAATCTGCTTCTTGCCAGCGTTCTCAATTTGTATTTGTGAGTTTGACTGCGTGTCCCGTTCAAGAAACGGCTGATAATTCATTGCCATTTTTTGAATGGGTCTATCAAAAAAATACAATGCAAAATGAAAACACTTGCAAGGAGCATGAAGATGCCAACACTAAACTAACCGGGTGGTAAAGCCAATCTTACTGACTCCAGGTTTCCATCAAGTCATAACGTATTTGTGTGTATTTGCAGGCAGAAGTCTGCCCGTGTGATCATCTTTAACGAGTTCCTGCAAGCTCTGCAGGAGTTAGCACCCAAGAGGTTCAAGGGCAAAAGCCGCGACGAGGCCATCCTGGCCATCCACCAACTGGTCGAGGCCGGCGAGCCCAGCAAATTTGGAGTCACGGTCAGGAAAACACTCGTTCTTGAAAAATCTGACCTTTTCCCCTAAAAAATTAAGAATGTTTTTAATACAATTTATTGGAAAAATTGACAAAATACTGTATTTATGTCAAATACATGTCGTGAACAAAGAAAACAGAGGAACGAAGAAAAATGTCTTTCTCAAATGTGTTGAAATTAAGCTTAATTAAATAAAATACCATATATGGGAAAAAATTGACAAAACCTACCCAACTTTTTTCTTTTAAAAATAAATTACAATCTGATATTTTAAAACACAAGTTCTCAAGAACAATGGAAACACGTTTTTTTCCAACATTTCCTTGGAAAAATGAAATATCTCAAATACTTAACCACCCCCCCAAAAAATCTAAATAATTCAAACTTTTGTCTTTTTTCCATTTTTGTTTCTTTTTTGACAGACAGATTTGAAAAAAATCACTTAAAAGTAGTTTCTCCAAGACTGGCTAAAATCATATCTTTTCAATGATAAATTTGACCATTTTCCTAGAAAAAAAAAATAAAAAATTCTCACATAAAAAAAAATAAAAATAAATAAAAACTTATTATTACTTACTAACCTACTAACTTATTTTAAGGACCATTTCAAATGGTCAGCTTTTCACTAAGAAAGAGTTAAGAGGTCAAAGGTCAGCCATTAGATTTCACAAGACTGAGTACTATTAACATTAAGTTATAGCGTAAGACTTAGCATTAGCAGTAGCATTGGCGTTTGGCTTAGAATTAGCGGTTGTTTTAAAATAGTATTGCTGTTTTTTGTGTTGCTCAGAAAACCGTAAAGGCTGGCGCAGTTGGGCGTCTGACGGACACGTCCTTGTACACGGGGTCGCACAAGGAACGCTTTGACGAGAGCGGACGAGGTCGAGGACGCGAGGGACGAGAGGACATCGTCAACGACTCGGGATACGTCAGCTCCTACAAAAATGAAGGAACGTACGACACTAAAACGAAGGAATAAAAATGGATACAATGCACACACACAAACAGGAAGTGTAAGCAGCTTTCAACCTTGACCCTCACGTCAATGTATGTTACTTCCTGTAGGAAAATAAACATGATTAAATACTTCCTGTCGCTTTCTGTTCCTACTTAACGTATGTGCGCATACGTGTGAGTAAGTGATACCCTCACAAAAAGGTTTGTAATTGACTTTAGATGCCACAAAATGGCGTAAAAGCAGCTTTTTCAATTAGACAACGCTATGGCCTGACTAAATGAAGTTCTTCCCTTCAGTTCAACATATACTTGGCACCAAGATGGTTCAAAACCAGAATTTTGAGACATGGTTTTGGCCTGAAAGAAATCCACGTGCCCCACAAAGTATGTATTGCGAAAATCCTCCGTTGTATCATAGAAACCTAGTCATAATAATTTTTTAAAAATACGGGTCTTATAAACTATTAGAAAATTCAGTTGCAACAAGAAGACAGACCGTATTATTTCTTGGAAATCATATTTTATTCCACAATATAACTTTTGCTCTCCCGGGTACAAACATTCGATACAAGATAACATATTTCAAAAAATATATTTTAAATATAAGACCCAAAAAATATATAGATATAAACAATATATGGAAAGCATTAACGGCTGGATTAGTGCTCTGCGTGATGGGGGATTTTTTGCTCCTGTCTCTTTAAGGCACGATGGTGGATGATAATATATATATTTTTTTAAGTGAGTTAAGGACACACAACACGCGCACAGCCACACACGCGCGCGTCCTCCATATGTGCTGCATTAAAGAGCCACGACTGTGTGACGTGTGAAGCAACACTGGGGCTGAGTGACCCACAGCCCGGCCTGTTGGCTAGCTTGCGTCCACATTTCCTGTTATTGGCGTTGGAAGTGCATCGGCGCAAAGTATAAACAGCTCGGCCACATTAAGGACGCCCTTTGAGGCGGCTTTTTCCTCACACACACACACACACGCGCGCGCTCACACGTACACACTGATTTGTTACCTAGCTATGTACATGACTTAATGCGTATGAAGCAAGCGACTCACTGGCAAGATGTCCTCTCTGAAGCTTTCTGGGAAATTGTTACTCATGAGCACAACAGTACACAAACTTCTTGATTGTGATGATTATGATGATGATGCAAAAGAAATTCCACAGAAAATGTCATTTAAAAGCTTTTATAATATAATTGTGCCTTAGCTGGGTTTGTCTGTGACTATTTTTTAACACCTCAGTATGGATATCTAATGAATGTGTAGCGATTTGATGACATCATAGTATGGTTATTTATTTTTTTTTTTTTTTAAAAAGTCACTTCAACCTAATTTGATAACCGTATGTAAACTCAAGTTAAATCTGGATCTGATCCTGCTTGCGCATTTAAGCAAAATGTACAGTGTGCTCGGCGGGGACAGACATTGGCTGCGTTACGGCGGCGGGCGCTCAGAAGGCGTACGCCCCCACGATGACGGTGAGCCTCAGCAGCGAGCTGGAGTGGTAGTTCATGGCCAGGTGGTGCGTGATCATCTCCAGGTCCACCACGTACTCCCTGGGGCCCGACAGAGGCTTGGTGAGCACCAGCATGGCGCTGGCGTTGCTGGAACGCTGCGCGAACAAGGCACTGCTCAATAACGCTGAAAAGTTAGGCCACTCCCCCCACAAAGCACACATACGCGTCCAACAAATGAATACAATGCAACAGTATACGCTGACGGCATCCTCTGGATATTCACTTTGATTATGTTAATAGTAGGACTGTCAAAATTAAAGAATTAACTCTGGAGATTAATTCAAATTTCATAACGCACTAAAAAAATTAACTCAGTTAACTCAGTTTTATTTACTTCCTGTAGCAGCTGACCTCTGCTCACCGTGCAGCCAAACTTAGAGGAGAGTCACTGTCGCAAAGACGGGACTTTGATGTAGTTTTACTTTAAAAAGTTGTTCGACGGCTCATTGGAGAAATCCAAAATAATTTGCATACTTTGCACAGCCAAATTAGTTCTACGTCTTTGGTGTTTCGTTCAACTGTTGTATTTTACAAGAAAAGAATCGTGTTCAAGGATCAAAGAGGGCTATTATAACAGTCTTTGAATCGAAATATACTTTGATTCTTTTTTTAATTCCAAGATTTTACTCAAGTATTTGGTTCCAAGCTTCGTAAAAAATTGTAGATGAAAAATACGATTAATCGCGATTAATTATGGAAAATTTTGCGATTAATTAGTTGAACATTTTCAATCGTTTGACAGCACTAGTAATTTTATTTATTTACTGGACATTCCCTTTGATTATGTTAATATAATACATTCTAAAAACAGTTGGGTCAAACATAACCCAATTTGAGTCCCAAAATCCAACAAAATGACCCCCAAAATTGGGTTGTTTTGTAACTTTGTACGACTTACCCGGAGGAAGAAATCCCCCGCCTCATTGCCGGCTTTGATCCGGAAGGTGTTGTGCGTGTTGGCGTAGATGTTGGTGGCTTGAATCTGGAAGATGTCGGCGGGCACGGGCCGCTCGGCCTGGATGCTCATGTACTTGTAGACGATGGACGGCGGCAGGCCCTGACACTCGGCCTGAGAGCGGCAGATGCAGCGGCTGGCAAAAAGCAAAGCAATCGCCCCACTTTTACCGACGGCGCGGCAACAGACGGCAAAACAAGCGGCTTGCGTTGACGCACTTTTCCGAGGATTGCGTGTAAGGCGCCTCGCAGGGGTTTCTGGGATAGCAGCGGAAGCCGCCGTAGTAGTTCCAGCACACCTCATCGTCTTGGCAGTTGTGTGTGCCCGTCTCACACTCGTTCACGTCTAGTCATGACAAAAAAAAAAAAAATGTCTTCAAATATAGCTACAGAAGGAATCCAACAGATTTTGACCATGAACATGGTTTTGAAACGCTAGCCATCGTTAAGATCGCTTTTGTCAAAGGTTGCCGTGGCAATATTTTCTACAGCACTGTATTTATCTATTCAAAACGTTTGTATTAATTCCATGAAATAATATTTTTTTACGACTAACTTCATTTCATTCTCATCCATGGAGATCCAGTAGAGTGCCTCGTTGTCTGCCACGAGTGCACACATGCCATGCAGAGAAACGCAGAAGAACAAAGAGGGAGGATTTTCATTTTTTTTTTTTTTTTTAATATTTAATTTGACAGCAAAGGTGCGGACAGGGGCTTGGTTCCGGCGTGGCCGCTTTAGCGTGCCTCGTTGTCACGTTTGAAAAAACTCCCGGCGAGGTTTTAAGTGGATGTTTCCGCAGCTCAAAAATGTCATAATGTGTTAGCATAAGATGCTAGATGAAGCAGCATCGATTTTTCCAGGTTGTAGAAGTGCTGTTTGATTGGCTATTGACAGTTGATCCGATCTTTCAGCGGACACGCCTACAACTTTGGAGATCAGAGAAAACGGCGTCACCATTTTGAAGCTTCATCTTAAATCCATGGCGATTTTTCAATCAAAGCAAACTTTGAAGACATATTTACCTTCACTTTAATAAGGTAAATTTGTATGTCCCGTGATTGGTCGGTAAGAGCAAAACCGTTCGACTGGCGAAACAGTGAGATGCCCATATTAATAAATTAAATAATCAGCATCTCTGGTGACTATAACAAATCTGATTTAAATCTTGGGTCACGCTAGATAAATATTGATGTTGAACTGCTCCACATGATGTCCGTGGCACATTTGCGAGCCAACTGTGTTGCAATCATGGACACCCAGGTACCAGAATACGCGGCCCGCCACTGAGTAGTAGTTCTGGGTGGGGGGGGATCCTGCATGGCTGACGCCAGTTACGCAAACAGGCATTAGAAGCAAGGCCGTGAAAAAATTAGCCCGGTCACGGGTAGTCCAAACCGCAGTTCTATTTGTGGCACAGCGACGTGGATTCATCTCCTTCCCCGAGACAAGCGGCAGGATTCATGGGCGCCCCTCGAGAGGCCTGCACCTGACCGAGTCAGCGAGGGCAAAAACATAACATCAAATAAATCCACTTCAAAAAACTAACACCGTGCGTAGGTGTGAATTCACTGAGGGGAAACACTATGTTGATGTGTCGGTGGCTTGTTGTGCTGCTTCGGGGGGGAGGCTTGGTTCTTATCGCGAGTGAGGCATAAGAATTGATGCATCGATTGACACGGATTCTGTTGAATAAAGGTAATGACAACGAGAGTTTGACCCTCGAACTAATGTGTCCGATTATAATTGATCGCAATGGAACAACGTGGGAGTTTGCGTTTGACTTTGGTGGTGTGACTGCATTCAAGCAGTGATCACATTTACATGAACCTTTTCAGAAATTTACAACAGTGTCTCAGGCTAAATGGCTGTGACCAGTGGCGTTCCCCAGGGGTCAATCCTGGCACCCCTATTATTCAACCCGCACATGCTTCCATTAGGCCGGCTAATACACAGCAATAAAGATGAACCTCAAATCTACATGTCTCTGATGGCATGTGGACATGGTCAGCTGGGATAGACTCCCGCTTTATGTGAAACTGGTCTGCGCGGCAAATAAGGGGCGAGGAGTGCTGAGCAACAGAACGGACTGATGGAGGATGTTGCAGTACCTTGACACAACCTGTTGCCCTGCAGCTGGTATCCCTCCGGGCACTCGCACGAGTAACTTCCCGGACTGTTGATGCACTGGTACTGACACATGTAGCTGGAGAAGCTGCATTCGTCAATGTCTGCACAGGAAACAGCAACATACATGATGATGTCATGATACACTACTCGCAATCAATTTATGGCTATTGGGCTTCTAGTTTTTTTTTTTTTTTTTGATGAACAGGTGCATGTATGTGACGTTGACCTTGACAGGAGACCAAATCCGGGGCCAGCTCGTGGCCTTGGTTGCACTGGCACAAGAAGGAGCCAATCAGGTTGTAGCAGTGGTGCTGACACGGACTCTGCGTGTCGCATTCGTTGACATCTGACAACGTGACCGGAGGCAATTTCGTTAAGGCACACATTCCACGTTCATGCGGAACATAAATCAACAGGTAGACAGTGACAGTAGCCGGGGTGGCCGTCTGTCAGCAGGAGGAGTTCATGCTGCTCGCTCAGCAGTTTTGGTTTTCCCCGCCCTCGTAATCGACGTGACGAGGCGAGATTCACTGCCTTCTCTTTATCGTGTGATGCAACGCTGCCATCTAACGGCATATTCTTGTCATTACAGTGACGTGGAAATCTGAATTTCGCAGACACGCTGGGCGAGACGCTAGCTGCTGAAAAACTTACTCGACAAAAGCTATTCGTCCGTCGGTGGCAGTGCACGATTGCCCACGACCGTGAATGAGTTCATAGCTTTAAAAAAAAAAAAAAAAAAAAGTGTAAATGTATATTTACAATGATGGCAAAGGTGTACCTAATAATTTGGCCTGCTCAGCCCGCAATGTTTTGCCATGACGTGTGTGGTCTTATTTCCTCGTCCTTGTAAGCATTCTAGCATCAGCGATGACGATTACTACTAACGGCTCCTGCGGTTTCGCTGGGCCTTTGTATTATTGAACCTGGCAGAAGATAAATACAATGTTGCTTTCAACGAAGCGTGCCATTCCGTTTTTACTACTTCCAAACACACGCACGCACGCATACACGTCCTCTGCTTGACTTACCGACACAGCTGTGGTTATTGGTGGCCAACCGGTGACCTGCATTGCACTCGCAGTAGTACGAGCCCTGAGTGTTCACACACGTGTGCATGCAGTAGTGGGACAGCGCACACTCGTCTCTGTCTGCAGAGACACACGCACACACACACACACACACACACGAACAGCATAAATGGATCCTTTGAGGGTCTTTCAAGTTACAATCCATCTGCTTTGCAGTCATTTGTGAGGACACTCTTTAACGTGTTGAAAACCAAAATACGGTATGTAATTTATATATATTATATATATTAGTGCTGTCAAACGATAACATTTTTAAAACGAATTAATCGCGAAATTTTCCAGAATTAATCGCGATTAATCGTAATTTTCAACTACAATTTTTTACAAAGCTTTGAACCGATATTTACTTCAGTAAAATCTTGGAATTCATATGAAAAAAAAATGTTGACGTATATTTGGATTCAAAGACTTCTAATAGCTTTCTTTGATCCTTGAATACGATTCTTTCCCCTGCTTTTGATCCGATGTGAGACTGGAGGTTTTCTGCTGTTTTCCAGTGTCTATTGTATATAGTATTTTGTGTTTTCATTTATTGCTTTCACTTGTTATATCATTGTTGTTTTGTTGTTACGATGTAAAGTGCTTTGTGACAGCTGTAGCTGCTATGAAATGCGCTATAAAAATAAAGTTGCATGGTATTGTATTGTATAAAACACGGCAGTTGAACAATACGCCAAAGACGTGCAACTCCTATGGTATTTGAATTTGGCTTTTCAAAGTGTGCAAATTATTTTGGATTTCTCCAACGAGCCGTCGTGCAACTTTTTAACGTAAAACTACGTATATATATATATATATATATATATATATATATATATATGAATATATATACACACACACATACATACATTTATTTGAAAAAGGAATTCATTTGTTTCGATTCCATGCACCAGCCTCTTTTAAAGCAAAACCGATTTTCCGATTTTTCCTTATAGCGCTATTCCGTATGTATGTGTCGGTAGTAGTAATGATGTTTTAGTAAATGACAAAGACTGACCTACACATTGGTCTCTGTTCCTCTGATAGCCCGCAGGACATTGGCAGCTGTACGAGCCCCTGGTGTTGAAGCAAGTCTGCTCGGGCCCGCAAGTGTGTCGGCCTGTCGCGCACTCGTCTATGTCTGCGCTCCACACACATACACACACACACGCGCACGCACAAACGCAGACACACGCATGCATACTGAAACATGTGGCAAACAAAGCCAAGCAATACGACGCAAGGTGAGGTTTTGCATTGTAAAAACGCTGTGTGTGTTTGTAGGGGGGGGTCACTGACATGGTCACACAGTGCACGCATCGTAAACTCACACAGAAAAAGCAGGCGGGCAAAAACACACACATGGCTCATCATTCTGTATGATATACGGTACGGGTGCCTTGTTTTTCCATTCTCAACAAATGTCCATATCACTACGTCAGCTCACAAATCCTTGCCTCAACGGGTTTGGTTTTTGGCGTTGCCGGCCGCTCGTTGTCGATTTTTTGGGGGATACGCCGTGACTCGGGTGAAATGGAAACTAAAACGGAGCAATGACGAGAGCGTCATGCCATGGCATGTGGGCAAGGAGAGCCAAAATTGCCAATGAACTTCCGGCCATTGATTCAATTGCAAAAACAGTCAAACACACAAATACAAAATGAAAACACTCTCAAGGAGTTGCTGGAGGAGTTGCTGCTCACACCACAGACTAACCAGCCAACTCCACTCCAGCTGCTGATGTCACTCACTCGGCCACGCCCCTTTAAGGCACGCACCCAACACACAAATCATTATTTGATAAAACCAGCTTATTTCTTTCCATGGTCTTTCATGATGTTTTATGTTTTACATTTTTTTAGGGCTGTCAAAAGATTAATCGCGATTAATCGCAAATACAGACTTTTACGTCATTTTACTTAAAAAGTTACTTGACGGCTCATTGAAGAAATCCAAAATAATTTGCACACTTTGCACAGCCAAATTCAAATACCATATTTGTTGTACATCTTTGGTGTATCGTACAACTGTTGTATTTCACAGGAAAAGAATCGTATTCAAGGATCAAAGAAAGCTATTAGAACAGTCTTTGAATTGAAATATACTTTTTTTCCACGTTAATTCCTACATTTTACTCATGTAAATAATAGTTCAAATCTTCGTGAAAAATGCAGTGGAAAAATGCGATTAATCGCGATGAATCTTTTGACAGCACTCATTTTTCATACAATACAGTGGTACTTTTCTTGCTGGAATGGATGAATATGGTATTTCAATCAATTTAAATGAAGAAAATTCAATTTTTTAAATTCATAAGTGAATTGAGTCACAACGTTGGTCATGGTACGACTGTATACACAAACAGTATATTGGCCAGAACATCCCATTTGTTGTCAAAATGTATCACTTCCTGCATTTTGTGACAAAATTATATAATTGCAAATAAAATGCTGTCAATCTTTAATTTATCGGACAAAAACATGACGGGAAAAAACTCGACAGCAAGCTATTTATCTCCAAATTGATGAAATACCGCTCGTGAAATACAGCATACGATTGAGCGCCATCTGCTGCATCCCTCCTACCTAGTCTTCCTCTTCTTTCGAAACGCGTGTCTACTTACACCCCCACCCCACTCACACATACACACACACACACACACACACACACACACACATCCGCACACACAGGCGTAGAGCATCCAAACACGCCCATGCACTCTCATCCCAGCAGGCCCACCAGCAGTCTTCCTGGGTGGTCCCCCCGATGCAGAAAGACATTGGGCATCAGTTTCACAGTATGTCAAGTGAATGATCCTCAATACCACACACACACACACGTGCACAGAAGTGGGAAAGAGGGAGTCGTTATTTTTGTGATTTGGCATGTGCGCGCATCAAAAACAGTGCAAAAAAAAACAAATGTTTGCAGTGAGTGGAAAAAGCTAAAATTGTGCTGCTGCTCGTTGATGTGAACAATGCGGCGAAAAGAAAAGAGCCAAAAGTCTGTCGAAAGCTCGACATAATTGTTCGGGTTATGTCCCGCATGACATATGATGGGGGATTGACTTTGAAATATAAACACAAATATGAAAAAATGAGTGCTGTCAAACGATTACATTTTAACTACTTAATCGCAAAACATTCCATAATTAATCACGATTAATTATATTTTCCAACTACAATTTTTTACAACGCTTGCAACCGTTATTTACTTGAGTAAAATCTTGGAATTAATGTGGGAAAAAAAAGTATATTTCGATTCAAAGACTGTTCTAATAGCCCTCTTTGGTCCTTGAAGACGATTCTTTTCTTGTAAAATACAACAGTTGAACGATACACCAAAGACGTACATCTAACATGGTATTTGAATTTGGCTGGAGTGTGCAAATTATTTTGGATTTCTCCAATGAGCAACTTTTTAAAGTAAAACTACGTCAAAGTCCGTCTTTGCGACTGTGACTCTCCTCTAAGTTTGGCTGCTCAGTGAGCAGATGTCAGCTGCTACAGGAAGTCAATCAAACGGAGTTAACTGAGTTAATTATTTTAGTGCGTTATGAAATTTAAATTAATCTCCATAGTTAATGCTTTAATTTTGACAGTCGTAGAATAAATACAAATAGCTGCGTCTCTGGAGTGCCTAGCCATCTGTCACCTGAAATTAAACAAAAAAGTGGTAACGCATTTTAATCGTACATTAAAAAAAACATCAAGTGAAATTTGCCCATTGAAATGAATTGAAATGTAATTAATCTGTTCCAGCAGCCACATGTATGGCCTTTCACCGTTTCAAGAGTCTCAACATTATCACTGCTTTGATTTGCAAAATTTGATTTTCATTTTGGTGTATTTTGGGTGGCTTTCGGAAAAGTCTCCAAATTTCAGAGTGAAAGAATGACATTTAGCAAATTTTTGTAGATGTTAAGCGTTGTTGACCAAACAGCATGTCAAGAATCGCTTCAAATGGTGGAGGAAAAAAAAAAGCATAACATGTCTCCTTTAATTCAAACCCAAGCGCTGAAGACAAAATATTTGAAAGTGTGCGTCGGCCATCTAATTGCACCCGTAGCATCTGCCGTAAGTACAACTTGGCGCAGTGCTTGGCGAGGCAAAGCCTTGAAGCGTGTCAACAGACAAAAGCCAGTCTGGTCCAAAAGGGCAACCTGAGAGACATCAGGTGCAAACTTCATACGGGCACAGACAAGACTGCTCCACACGCCACTATATATTTAAAAAAAAAAAAAAAAAGGATGAAAGCAGTGTTGTGCCGGGAAATCCAACGCTCACTGATGTGGCTTGAAAGGCACCTGTGTCGGACTTCAATAGCATCACAGTAAACGAAGGTAACCCCGTGGAAAGTAGTCGGGAAAGACGGGATGTGGTATTGCTGTTTAAAAAAACAACAACAACAAAATATGGCAGCACATTGCCTACTCTCTAAATTCTGCACTGCCATAAATCTAATTAGTCGTAAAAAAAACAAGCCTGTGGGTAGTACCGTATGCTAACATGCTAGCAACAAGCTAGTGGACTTGTTAGGACGAATTGAGATGGTTTGGTTGAACTTTTTGCCATGAATCGAATTAGTCGTAAAAAAAAAACAAGCCTGTGGGTAGTACCGCATGCTAACATGCTAGCAACAAGCTAGTGGACTTGTTAGGACGAATTGAGATGGTTTGGTTGAACTTTTTGCCATGAATCTAATTAGTCGTAAAAAAACAAGCCTGTGGGTAGTACCGTAAGCTAACATGCTAGCAACAAGCGAGTGGACTTGTTAGGACGAATTGAGATGGTTTAGTTGAACTTATTGCAGTTCAAAAATAGACTTTGACCTGACTTGACTTCAAAAGTAGAGTTTTAGTTTTCATGCTGGCTTGTTTTATGAGTCGGTTAAACAGCTTGAAGCAAGCACGCTTGGCTTCCTATTTTCATTTTATATGATGAGAGAGTAAGGAACATATTCAATAGGAACACTTGAGGTTTTATTTTAAAAGTTTTAGTCTGTTTTAACCATTTTAAATGTGTTTAAAGCATGTGGGAGGGGTAAAACTCTAAGTACGGTCACAGAAATAATGATTTCACGACCCATGTTTCTTCGTTGTTTTCTTCATTTTTAAAGCCTGGTCCAATGCATTTATTTGGACAAATATGACAATGACAAGAAAAATAGCTCATAAGAGTTCAATTCTACAGCTGATTTGAGCTATTTTCCAAGATTTGCTTCATAGCAACCAAAATCTACAGCTGTAGCAAAAGCTACATTTTGTATTCTTCAGCTCAAATAACTTTAATGGTACCAGGCAGTCAAATGAACAAGAAATTGAAGAACCAAAGCGCTCTAATCATTTTTCTTCCGCGTGACTGTGTCTATTTTTTCAACCCATTGCGGAGGACCGTGTTCGAATGAGTGTCAATAAACAGACGGATGTACTTTAAAGGCGGGATCAAGTCAGGACCGCACCTTGCGGCTGAAGGTATTTGGTGATTCACAGCGACTGGAAATGGCGTGCCTCCTGTCAGACAAACACGAGCGCGAAAAACTCGGTGACATCACATTGCTGACATGAAGCCGCTGGAGCATTAACAATCCCGGAAAAAAAACAAAAAACGGGGGGGTGGGGGGAAATTCGCCGTTTTCACCACTTGTTGAGCTAACTGCCTCCCACTCATGGGTCTTGTGTGAGTGGCGCTTGACACTGTGGACAATTGAGTGAAGCGGAAGCCAAAAGTAGGCAGGCCTGACTCGTGCTGGATGTTTTTATTGCAGAGCTGGGCAAAATGACTTTGAGTTAAATTCCTGCAGAAGGGGGGAAGGCGGCGATTAGGGGTGGAGGCCTTTATTTGTCCAAACACATTTTTGGAATAATGTGATATACTGTGCATGGCGCACACACACACAAAAATTAAAGTTAGGGGTATTAGGCTGTGGGGTGAAATTTCCAGATGAACCTAAAATGTACTCTAAGCTTTCGAGGTGAACGTAATTTGACCTTCTGTCAACATTTGAATGTCAAACAGTTCACTGTTTTTGTCCTTCTTGCACAAATTGCAGTTTGTTGCTTTTTTTTAAACACCTTCATTTTTCATTCATTTAATTTACAATTTCTTGTTTCGATTTGAGGTATTTCTTGATTTCTTGTAACCTTAACTGGGGAGACACAGGAAGGTATAAAAGTAGACATCCTTACACTACAGTTTAGTCAAATTTTTCTTGTCAAAAAAAAACATTTTGGGTGTTTTCGAGGGCTGGAATGGAATATTTGGATAGCCATTCGTTTTAATGGGGAAAGATGATTTGAGATTCGATCGTTTTTTGCGATCCAATTGAAATCGTCTCTCATGGCGCCACAGCTGATTCGCTGTTGACGTTTGCGGCCTCGTCTTCTTTTTCTCATTATGGTTAAGATGAAAGTCTTTCAGTAGCGCTCAGTGCTGCCCGGCATGTTTCAGTGGTACAATGTGGTACTACACTCACTTTGGACTGAAAAAAAAAAAAAACAAAAAAAAAAACAACAACCCGAAACCACTTTATTAAAAAGCAGCTATATAACAGGCACGCGAATCATCAACCACTTGGTCTGCATTCAAAGTGAATCAGCATTTTCTGACAAATTTGTTTCACTTTGATGAACTTGAGCGCTGTTTGGCTTGTCACGATTACGACAAGAGAACCTGGCATGCAGTACATCTCAAAGTAAATGATTAGTACACGTGTGTGCGCTGTAAGGCAAAGAACGCTCTAAATAAAAGCATATGCGCAGCCCGGCAACATCTCACTAACCAACTGCTACTTTGTCGCTGCAGCCTTTGATGCGCTGCCAGTACTCGTGTGTGCGTGTGTGTGTGTTTGCGTGTGTTTGCGGGTGAGGTGAGGGGCGGGAGGGTTTATCCCATACTCGGAGGGCTCCTGGGTCCCGTAAAACCCCCGACCGCAACTTAGCGCATGGAGTAAGTCCATATAGTTGACACATAAAAGCGTTTTTTTTTTTTTTTTTTTTTTTCCTTTTTCGTTTTAGCTGCAACAAGCCACCAAAAGCGATGATGTGTGAGGTCATCCGCATTTACTTGACACAGCTCTCTTGTTAGCAACACGCTCGAGCGAGGCTTTCCAGGGGACAAGTGGAAGTGGAAAGAATGAGGGGGGAGAGAGAGAGAGAGAGAGAGAGAGAGAGAGAGAGAGAGAGAGAGAGAGAGAGAGAAAAGGGTGGAGGACTTCTTTTTTTTGTTGTTGTTGAAGATTTGAAGTTAGATTTACGGCGTGATGTCAGAGTTTTAAAACTCCCTTTGCTCTTTTCGGGATTAATTCTAAAGGCCTCGTGGGAGTTTTGGAGAGGGAGCTCAAAGAATGCATGTGTGTGATAGTGTGTGCGCGTGTGGTTGCACATGAAAATGCAGTGCTGGGAAGTAATGAAGTAAAAATACTTTGTTACTTTTTTAGGGGTCCGTATCAGGGTTATAATAGTTTGGGATTTTTCATTGTAGTTACTTTGACATTTTTTTTCAAATTTAGTCCATTTATATAGAATTTTACAGTGAGTTTGCTAGTTTTTATTAGTTTTATATTTTGTAAATGCTTCATTTTGGTTGAGTTTTTATTAGTTTTAATATTAGTTTTATTTATTTATTTTTTTTTACATAGTTTTCATTAACAATAATAACCCTGATCTGTGTGTAAATCTTTGTCTTTCTGATGACTTTTTCACTTTTCGTGAGCCCAGTAGCACGATTGCTCTAGTCATTTTTAACTTACGGTCGCAATGTCCAAAAATCTCTGATACTTTTCCAAAAATGTCTTGTTGACGTGAGCAGCTATGCTATCAGGCTAACAATATGGCATTTAGGCGTACACATTGTTAGTATAACAGAATAATTGCCTATGTCATTTTTTGAACGTTTAAAAAGTTTCACAAAAAAACCATGGAGGAAAAGAAAAAAGTCAATATTTGAAGAAATATTTTTTTTTCACTAAAGATATGAAATACTCACTTTTTTGCATCAATTGTTAAAGGGTTAAAGAATAAATGCAAACCTATTGAACTTAAAGGCGAAACACAACTGAACTGCAGTGATTCTTTAATGCACCACTAGGGGGATCCGTGTACCAATTTTAGTACACGTACCACATGTTGAGAACCGCTGCTTTAGTATGCTCAGTCGATTTGTTTGCTTTGCATGCATATTCTCATGAAAAGCAGCTTGGACTGAAAAAAAAAAAAAAAAAAAGGGAGTGTTTCCCTTTCAAAGCAAGCCGGAGCATAAAGCAGATAAGAAAATCAAAAGAAGCGAAGACATAACTCTTATTCGCATTAGAGTGTGAAATATTTTCGTGTTATGTTGTTGAGAGGGGAGTTTTAGTTACGCTTAAAGCCCGGCTCACTTTGATTTGTGCTCCCAAAAGGTCAAAAACAGCCCGATGTGTGCCAGCAACATTCTCTCTTTTGCTCCTGTCTGGTAATGACCTTTCTAGCTTCCTGGGAAGTCAAACGACCCAAAAAGTGATCCCATTTGGAGTTCAAGCAAAAATGTTTGTGGAGATCAAAACCAACTTTCGGATTCAAATTGGGTACAACCTAACATATAGATAGATACCGTATTCAATCTGTGAGCAAGTGGGTAAAATGTATTCTTTTAACTGAGAAAAAAAAAATAGTGAAACAAATGTTCACTATTTTTATTTTTATTTTATTTTTTACATTAAAAAAAATAATTGAATAAAAGTTTTGCAGTCTTGTAACATTCAACGTTTGTTCACTCACGGCAAAAGGAGAACAATGTCGGGCAGGAACGGATTCATTTCATTTCCATTCATTTCAATGGGGAAAGCTGATTTGCACAACTATTGAGCGTATTTGTACGGTGTAATTATCTATGTACCTTTGAGTGCCTACCATGAAACTTAAAATCTGCTTTTTTTAAAAAAAATTTTGGGAAAAAAGTCATAATGTTACAATAAATAGAGAAAAAAAGTTGTAACATTACACTGGTAAAAAAAAAAAAATTTAATCACAGATGCAAGTAAACCTTTCTATATGAATTTTATGCGCTGATTCCGTATATGCACCAACAATACAATATATAATACTTTATATATTTTTAGTAATACTTAAGAATGTAGGGTTAGGTTCAGCAACGGGTAGATTTTTTTTTAATTTTTATTTTTTATAATGTCATCGCTATAAATTACAACGCACGGTAATATCCGTATTGCGCAACCCTTTAAAGGTCAAACTTGTCATATTCAAGTAAAGATTTGTTACCATCATATCAGGGCATTTGAATTGGTCCTTACGTGTAGGTGAATGAAAACTTGTTGAAAAAACGGAACCCAAAATTGCATCGTAATGGCAATTGAGATCTGCAGCTAAAGGGAAGCTCCGCGATTGCCAAAATAAAAAAAAAAAAAAAAAAAAAAAAAGCGCTGCGTGGAGATTTATAGGCACTGCGTGTCCCTTTCCCGACATGAGGTCAACGGAAAGATCAGCATGCGGTGAGCAGATGAGTGGAGGAAGCAGCTGGCCCCTGGACAGGCCCCAACAACAACAGCCGAACAACAGCTTTGTGGACACGTTCACCTAGGACACCGCGCAGAGGTGCCGCTCCCCAAGCACCCGTCGCTGATGTCAGCAAGCGCGCAGGTGCTGCTGCCTTGCGCCATGGATACGCGTCGCAAGGAAAAGTTGGCCTTTGGGTTACCACCAAACCTAAGGCGGGGAATTTGATGTTTCCCTTGAACGGAATGGGAATCGTCCCAGCGATGCGGATTGCATGCTTAGCGAACGCTAAGCACGGATTTTGCTGCCAAATTTGAACCCAAAGGCTACACGGATTTAAGTTAAGCAACAGAATTTTAGAACGTTTCTGAATTGTAAAACTAGCGGCTTCTGGGAACTTGAAACACTCGTAAGTCGGGGCGCTCTTAGGTCAAGGCAATCACAAACTTGCAGTTAGTCAGGATTACGCCCAAAAATATATTTAAGTCCCCTATTCAGAACCAACCTTAGATTTGAGAAATTCTTGGTTTATTCCTGTTTTTGCAATCGTTTTCCTCGCCCTCAGATTTCCTTCAAACTAACCTGGAGTTGTGAGGAACCCATATAGCCAATAAAAATACTCATAGGCATGTATTCTTTATCCTCTGCGAAAAACGTCTTCAATTACAGCAGCTTACTGAATCACTTACAGTGGTTGTGAACCTCTTCTTCATTCGACTCTCCATGAATGCATTATACTGCCCCCGGTGGCCAGAAGGAGCTCCAATGTATTAATCATGATGCTCAAAATGTTTTATTCTTTACATTCTAGTTCTGTTTTGATCAATTACATTGTTATAGTGTGCTATTTTTCTGACTAAAAATCACATTACAAAAAAAAACCCAAAAAAAACATTTTTGGGGGCGAAGGCTTATTTAATGTTTAAATTGCGTGGGAGGGGCAAAACTAAACACTTTCGATATGGTCTCTATACGGTTGATATTTGATAAACGGGGGTTCATTGCCATAAAAATTTGGTCGCGTGTCTCCTTCCTCCAAATATCAGCAGGTTGTCAAATGGAAAGGTGAAACTGTGAAGTTCAGCGTGGCGTTCCGCCCGCCCGCTCGCTCGCTCTCCCTGTGCTCGTTCCCCGCCCGCATTCCTGCTTCCCGCAGATCGATGTGATGCTTATCTGTCAAGGTGGTGAGTAATTTTTACCATCACAAAAGACGGGAGCAAACGAAAGAAGAAAAAACAAAACAAAAAAAAACAAAAAACGCTTTGACATTCCAGAGATATTCCTCTCGAGCCATTGCATGCTAATGGGAAAAAAATGTTAGCACTGTGGGAAGACATGAAAAGTGTACAGGTTCTCCCCCCCTGTCACATGTCACACGGGGGGTCTTAGCGGCACTAATATTTGTAAAAGATTTCCATCACGACAGGTGGAGATGTCGCTGAAGTTCACCAGGCATGCATGCGGGCGCTAATGTGGCCGGTGTGACCTCAGCGAGAGCAGACGGGTAAACAGGAGGGGCAAGTCTGTGCGTGCCCCGCGCTAGCTGCAGCGCATGAGTGCCTAATTTTGGCCATGAAAAATACAATGATGCCTTCACTTATTGTCGCGATCTGTGCTTTTGTTGACTTTGTGGCGTGATTTCCTTGTTCTTGTTTTTTTCATGTCTTTCCCTTGAAAGCAGAAGTCAACCCAAACATCTTTTTTTCAAGAATATGTTCCCAGCAGGCCCACTAGTTGAAACAGGGCATTCTGATACATATTGCGTTTGTGGAATAAGTGTTAATCCACTCGTTTTTAGCCATCTCTTTGGGCGGCCATTTTTTCTGATTCATTTTGCATTTTTGGAATATAAATTAAGCAGCAAAATGCACTCGTTTTTAGCCATCTCTGGGGGCGGCCATTTTGTCTTCTGTCGACTGAAAATGACATCGCAACTGCTCACGACGACCAATCATGGCTCAGATTCAGAAAACAGGTCAGCCGTGATTGGTCGTTGTGAGCACTTGTGACGTCGTTTTCGATTCACAAATTCACATTGTCGACAGAAGACAAAATGGACGCCCCCAGAGATGGCTAAAAACGAGTGGATTAACACTTATTCCACAAACGCAATGTTTATCAGAATGCCCGGTTTCAACTAGTGGGCTTGCATAGAACATATTCTTGAAAGAAAAACGTTTGCGTTGACTTCCGCTTTATATGTTTTATTGCACCCGTTCTCGTCAGCCATGCTCCTTGTGTCACTTGTGTCTTGCCGGGTGTACCTCGTTGTCTCATCAGTTTTTTTGTATTCAGTTTCTTTCTGTCTTTTGTCATTCACAAAAAAAAAAAAAAGATTATTTTCCAAACCAAAACAAAAAGACAAATAAGAAATGTGTTAAAAATATTTTAGATTGGCATCTGATTGGTTGGCACAAGGGACCAGGATGATGGGAACAGGTGGAAATAAAACCCTATGGAGCAATTCATGAAAAGAAAAAAAATCAAAACATGACAAAACAAAATCGGCCAAAGAAAAAAATCGATTTTGCCAATTTTAAAAGAGCTAATATCGGCCGATTAAATCGGCCAGTCGATTAATCAGTCAGGCCCTAACATTAACTACTGAGAGGCTCAAGCATTTTGACAATTTTAAGTTAAGCGTCTCTAAACAATTTGATCAACAAAATAGTCTTGACAGTCGATTAGCTGTCGATTAATTGATTCATTTGGGTCGGGAGAGTAATTCATATCATCACTTATCATGGTTTTAGTATACAGTGGTACATTACAAGTTCAATTCGTTCCATAACCGAGCTCACAACTGAATTTAGCAAATAGATGTTCCCCATTGAAATGAATTGGCATGTCATTAATGCAATTCCGTTTTTTAACATTTGTTTCCAAACACAAAATACCATAGCTCTGTATTAAAAAAAAAAAAAAAAAAAGGCACTCCGAAGTAAAGTGTTGAAAAAGCATCAGGCGGTATTGTCACGAGCCACGCCAAGTCGCCTTTTAGGGTGGTCTTGGAAGGTGTCCTAAAATAATAACGCTAACCGCCTGTCAACACTGCTAATGACTAATTAGACCACTTTTGATGGACAACATTCATTTGCGGGAGAGGGTGATCTCACCACTGTTGGAAATAAGACTTAATACGCATAAATAAGACTTACAGCCAGCCACTTGTGGCCATCTTCCCTCATGTGTGTGTGTGTGTGTTGGTGCGTGTGTGTTTAGTGGGTGGGCGAGGTCATGGAAATGCAAGTATCATTAAGCTGTCACACTCGCACTTAAGTTTTATAGCTCGTGTGGCTGTTGCAAGCGTAGGTGCCAATTTGTGTCACTACAACAACAAACCGACTGGGTTCAACGTGAAGGTCAAAGAGTTTTTGTCCGGCGTTACGAGTCAAAAGATATCGGCAGGCTAATCATGAAGAAATAAAGAAGCTACCTCCGCCGCAGCGAGTGACTCAATATGAAGCAGACATTTTCAGGCATTTATCGGAGAAGATGAAGAGTACATGCTTGTGAGTATTTTTATGTTATCTGTCTTCCTGTGTCGCCGCACATTTGTCTGTTGCCTAAAGGCTCAAAGTACAACTGTCAATGCTAGCTGTTTGCATGTCAATAGCATTTTCCATTCCGTGTTAGCATTAAGCTAAGCTAGCATTAGGCATTTCTTAAAGTGGAAGTCAACCCAAACATATTTTTTTCAGGAATATGTTCTATGCAAGCCAACTAGTTGAAACAAGGCATTCTGAAATATTTTGTGGTATAAGAGCTAATCCACTCGTTTTTAGCCATCTCCGGGGGCGGCCATTTTGTCACTTCTGTCGACTGAAAATGACATCTCAACTGCTCAGGGCTCAGGTAACGACCATTCATGGCTGACCTGTTTTCTGAAGCTGAGCCGTGATTGGTTGTTCCCTTAGCCTTGCGTAGTCGACAGAAATTACAAAATGGCCGACCAGTGAGACGGCTAAAAACGGGTGGATTTTGCTGCTTAAATCTAATCCCACAAACGCAATATCAAACAAAATGCTGTGTTTCAACTAGTGGGCCTCCTGACATTGATATTCTTGAAAAAAATATATGTTTAGGTTGATCCCCCCACTTTAAGGTGACATTGTTTGGTAGTTTCATAATGTTTAATCGTCTTTGTTTTGTGTTAAAACCTCAACTGGGAACTGCCTGTACACGTTTCGAGCAGCTTCTTGGGAATTCTTTTCCGTTTTTGTCACACATTTGACATATGTCCACTATTGCATCTGGGCTTGGATTGTTATCTGCTGTGGTTTAATCTATAAAACGCTCCTTGGCAAGAGTCCGTCTTCGCTCTCCGCTCACCGCCACCTGCACTCTCCCTTCCGGCGGTTTTATGACGATCTTCGTTCCCAGAAGTCTGCACTACTTTTGCGCGATTGTCTTTTCAATTTCAAAAGCAACTGGTATCAGTGTTGAAAAAAAAAAAAAAAGTTAGCATGCATGATCGGCGCACCCGTTTATAGCCTATTCATCCTTTTGTGAAAATGTGAATTTTTGTATTATTGTCTGTAAATATATAACACTATCACGTTATATTGTATTGTACCTGTCATTTTGGGCCATTTCTTATCGCGGAAAATATGTTCCAGACCCACTCGCGATAGATGGGAAAAAAATGTGTTTTTGAAATACACATCTGCCTTGAGATACAATCATTTTCCCCCATTGAGATGAATGGAAATGCCAATAATCTGTTCCACCCTCGCGTAAAAAATACAAAAATGTGTGTGATGCTCTTTTGATAATATCGCACTCTATAACATTTTACTTTATAAAAACAAGACAAAAGTAATGGCATAATTAAACAGAATGTAAAGAAATGAACCCATTTTGGCCACATTTTTGGCTTCAATTAGACATCGACACATACGGATTTACACGACGGTCTCAGCTCCTCAGTAAATCGCAGTAATATTAGTTCTTCGGAGAGGATAAAGAATATATCGTCGCTGTCCTGTGAAAAACACTTGCCTCCAATTTGGGAAACTTTTTTAATTTTCACTTTAATCCGATGTCTGTAACGCGGAAACATGATTCGGGTAAAAATAAGAAAATGAAAAAAAAATGGAGAGAAGTATTAGCTGCCTATGTGAGTGTTGCCCCACGATTTGTGTTCAAATGTCTGTTGCTCAAAATATGATTATAACAGCGTGACGTATTTTCGCGGCTCACACGCGCCGGGATTTGTAGGAATAAGAAAGCTGCTAAACAGGGTAGCATCCTGTTTTTTCTAGGTTATAGTCGTGCAATTTGGGACAAGCCCACGACGACTTTGAATTTTTTTCAATCATTGATATTTGTAAGGGTTGTTAACAACAAAAAAAGATTTATTTTCACTTTAAACATTTTTTGTATGTTCTTTCATCATCGTATCGATATCTCTGTTCGAATGTAGGGAGTAATAGAAAAAAAAAAAATCAGTCTGAAAATGAATACTAATAAAAGTGCAGATACCCCAAAAAGTATTTGTACTTCCCAACGCTGCTCTTTCTTGTCATATCATCATTTTTCTGTTCAAAACACTCCTTTGGCAGTATAACTTGTGGAAAATTGGCCGCGTTCTTTTCCCTGCCGAGTGTTTCGCTGATCTCTCAGTTTATTCGCCACACACGCGACATGGAGTCACCGGAAAACAAGCGGGGCTGCCCGTCAAAAGCCGTGACGTTATTACGAGTCCTTCTGCGGTCGGGCGCTCGCTCTCACACTTTCATGTTTCTCTCGTTTTTGTGGTTTTTTTTGTTGTTTTTTTTTCTTCCTTCTCCTCTTCCCGGCCTGACGCTGCACTCCTGCTTTGACTCAACAGCATTGAGCGCTGCCATGTTTTACGCCTCAATAAAAGCTTACAATTCACAAAAACACACACATGAGGAACACTATCACACGGATCGTTGCCTTAGGTGTAAAAAAAAAAAAAAAAAAAAAAAAAAAAAAATCACATTTGTTACGCCTGCAGTCACTCGGCACATGCCAGCTGCAGTTACACCGCCGAACACGTGTTGCCACAAATACATAAATTCTGTTTTTTTTTTAGTTAAGTGCAGGAATAAATAGAGAAAAAAGGCCTATATTCACATGACTACTGGGATAAATCAAAGTTTAGTTCCATAGATTTTTTTTTGTTTATTTTAATCGTATTTCTGCAATAAATCAATTCATTCATTATTCATTCATTCCCATTACTAACACCTGGAATATTTACAATGAATTTAATAACAGTCAATTAAATAATTGTTTGGTTACAAAAGATACGTCAAAAAATTAAATATGAGAAATTGTTTATTTGACAAAAAAAAGGCATTCCATTTAATTATTTATTCAAAATAAATATGTTAACCTATTTTTCAATGAACTGCAGTGGAAAAAAACTAAAAATATGAGACCAAAATAAATCATTTAATTTCCACTCTTAAGGTGACCGATTGCCTGAACAACTAAAAAATAAAATAAAATAAAATAAAATAAAATATTTTGGAGAGGAGACGTAAAAATAAACACCTGACATAATGTGTAACCAATCTCATTCAAACTCATGTTAAATTGGAATCGGCACACAATTGCCACCATTTAAATTTGAGATGTTCTAATAGGCTTTTCCTGATATATTTTTTTTACACTCAGGCAGAAGCCTGAAGGGTTTATGCTAAATGCTGACTGCAACGTTTTTGGTGATTTTTGTCATCTACTTTTAACTTCTTTACTTTGCTTTTAAATGTCTTGAACTCGTTTGTTTGTAAATGCTATCCATTGTTGTACTTTTAATGATGTGAAGCACGTTGAGTTAACTTGTGAATGATAAATAAACAAAGTGCCCGCCTTGCCTTGTCTTGCCTTACACGGAACTGTTCATAATTCCCTCCACCTCGACCAAACCACAGGAAACGAATAAAAATTCTTCCCAAAAATGAATAAATATATTTCAGCTCACCAATTTTCGGTTCATATGCAACACTTTGCAGGTTCCACTGCATTTGGAACCAAAGTGGTCATCGAGTTTGATCCCCGCAGAGTCGGCGAGCTCAACATGTTCGTTAGCTTGTTGAGGAGAAGCCAAAAACATCACGCCACGAGCAAGCAGTTGACAAAACGTGACATCACACAAGCTTGCAACACAGCTGGCGCGCACGCGCGCATGTGTCACGCAGATGGATGAACACTTCGCCTCTGGAGCGCTCAAGTCATTAACACGTAATTATCCAATACCGGGCCGGGCCGGCTCGGCGATGCGCGGCCCTGCTGTATTTGGCCAAGTGCAACAGAGGCATACTGATGATATTTTGGGAGATAAGGATCCCCTTCAGGCCAAATATTTTTGAAGCGTGTCGAGTACGGCGGCGCTGCGCAGATGTCAGTGATGGAGGATTCCAATCGGCAAGCGGGATGTTGTAAGCCGCCTTGGCTGCCGGTCAATTCAATCAAACGGCGTTTAAAGCGGGAGGTATGGCGGGGAATGGACATTCTCAGGACTTGCATGCAAATACGTCTTTCCACATCCAAATGAATGGAAACGCTGTTAATCCGTTCTGAGCTCCCCCGCCAAAAATGTTGTCATGTGAACGGTTCCATTCAGCGGGATTACAATTCCATCCGGTATTGTACGGCTCAGTTCGAGAGAGTACGCGATGCGTTGAGTTTCTTGTCGTCATTTTACAATATGAATCAACTTGTCAGTGCTGTAAATGTGGCATTTCCTTCAAAGATATATCTCGCCAATAGAAGACGATATGATACGTATCGCCATATATTTTAGAGTGGAACGTAGGGCTGGGCGATTCATCGAAATTCAATTACAATTACGATGATTACACTCCACGATTACAAAATTGGCATAATAGTGAAAAAAACGATTACTAATATGCTTTGTTTACACACAAGGAAATCAGATATGAATTTTTACATTTGCACCAACTCATTTTATACATTTTGTTTGGAACTTACATCATTATAGTGTTTCAAAGAAATAGTATTTGTCTTTATACTTTTTTTACGTCGAAACATTTTCTTGTTTTGCACCCAAAAAAGAAGTGCTCGTTTGAATAATCGTGATTTCAAATATTGCCAAAATCATCGTGATTAATATTTTTTTTTCCACAAGCGAGCAGCCCTAGTGGAACGATTCGATTTGCAAAAGCCATTTTCAGATTCAAATGTTTTTTGTTACATGTTAACATATATACACATATATATCTACCACTATATGATTTGGTGGTATTAACTAATTTAAATTGTGAAAAAAACAGATAACGCCTCCGTTACGGGAGCTAGCGTACACTCCTGCTGACTGACCGACCACGGCACGTAATTCTGCATTTGCAGGAATAGAAATCGCTCTTACCTCTACAGATGTTCTGCTCGTCCGCCATGAATCCGGCAGAGCAGCGGACCGTCGTCCGGCCGGTGTAAGAGACCCGGCCGGGGAACACCCGAGGGGTCTGCGGCTGGCTGGGCTGGGCGGCGGGCTCTTGGGGGGGGGGCTCCTCACCCTCCTTGCTGATGAAGATGCGGGCGCTCTTGGGAAGGCACAGGTAGCCGCCGTAGTGGTTGATGCACTGCATGCCTCCTTTGCAGGCGTCGTCCAGCAGGGCGCACTCGTCGATGTCTAAACGTGGACAGCAAAAAGAGCGGTGAGACTGAGGAGCCTGAGAACGATTTGAATCAGGTGTGTTGGAGGAGGGAGACATCTAAAACATGCTGGATAGGGGCCCTCGAGGACCGGAGTTGGACATCCATGGTTTTTGGGGCGTACGATTTCATTAAGGAGGTTTCACAAAAATATAGCAATTGCTATTAAGAATACACATCCATTTTGAAGGCATGATCCAAAGCATACCACATCACGCATGTACAACTAAAATGTAGACTTTCAGCTTTCAAAAATGTGCAAATTCAGCGAAGAGGAAAGTGCCAGACTCTCGTTCTGTGCTTTCATGTGATTGGCTGGACTATATTTTGGGGGTGTGGTTTAGCAGAAGTTCAATTCCAGAATGGTACATGCCATGTTTTGATATTACATAACTCTCCAAGAACTTGATGATTATTATTATTAACATTTCTCTGTAAAAAAAAAAAAAAAAAATACCGTGAAGATTAAATAATATTCGCAGATATAGACCAGTCTTACCTTTGCACTGCTCACTAACACTGTCATACTCATAACCTTCAGTGCACTGTGAAGGAAACACAATTATATTAACGACATAAATCGACCAACAATAACAGGGTAGTAATAGCTTTGGATTTCTCATAAAAGATTTTTGTGGCGGATTTTTGATGTACAAGCCCAGTGATTCTCAAAGTGTGGTAGTAGTACAATTAGTAGTACATAGGTGCCCCCTAGTGGTACGTCAAAAATCGCCCCCGAAGTACAGATCAGTTGTATTTAACTTAATCATCAAGAACGATTATCTTTTTATTTTAATTTTTTGTTTTATGTGCAATACATTTCAATTGAATCATTATTCATTTATCATTTATTTTTTTCATATATTTAAATGCAGTGTTGTTCAAACTTACTTAAACTGAGTCATCGGGCTTGGTTACGGAACAAATTATACTCGTCAAGGACCCTGTTACATTATTTTCTGAAATATTTTATGTATTAAAAAAAACTGCAATAAAAAGAATATGAAAAAATACAGTGACTAAAATGACCTCAAATCTTTAAGATGATTATTTCTGGAATTTAAATGACATTTTTTTCCCCCTGTTCATTACAATTTAACTGTTTTTTTTCTTTCTTACCGAATAAGAGATGGGCTCCTGAGCCTCCTGTGGGAGGGCGCAGGTGAAAAGGGCAGCGAGGAGACCCACGCAGATCCACAACATGTTGACGGTCACTGTGGGAGTGAGTGAGAGACAGAGAGAGAGAGAGAGAGAGAGAGAGAGAGAGAGAACGAGAGAGAGAGAGAGAGAGAGAGAGAGAGAGAGAGAGAGAGAGAACGAGGGAGAGAGAGAGAGAGGCACAGTCATGTTTTAATAGCACGTATGATGACGTCTTTAACGAGTCCTGACATCTCCTGTAATGTCATGTTGATGCTGGAACTTGGGGGAATTTGAAGACGAAAAATGAACGATCGCTGCGTCAAAACCGTGCGTAAATACGCACCAGTGGGTAGAACATGCGTGGGTTTAAAAAAAAAAAAAAAAAAAAAAAAGAAAGAAAGGAAGAAAAAAAGGGAAAAAAACGGTTCTTGGCTTACCTGGGGAGCTCAGGCAAGTGGATGCAAATCAGAAGGTCCGACACAATGGAGGTGTCAAGCGTTGTTTTGCGTGGATGGTGCGCGAGTGGAGCAGCATTTGGGATGAACACGAGTGGGTTGAGGGGATGACATGCAGGGGGCGGGAGGCGGGGGGCGGTGTGCCGGCCAGGTTGGGTCTCGCTCACCGGGCTGTAACCGAAGCCCACGAAACAGGCTGCAACGTCGCCCTCTATCGACACCTGGTGGTATTGCAGATGTGAAATTCGTCATACAGCACATCATTTCAGGCTCATAGCTCTTTAAGGATTGATTTATCCTTGGAACATGGAATTTATCGATTCACTCGGTCAATACTTGATTTATTTCAAATGATTAAAAGTAAGGCAAAATAAATTCAAAATAAAGTAACTTTTTATTGTACAGATGTAAGCAATGTCACGAAAAAGGCTGCAACGGCGTACTCTAGCGACAGGTCGTGGTAATGCATACTTTGTTTTTATTACGGTCTCATTGGAAAAAAAAGGAAAAGTTAAACAAAAAATGGTTAATAGCAAAGCATCTCAGTCTGCTAGTTTCCTTTTTAAATTTGTTTTATTTTATATGAAAAATATTTTGAAGCAGTCTTTAAAAATAGATAAAAGTACAATTTTAAAACTAAAATTTTTCATTTAAAGTATTAAAACCTTTTTTTTCCTTCATCAAAATTTACCACGATTAAATAAATACAATGTGTCACAGAAAAAGCTTTGGGTAAAATAAAACATTTCAAATTATGTAAAATAACCGAACAATAATCATAAAATTTTCATAAAAAATGAAATTGTTCACTAAAAAAAAAAAAGAGCTCAGGTCAAATAAAACAAAACAAAAAAACCTATAGATTTTTGTTTATTGGATACGAAAGCATTGGCCTCTCAAAGACAAATACACAATTATTTGATTAAAAGAATGTAAAAGTAGCCATAACGCACATTAGATAATCCTTTAATTCACCTTACAACAGCCCATAGAGCACAGCGCTTGCATGAAAAGAACAACAAACAAATCATTGATTGCCTTCCAGCATATTAACATATGATTCAGTAAAACCGTCACTGTTGCAATATCAAATCTTTGCACTCTGGCACTCGTTCCATTTTTTTTTTTTTTTTTTTTTAAAGTACGGATTGACCTTTTTAATATTCGTCAATCATCTTTGGAGGGGGCTTGAGTATTGCAAATGCTGACCTTCTCCTGTGAGAGGCATGCAGTGGTCAGCAGGTGGTCAAAGCCAATGATGTGTCAGCAGCTTTTGGGATGTTTACAAGAGGAACATCTGCTGCCGTGACGTCACTTCCTGCTCATCAAAGTGAGAGGGGGGGGAGGGGGGGGGGGGAAACAGACCCAAAGAAAGTAATAGGCTCTTGTTTGAATGTTTATTTTAGTTGGCAATGCACAGACAAAAGTAGATACAATCAGCTCCAGTGATTACAAATGAATGGTGGGTTGTTTTTCCAGAAGTGCGAGAAAGTCATAAATATGCCGAAAATCAAGTAGCAGTTGGTCAGATAGAGAACATTTCTTCAAAAAAGAGCCCCCAAACCATTTAATGCCACTTCCGTTTGACGTTTACTGTCAAACTAAACATAAAACAAAGAGCAAGCAAAAAAGGGGCAAAAAACAGTTTAATTTCTTAACATTCTATTTAATTTAATTATGCCAAGTTATTGATTGCCAGTTACGTGCGTGCTACATCTCCAAAAATATTTTCTTTCAAAAACAAGCCCCTACCTCTGATATTGGTCCCATGTAGAGCACACATGCGTGCGTTTGTGTGTAAAAGTGCAGCGGGGGGGGGGGGGGGGGGGGGGACATGGGTGGTCCGTAAGTGGGTGTGAGCGACGTTCCTTTCGATGCTGAAGGCAATGCATCAGGTACTGTTGGCGTTTGGAGAGCGGGCCAATCAGTTCCTGATGCAGTACCATCCACATCAGAAAGCTCTTCCTTCCTCCGTCCCGTCCCGTCCCGTCCCATCCCATCATCATCATCATCATCATCATCGGTGCAGGGGAGGAAAACAAACCAGGGTTCTCAACTAGTGGCGTGAGGCCCAAATGTAGGACCCGTTCTGGCTGGCTGGTGGACCCAGTAAAAAATAAAAATAAGATGTGATATTTAACTTGCATTCAATTTTGTAATTGTATTTAATTCTTTGACGCAAGCTTTGCTACATGTTTGGAAGGATTTTTTGTGCTCTGTAGGACAGTACTTAATGATTGAATTAAGATGAAGTGGACATCAATAAAATTGTGGCTAAATGCATTTTTGAAAACCGCTTTAAAAGATGAAATGCAAATGTTTTGTGTGTAAAAGGTAAATACAACTGAAATGTACTGTACTTAACAAATGACCTGCACAAAATGGGGTGGTTTGTTTGACCTAGGGAACATGCTTTTTCTGCTGTACTGGAATAAAGTGTAAATGCACATCCACCACAGTAGGTGGCAGTGGCGCTCTCATTGTCAGAGTGTGCGCAGGGACTATAAAAAAAATGTGCTGCAATTGTGGTACAGGGGCTCCATCTAGTGGTACGTGACAGAATCACTAAATTAAATGTTCAAACTACATAGTATTTTTAGTCCACACACACACACACATATATATGTGTATATATATATATATATATATATATATATACATATATATTCTGGTCATTCTGGTGGTACTTTTTTTGCGATAGTACATATGCATTGAGAACCATTGTTTTAAAAGTAGTCTCACGTGAGAATAATTTTTTGGCTCGTCAGACCACCTCTTATTACAGGTATGATAAGGCAATTATTGGTAAAAACGAAAAGCTATAAAAGTGGGTGGCGCCTTAACGGCCATGGGAAAACGTGGCTGAGTGTACACTACACATCACTGTAAGTCTAGATGGCAGCGCAAGCATCTGGGAAGTGAGTGCATGCAAATCCGAGAGAGGCATGCATTATGAAAAGAGGCTGTGCTTCAAAAAGACATTTTTTTTTTTTTTCTTTTACCCCAAAAAGTGCGGAAGGAGGGAGGTGAGGAAGAGCAGACAGGTCCCGGGTGAGACGCCCTTGTGTAATCGCAGTGACATCTTCATTGAGGGCGGGCGGTCTCCTCGCCTCGCGCCCTCCCAAAAAGGGCGTCGCTGATGCCGGTCGATGGGCGCGGGAGAGCGAGGGGGCCGAGGCGCCGCGTTTAGCATAATCCCAGGGGCCATTGTGAGAGGAGCAAGTGAACGACTCACAGTTGCCAGCTGAGATTTCACCAAAACACGGCAGAATAGATGTGGACGGGGGCGGGACGAGACAGTGGGGATAACACAAGAGGAGGCAAAAGGGGAAAAGGGAGAAGCAGCAGCCTCCAGGAGGAAAATGCAGCTGTGTTTAACCCCCTGGGCTCTGGATTGGCCATTTGTGGCCACCTCGCCGCCTTTGTTTGAAGCATTTCAGCGGCGCTAAGGCAAATGATCGAAAGTGCCTTTGGTGTCCTGCTCAGAATCACTCGGTCGTTATGAAAATGTGGCAGAGGAATGAAAATGTGAGGGGGTTAAACAGTTGCACACCATCGTCTCGTAAAACGCGTTTCCTTCATTTTAGACCTTTTTTTTTTTTTTTTTTTTTTCCCATTGGATGCACATGTTTTTGTCAGGTCCCACAAACTGCTCTACTAACCATAGAGTTTAATAAGAGGTTAAGTTATAGATCAAAAAAAAAAAAAAAAAACTGTGTTTTATTGCCCACAAGTTATTCTAATAAAAGGAGCCATTTCGATTACATATTTTCTGTTTTTATAATCATTTTGAACATTTTGCATGCGTCTAGCGTAACTGGCCCTTTAAGAAACTCTCCGTTTTTTTTCGGTGACATTATGACCAGCATTTTGTCTTTCTTCAGTGGAGGCTGAAATGGATAATTAGAAAAAAAATATTTATCTTGTAATTTATTATATACACCGTTGGACGTTTTTTAATGAAAAAAAAAAAGAAACATTAAAGGGGGCCATGTCATGCCATTTTAAGCATTCCACAGTTAACTAGAGGTATATCTAAGATTATACATTACCTTTGGCACAATAGCGATTTCATTTCTTATGAAATATGAGTTATTTCGGTGGCTATTTTTCCAACCCGGAAGCCCTCGCCAACGCCTTCACTCTGCGGCGTTCGAAGCCGGTCGGCAGCTGCGCAAAGCCGCCATCCTGAAGGTGGGAGGGACAATCGTCACGCCATCTGGTGGCTTGCTCTGAGAAAGTGGCCGTGTTTAGTCGACAGGGGCGCTAGAGGAGTGGCTCCTCACTTTGTGACGTATCAAAGTGAGGACTCAGTCGTTTTCTTGGATTGGGCGGAGCTGTTGCTTAGAGAGGAGGAACGAGCAGGGATGCCCAGCGATGGTTGGATGGAGGGAAAACACCACGTTGGGAGTGTTTTTGGTGAGGAATTAAGAGTTTAACATGGCTAAAAGCTGGAAAAACCTTGATTTAGCGTGATATGGTCCCTTTCACGTATGCAGATCTTAAGAGACACGTTTTGCTCTGACCAACCAGAGGGCAGAATAATGCAAAGATAAAAATACAATTTGGCAAATGCTTCTATAAAAACAAGTGGGAGAAAATAATAATAAGAGCAGATCACTACAGATGCGTTTTGCTCGTCGAAGGTGGCCATATGTTTTGTTCTGACCAACCAAAGAGAAGACGGAAAAAGTGAATGGTTAAGGAAACAGTAGGGCTGCTCGATTATAAAAAAAAATTACTAATGGTTTATTTTTTGGGTACAAAACAAGAAAATGTTTAAACGTAGAAAATATAAAGGCCAATTTGACAAAATTGATAAAATTATGTATACATATTTTTTTAAGTGCAAATGTATAAATTCAAGTATGATTTCCTTGTGTAATCAAACAGTGCATTGGATGTACATTTATTTTAATAATCGTTTTTTCACGATTATGCCAATTTTATAATCGTGGAGTGCAATGATTGTCATTGTAATTGAATTTCGATTAATTGCACATCCCTAGGAAACAGTTAATATTGTCTAAATTACATGAGCAGCACTACTGATTGTGGAGGCCTTGGCTAGATTAAATTGACACGGCAACACAAAGCCTGGAATATGATTGACCCAAAAAAAAAAAAAAAAAAAAATCTTAGAAACAGACGTGCTGGCTAAAAGGTTTTTGTGCGGTGCGATCTTGACACACTGATGATGATGATAAGGCCACAATTGTGAGACAAACTGCAGAATCTCTCCAGGTGATTGTGAGAATAAAAAGCACCTTCACAGTTGCCTGCAGAGATTACCCAGTCGGCCACTTCAATGGTGGCGAGGATGTGTCCTACGTATCCACGTCAATTGGCAGCAGATGGTTAACGCAGATCACAATGAAGGGACAGCTACAACCAACGCACCACCACCCCCCCCTCGCCCCCTGTGCCAAAAGGTCCTTTGTTACCATAGCGACCAGGCCAAGGCACGTGCCTGGCCATTGTTGAGCTGTATCCTCCAGGGTTGGACCGCAGGCCCGCTTAGGGGTCAGATGTCACTGTGGCCTCTCTGTGAGGTCACCACTCGCCCGCTTTCAACCTTTGACCCGCGGCAAACACTGAAACAAATTGAGAAAAGACGATGAGATGAACGTTTGTGCACCAAGACAGGATAGGAAAGGCAGGTGATTCTACTGCTCATATACCACACTGCACAAGGACAGTGGAGAATAACTAGACCCTGCACTATGTCTCCCTCTTGTGGTAATCTGTATTCAAATCATCTACAGTATATACAGTATGTTCCTCAGTCATATGATTGTTTTACATTTACAGCCTTCAAGTGTTTTTTTCAAGCTCTTATTTACTGTAATTAATGTAAGACTGAGCGTAAGGTTGGTGGAAAAAGGTTTGAGAACCACCAGTCCATCGCAAAGTACTTTACCGACATTAAAACACATTAGCATAGCTGAACGAAGTGTTCATCAAACACAAGATGGTTGTTTTATTCCTAAAACGCATATTTATTGCTGCTGCAAGCGATTGTAACATTATGAACAGTTTGAACTACAATAACCTTCGTGAGGGGCCATATGAACGATGGAAAAGAAAAATGAATGCAGCACAGTGATCTCGAGGGTTAGCTTATGCCTCGCAGTTCTAATTTCGCGGTTGGAACCTCGGCTCTGGCCCCCACGTGGGGAGTTTGAATCTTCTCCCTGTGCTTGCATGTTCTTCCACACGTCATGTCACAGCATCGAAAAACACTATTGTCGCTTTTCAATGTCACACTTCAAAGTGAGTTGGTGTCGTGTTTATATGAAACAGATTAGCGTTAGCGGTGTCTAGTTGTGAGGTTTTTGTTTTTTTTTCCAATGCATCGATTATTGCTGTATCGTGTTACGCAAGTGTTGTATCGCAAGTTACTCTGTATAACTTCGACCCCGGGGAATCTGCAGGTTAAAGGAAGTCCGATTCAAGGCGTAAAGAGCTTTTTTTATGGCCGCTTCAAGTATTTGAGACTGCTTCATTAAATATGGACGAGTAGGCTAAAACTTAAAACCGCAATAGTTTAAGAAATTCTGTGGTAAAATTGTGTATTTACAAGATTATAGACATCTGAAATATTTCTACCATGAGAGCACGGCAATTACAAATTCTTTACGAAGGTTTCTAAGGAATAGAAGAACATTTGTGTCTGTGACATTTTTTAAGACCCTGGAACTGTAGATCAAAGTATTAAGTGTCATTTAAAGGCCTTCAATTTGTAACACCCCCCCCCCCCCCACCCGTTACAAAAAAATATTTTAAGGATCCATTTTGAAACTTTTTTTTTTTCCCGCCAAGCCACAGTCCATTCGAGGATATTGTCGGGGTCACCGGGTTGTGAAAAAAAAAATGTTGCTCCGACGCTGACAAAAAAGGAAAATCTTAAGTTTATTAAACGGAACAGGCTGACAGTCCCGACTTTGTTAGGCGCTAAATGAACAGAGTGGTTTTGACAGGCCTAACCTCTTAAGCTTCGGGTCCCACTGAGCTCGGCACAGCTAGAGCTAAATGCCATCTGTCCCAAAATCTTCAGCACCCCACCTAACAAAAAAAAAGAAAGAAAAAAGAAATAAATACTGTCTCCTCATACAGTTTAGTATAGCAGTCGTAATAGTTCTAGTAGTGGTGGTACTAGTATTTTTAGTAGGGCAAGTAGTGCTAGCATTTGTAGTAGTAGTACTAGCATTGGTATTAGTCGTCGTCGTAGTTATTGCAGTAGCGGTTGTGGCGTCTGCAGCATAACTGGTACGAGTACTTTGTAGTAGTACTGGTGGTGGTTGCAGTAGAAATGGTGGTAGCCTAATAAGTGGCGGTCGTAGTGGTAATAAGTAGTAGTTGTTAAGTATTGTTTTCAGTTGTAGTAGCTGTCATTGTAGTTGCACTCGTAGTAGCACGACCACCACTCCTACTAAAGAGTAGTAGAGATTTTTAGTAGTAATGGTAGTGACGTTAGTAGTAGTAGTAGCACGGCCACAAATGGCCGCCATCAGGCCCACAGCGTTCATCCAAGTACGGTCTCTCGTGTTTCTGTAACTCGTTACGGGCGACGCGCTCACATCTATTGTCCCCTTCGGTTAGTCTCTCACTGCGACTCAACGGATATTTGGCAATTCAGTCTTGAGCGAGTTCCTTTACGCTTTGCTGACCTCAGCGTGTACATGGGTCCGAACAATGCCGTAATGATATCATCCTATGAACTTTAGTCTTGGGCTCCATTCAGAAGCGGGTGTCCATTCCGTTAGCTGTCAGCCGGCGTTAAGAGCAATAAAATGACCCCGGTGCCCTGTAGGCAGAGCGAGCGCTTTAGCACTTCATTAAGGCCCCGAGGACCGCCGCCGCCACAAGCAATTGTCTTGGGCCCGAACAAAAAGACTGACGCATTGTATCAGCTGGAGGTACATTTATCAAAGAAAGGCCGATACAATGGAGGGACCAGCCCAAATTATGAAACTGGTCTGGAAGGGGCCTCCTGCCGCGGAACCATATTGTACCGTTTGTTGACGCTCCAGTTTTGGACCTGAGGGGTGAGATTCAGACGGAAAGCACATCAGTGCTCATGTGAGAATGTTTTAGACTAGGGGTGTCAAACTCATTTTCATCGCAGGCCACATTGTCGTCATGTTTCCCCCTCGGAGGGCCATTATGACCCCGTAGCTCATGCTGTATATACATTTTCTCTCGTTTTGATAATATTGTTTTGAGTAAAAGTGAGTATAAGGCTTAATCAAAAACAAGTGAGGTTTTATTCCTAAAAATACCATTGAAAGTGGTGAACATTAACACTGTAATGAATGTAAGTTAAATACAACTGAATAGTACTCAAGCAGTGGTTATTTTGCATACCACTAGAGGGAGCCAAGCAGACCAAGTATGACTGAACAGAGCATTTGCTTAACGGGGACCTCAAGGCAAAATTTATCCTTCCAATATGTTGGAGTAAGCAGATGAAGCTATCCATGTTCAATCTCATGCCATTTTGTCCTCTACCGCCCTCTGCTGTCGACCGAAATCTAAAGTCTCCTAAAGCTCGCATTACGAACATCAAGTAACCAAACCCAAAAGGGAGGTGAGACATGATGTCAATTTATTTCAGCCAAAAACTGCAATTTTTGTTTACTTTTTACAGTTTCCCCGATCCTACCCTCCCCCCCCCCACCAAATTCCAACAATGAAATGCAGGCACAATTGACCGGTATATGATTTTCAGGGGGAAACCGTAACTACAATTTGCTCCCGTGATCAAAACAACTTTGACTCCGGTGCTTGAGCTCGTCACTGTCACAACATCGATGGTGACCCCCAAGACGACGCCTGGCTATTTTCTTTTCTTACGAAGTGTGCACTGGCTTAAAAAAAAAAAAAAAAAAAAAAAAAAAAAAAAAAAAAAAAATTTAAAAATGGGCATCTCCATGAACTGATGTGACATTCGTATCGCTCCTGGATGTAGCATTAGGCGTCCTGCCGCAGGAGTGAAAAGAGAGGGAAGGAAAAAAAAAAAAAAAAAGAATGGCGAATGCGAGAGGGGGGAAAGCAGGGTAGAGTCGATGTGACAGAGGAAACGGTGCATGGGGTCATTCACGCCACTCTTCACGCAGGTAGGTGACTAGAAACAAAATGCAGTCCATAGACTTCTCATTGTTGTGCACATTAGTCATAGGCTGTGTTGGAAATCACTCCCTAGCCACGATATCGTCTAGCGAGTATACGTTACGCCCATGCGGTGCCCTCAATGTATCCCCACAAATGCCTTTCCGTCATGACTTTGGTTGCTCATACTTTAAGATGCATTGTGGGATACTACCCGTATATAGGGGATAAATTATATTCACGAAGCATTCAAACAGCACTACAAAATGGACACACAAACTGTGTTTGATTCCCAACACAGCCAGAGTCAAGTGACAAAATGATGAGTTTAGTCATGTTTAAAATCAATTATCAGGCAAAAAAAATAATAATTGTGAAAGAAATGAGCAGACCGGTAGAAGATCATTTTGGAGGAGATGACTACAGTGGATTTAAAAAGTTTACACACCCCTGGTCAAAAGGTGTTTTGACGTAAATGACACCAAGATCATTTCTAAAGTTTAAATGTTAATGTGACCTATAACCTGAAAAACCTCAATTGGGAAAATAAATGCATTTTTTTTTTTTATGTCAAGAAAAGCCTTTTACAAATGGTAGCAGGTGTGTGCTGACTCGCATCTAACCTGAGTTTGACTGATCAATTCTGAAGACAGCCACAGCCCTAGCTTGTAAGTAACTACTTAACGCTGAGTAACTCAAGTAAAGTCAGCAAAAAGTGTCATGAAAAGCCTACTAGAAAAGCGGAACTTGATTTGGGGTTAATCAGAGGCATATGAATTAAACGGGGGCAGGAGTGTGCTTACTCCCATTCAGTAACATGACTTTGAATGTGATTAGCTCATTCCGAACACAGCCACGTCTCCAGTTAGAGAGCGTGTGCACACTTGTGCAACCACACTAGCTCATTTCCCCTCTCGAAAATATACATGTTTATTTCTGTACAGGTCATAAGACACATTATGGTGGAAAATTTTTTGCAAGGATTTATCGTAGTTTGTCATTCCAACAGGGGTGTGTGGACTTTTTATATCTGGGGCTTGAACGGTGATTGGTTGTGGACTACACACTACGTCTTTTCCGTATTTACATTCCGTCTTGGTAATTGGGATCATAATTCCCCCCCCTCCCCCTCCTCGCTGCCCTTACTGCGCAATCTTCTATGGCTCTCGCGGATGGCTACAATTAGAATGTCACACAAGCCACTCGGAGCAATTTTCTACCGTTTAAAATGTGAATTTATGTCTCGCGCAAATGAGATAGACGGGGCGGTCAAATTAGTCTCTGGGATGCTGTTTGAAAAAAGGTCCCCCAGGTAACCTCGACTTTATCAGTACAGTATTGCACATATAGTGGATCAACATCAGCCAAGAGAAAAGCAGAACATTTCAAGTGATTTAGAAATATTTCTCTTAACAATCCATTCTTTCACCGAAGACACTCCAACAACCTGGCCCGACCCACTCGAAAATGAACAAAAAAAAGCAGTTTTTCCAAAACCATTTCAGACGATAATGGGCTTCATATTCATCTGAGTAAAATCTGCATGTTTTCATCAAAATTATATATTACTATTAATATACATTTTGCCCCAAAATATGCGCATTTCCTATTAAGAGCAATAGGGTAAATTTCAGATTTTTCTATTAAGGGTTGAGTTTGCGATTAAGAAAAAAAAAAAAGTTCTATTTGTTAAAACAGTTATGACTTGACAATGGTACATGACGAATATGATCTGCGTGTGCGGGGGGAGAGAAAAACAAAAATCAGCTGCTGCGCAAAAAAATGTAGTGTGTAGGTAAGACTCCATTACTAGAAAGGTGCTTTCTTGGGGTAACAAAGTAACAGGTCAGCGTAGGGGAGTGCCCCGCGAGTATCTCACGAATTACTGACACCTTGTAAGTTACGCCATCTGTTTTGGGTTGTTGTTTTTCTTCGGGCACGGTGGTTTCTTGTATATCAAAATAGAGGCACAAGATGGGGCAGCTGAATTTTTCCACAGATCGCGTTTATCATATACTACTCAAGTCAATGACTGTTTAAACAAAATATGACAAAAAGGTGTTGGTTTCTTTCGGTTTAATTTTTTTTTTTATTGCAAATCCCTCTTTACTGTAATTCCCATGGAAACTTCCCATAATTTTGCAAGCCTAATTCCATTGTGATCCAATGTTGAATTTGGTAACCTGATTTTCACCTCAAACCAAGCAGCGCAGCATTCTGATCTACTGCTTCAGCGTCAAAGTGTCGGCGCACGTGGTCGACCGCAGGCTAAAAGGAATCCTCGGTGTCATCCGAGGGCAGACGGCGGCTACCGTTTTTTTTTTTTTCCCCCATATATAACCCCCCCCCGATCGGCATGCAGTGTGTTGGCAAAAAGTCCGACATTAAATTAGTGCCCTTTCACAGGATCACTCAATGGGCGTTTTATTGGGTACAGGCAGTTAACGCATGACCTTTACAAAGAGCATTTGTGCACATTACAACAGCCAAGCGCCATTAGAGGACAAGGCCATGTGCTCACATTTGATTCGACCCCATTGGCCAATACTGGAAATTAGCATTCCTATCGATTAACATATAAAGGTAGGGTTGCAAAATACTGTAATGTTTCAAAGGTGGAGACTTTTCACGGAAATTAAGAGGACATTTTTGAATGGGACTTTGGCATTATTTTTTGAATTACGGAGTGCATTGTTAATCTTTGAATGGATTGCGTCGAGAGATGGGTTTAATAAAAGAATCGATTATTGAATCAGACAAAATGTTTGTTTGAATACGAGAGCTTCCCATTGAATTAACCTCAATTCCCAGTTAATTCCAACGAAAAGATTCGAATTTAGAAAAAAAATTAAGAAATACAAAATTGACCCAATTTGGACATGGGAGGTTTTCGTGCGGCAGTGACGATCTGAGAGTTGCTCAATAGAAAAATACTTAAAACGACTGATTAGACTGTCGAGTACGTTTATGCTTGGGGGGGATGGTCAGAGGATGACAAAAATGTGACTTCACAAATTTGTATTTTCTCTACCTTCTTAAATGCCTCCCGTAAACAAGCACGAGAGCGACAATACAAAGTGATGCACTCTGGATGTGTAATGTTGGTGTGAAGTCAAAATTCTTTCAACAACCATTGCTGCTTTTGTTCCTCCTTGCAAAAATATTCAATTAAGTTTATCCGAAGTCATTTTAACGATTACACGTGAACCTCTCAGCTGATCAAACTAACTGGGCAGACCTTGACCGCGTGATTGATCACGTACCCGTTATCAATACAGCAAGCGCACACACCTGCCGTTTGTCACACGCCATCTACTCGGCCGCACTTGTGACATTGCGTCACGCCAACACGCCAGCTTTTCCATATCCAAGGTCTTGACAAGAACAACTCAAAAACCAGATGCGCTGTACCCACAGCACTAATGTAGTTCAAATTTTGATTATTTTTTTTTTTATTCTGCACACATTCCGAAAATATGCATTGAAAACGGAATCGTTTATAAAGTAGGTGTGAATATGAATGTGCCATGCTATTGGCTGGCGACTAGTCCACGGTGTACCCTGCCTCTCACTCAAAGTCGGCTAGGACACGCTTCAGCTCACCCGCGATCCTAATGACGAGTGCTAAAAAAATGAAAATGGAAAGCACATTTTGTATAATGTACACAAAGAAAAAAAACTTCAAAAGGGAGCTCCTTTCACAAGGGCTTTTGAACCTACAGCCCGTGGGCCGCATACGGCCCCACGAGAGCATTTAATCTGGCCTGCCATGCGATTCTAAAAACAAATAAAACCACAGAGGAGCCGTTCAAATCAAAAATATTAGTCTAATCATAGCTTTGCATACATTTAATCGCCTCTGAGTAAAAACTAAAATGGGGTCTGATTGGAAAAAAAACATACCCTGCATAATGCATAGGCATAAAACAAATTTAATTTACACCACAAAAAAATTAAAATCACAAAAGAACAATTATTTTATATAATTAAATTACTTTTTTTTTTACTTTTTATTTTGTTCCTCTGATGAAAGTAGAGCACAATATAACATGATGCTACACCAACCAATTTCGGCTTTTCGAATCAACAATTTTTATGATTCGAAGGGAGCAGTAAGAAGGTGATTCTTATTTATGTCTAGCCCCAAATTGAACTAAAAAAAAATCTTAGATGGTCTGTCACATATAGCTAACTGTGCCACGAGCTCCACCCTCCAATTATATACCGGTAAGCAAAACCCAAAACCACTCATTCTCGAAATTTGAAAAGCTGTAGCTCCTCTTCTAGTACTTTGTTGACAAAAGCATAGGCCAGGGTATTATTTTTCTATAGAAGCATATTTTTGCAGTATTTCACCAAAACAAAAAAGCACTGATACACTAAGACTAACAATGCCCGGTTGCAATGAAGTCTTAAAAAAAAATTTAATACAAAAAAAAAAAAAAAGAAAACGCATGCTCACACGTCAAGTTTGGCTCAATTTCACCTCGAAGAAGGACTATGTGCACAATGTGCTTTTTAGTTGTTTTTTTTTTTTAATTGATGGTCTCTGTGCGGGCGTGAACAAGCAACGCATCATCCCCCCCCCCCACTTCAATGTGCACGTGGACAGTGGCCATTTGATAGCATGTAGTCTACACTCACTGATGAAACATACCTTTTAATAACGATGCTCGCTCGCTCGGTTTGTGGGGGGGCGACTTCAGCTTTGCATCCTTCCATCTTGGCTCCGCTCCATGAATGGCACACACTGTTGAATCACAAGGAACATGCATGAAAAACATACATCGTTACATGCTGAAAACATAGAATACATGGTGTATTTCTGCCCCGCCCCCCCTCCCGAACCTTCCATAGTTTTGTTTCCTGTCATCAAATGCCAAGACATGGCTCCACAGCTTGGCTTTAGGCCACCTCGGCACAAGCAGCCCAGCGCAATGCTGACATCCAGTTAATGTCGGCCAAGTTTCGGGGGTGGGCGGGGGGCAGGGGTGGGGGGGGGGGTACCTGTGTAGCTGCTGAAACAGAAGTGCAGGCACACAAGGTGGCATACACTTATCCGCAGTAAGGTTTCGAGTATCTCTATAGATCAAGTATGTCCAAAGTGTTTCCACTCAGGGCCACATGCAGAAAAATGGAAGAATGAGGGGGGGGATTGATTTACGTTTAGGAAAAAAAACTGTGACATTTTAATTACTTTTTTATATTTAAAAAAAAAAAAATCAATACATTTTAAGATAGTCTCACCTCTTGTAAAACTCAACTTTTTGTGTCATACATTTATGCTTAATGTGCCATTTTTCAACACTAAGCTTTTCTGGTAAGTTTTTGATGCAGGCTATGTTAAAATTTCATTATCAGAATATGCGGCTGAGTAATGGGGTGGGGGGGAAACGGTAGGAAAAAAAGACGCATAACGGCCCCGAGGCTGGACTTTAGACACCTCTGATCTAGATAAAAGGATATTTGTGGATGAAGTATCGATCCATTCTCAATGCTGCTCTTTGTAACTGTACCAGTTTGTTTTGACTTTGTTGATGCCTTTATTATTAAGACAAGTCCATACAGTACCTTAACATTGCTGCTGAGACAATTTTTCATCTTTCTATCTACTGTATATATTCATCCACAAGAATCTGTTTCCAGAGCGTTTTGCATCAATCGAGCATTTGCATGTGTTTAAAATGAAGATGGATGCCAAAAACAGAAGAAAACATCTCCAAAAATGCCCAAATTGCTTCAGGTCAACAATAAAAATGATAGTTCCGCAGAGAAAAAAACCCCAAAAAAACACTACGGCAAAAATGATGTAGCCAACGTTTTTTTTTTTTGTTTTTTTTTTTCGGGGTTCCCTTTTCATGCCGCATGGCGCTGAAAAAAGGTGTGGCTTGTGGGATCTGCAAAAACAAACTCCAACCTCCATGTTGGGTTCCATATTTGCACTTATCTTGACGCCACAGGAAAGAAAAACAACTATCATCCAAGTTGGCCCAACCAACCAAACCTTTTTTTCTTTTTTTTTGTCCATATGTCCGATCGTATTAGCCCTTCAGTGCTTAGCAACACATGCAAATGAGCAAGGGGCATCGATATGAGCAGCGGGCCAACTGATTGATGATGCAAACCTTCTCGCTACAGCCTTGTTGGTGACCCCTGACTCCTGCTGCCTCCTGGGGTTAAACTTATGACCCTTTGACTTGTGTGACCTCTGCTGTAAAAAAAATATAAATAAAATGAAACACAAAAAAAAAAAAAAAAAAAAAAGGCACAAGGTTGAAAGATGCCGGAGAGTGTCCGGAGGGGCTGACCATCCAAAACCCAAGAGGGATGTGACCTCGTTGCTGTCACACACTCCCTGGATAATATTATTAGCAGGTCAATACAAGCTTGTGTGTGATTTGGGGTGGGGGTGGTGATTTTTTTCTTTTTTTTTTTTTTTAGGATCAGCAGAAGACAGGGATATGTAAATGGGTGTATATATGGAAATGAAAGAATGTATGTGCTGTATTTGGGATTGAACTTCTTGATGGATCATTCATCTTAGGCAACAGTGAAGCGGTAGGATTTAAATACGTTTTAGCTTATACAGATTTATTTTCGGTGAGGTTTCCAAAGAGCAGCAGGACCGAGACTCTATCAATGAAGTTCGGGTGTAAAAAATACCTAAGGAAATGGTTAAATGATTAGCCCAGCTGAGAGAAATGTAATTGTCGCAAAGAGTTCAAGAGTACAACAAAACCACAACTGCCGAGTTGGCGAGCAAGCAGAATTGTCCATGGGAGACACGTGGAGTCCAATTTGTAATCCAAAGGGCGTATTTGGGTGCTCGCCAATACGGCACGTTAGAGGCAAGCCGCTGCGTTTCAGCAGTCAGCGTCCTGACTCACTCATCCTTTTGCGGCGCATTTGGATATACGACTACCGAAGACGATTACGACGACTGCGAGGAATGCTGCTTGCTCACTTTCGCATTGGTCACCATCACTAGAAAGGCCAAATATGCCGCAGTGACCACAAAGACGTGCAAGAGGAATAGACTAAGATATTAAAGATTAGTAAAGCACAGGAGATGCTTTGAAAAAATGTCAACTTTTACGCCACATTACATTTATCAACAAAAACAACCAATTAGTACACGCTAACGGCAATTGTGTGTTATGTTCTTTTTCTTGATAAAAGCTCCTAATGTTTTCACTCGTTTCGAATGGCACGGCGGGCCACATCAAACGCTCCCGCGGGCCACATGTGGCCCACGAGCCGTTGGTTGCTCACATTCCCTGTATTCTATATAACAGGTTTAAAAAAAATAAATAAATAATAAAAAACTTATCTCAAAGCACAAACAGATGTAGGTTACAAGAAAGTAAACGAGCCTGCCCCATCCGCACGCCACGACCGCATGCACGCTGACGGATTAGGCCAGCAGCATGAGAGGAAATCCCCAACAATGCAGGAGGAAAACTTTACGGGCGCACGAAAGTACACAAGAGGAAAAAAAGGGAATAGTACCGTCATGAAGCATCCATGAGGAGGAAGAGGAAGAGGAGATGGAGGGTGGGACACCTGCAGACGCTGGCGTGTTCTCTCTCCTCAGCCGCTGCTCCCCTCATGGAGCAGAGTGCATGTATGAGCCAGAAACAAGTCAGTGTATGCATGTGTGTCAATGGGCGCTGAGGGGAGGGGATCCGACCCCTCCCCTAGTCCTCTTCCTTCTTCTTCTTCTTCTTGGGACTGCCTCCTCGACGGGATGGAGGGGTAGGTGGGGCCACTGCAATAAAGCAAACACACATACACACACACACATTTTGCTATGCTTCTTCATTTTCACATTCTTTCCCGCCTCGTGCTTCCCTCTCAATCCCAAGCCGACGCCCCCGCCAACCCCCCTTGACTGTACGCTCATATTAACATGCTCTCATTAATCCCGAAAGGGGGGGGGGGGGGGGATATATGCAGTTTATGGCTGGTGGTGGTCCACAACCTGCTCCGCTCCGGCACGTCCCATCGTGATTGAGCGGGACGGTAAAATGCGACGGTTGTGCCGGAGAGAAAACGGATTGAGAGTGAGATGAGGAGTGAAGGAGAAGATGTGGTGCCAGGACGAACGGCAGCAAAGGCTTTTAGGGCTTCCTCTGGGGTCTCACATAGTGCCAACATCATCGCCCCCCCCCCCCCCCCCAACCACCCCAGTTCCCTGTCCTGACATAAATCATTCCCATATTCCGCGGCTACTCGTCACATTCAAAGTATTGATTTTCCCCTCCCCTACCGCAGCGCTGATTGCAAGGAAACCCTTTCACAACGGTCACAAACAGGAAGTGAGGAAGCAAAACTGTGGGGTGGTTCAGTTGGGTGTCGGAGGTTCGATGGACAAAAATGGCGGACGAGCAAGACCGAGGCAGATGTGTGGTTTTGTCAATGACTCCATTTCTTAAAACACAATCCGCCTTTATTTACAATAGTATGTGTGTTTTTCTAATATGGATTGCCAAGTGATGCCAAAAATAGATTCGCTGATTGCATTTGTGTGTTGGAGGAGGGAGACATCTCAAAGAGTGTGGATAGAGGCCCTCGAGGACCGGAGTTGCTGACCCCAGTTTGGTGACATCACTGCCCATGCACAAGTCACTTGGACTGGACTGCTTGAATTAGAAAAGTACACACACAAAAAAAAGGAATAAATGCTCAAAGCGGAATAATTTCCCATAAAGACCTCTTCCCACTGCACTTAGTGTGCATGTGCAATTGAACACTGTCGCATCACACAAGGTGGACTTTTCCAATCGAGTTAAGAAATGTTCAACTTTGGAGCAGCATCCCGGTGACGTCACAAGTTGCATTCAAAGGGGAGGGCTTTGGCGGAGTGACTTCAGAGTGCCAAAAGCAGAGTAGGAAAAGCATCAATTCTACTTCCTGGTAGACTGCTCGGCAACCACTTCCAAATATGGGCAAGCTGGCACCGGAGTGGTGCCTGCCATACGATGACCACCAAGAAAACCAAGTGCAGCGTGAAAAGGCCTTAATGAATGACTTTGGGGCCTCTTCTACAGGCTGACAAGTCAAGAGTATACACTTGATGACCAAAGCAAAACAAAGCGAAGGAAGAGAAGAAAAACAGGGAGCAGTCAGACTCAATGCAGCTCAGAGGCAAGCTATTTAGGGGCGACGCCTGGCCTATGCGACAATACTGTCAACACCCTGAAACTCAGCATCAGTACGTTGGCCAAGACCATATTTGCGAGCTTCTGTACATAAATACTTCACATTTGTGTTGCATGACGTCTACATCTGGACTATAATGCACAATTTCTCAGCATTTCTTGAAGAATTTGAACTAAAAATCTAGAGCTGTTTGAACGCGTTAGTTTCATTTATCCATCTAATTGCATTTTCCTCACTCATATAGTTACTTAGATCTTCATATTTTAAATCATGTCCAAAGGGGGACACCTTATCTATTTCCGCACAAACACACAAAAAAAAAAAGGCGGCCGCTGTCCTAAGATTGAAAGTGACCATCAGGAGGAGCAACCGCTGTCGTTTCCATGACAGCACAGCTGAGGACACTTTGACCTCTGACCTTATAGACCACCGCGTGTGCTCTCAAGCGCTGACCAAATCAGGGGTCAATTAAAGCCAAGGTCAGCAGGGGTCAAATGTTAATGACCCCCCCCTCCGGTTACGCAACCAAATGGTATCAAAGATCCCCGAGAAGCATCATTCATCCTAATCAGAGCGCCGCACCTTGAGATCTCCAACGGTACTCACGTAGTAGTTATTCCCAAAGGGCAGAGAGAATATATGCCTGCGAGTAATGTATGCTAGAATAGACTGGCTAACTAAAATTAGCATAGCTAAAACTGTATGCGTTGATAGTCAGTTTTAGCTATGCTAATTTTCGTTAGCCGGTCTATTCTATTTCGCATTGCTAGCCTTAAGCTAGCGTACTTTCAAAATGAAAGATTTGGTTACATGTTGTGTTTGTATACGTTGCTGCTCCGCGCAGCTGTTTTTGGAGGTTTAAAAGTACCGCAACACTGTTAGGTCAAAATTCAATGTTCAAAATTTGAATGGTGAACGGTTTAGCGGCTTAACAGCCAATCTAAAATAGACAAGCTATCACAGACACGCACACAAAAAAAAAAATTGATTTCGGGGTGTTGAACGAAAGCAAGGCCCAGCCAGTCGTGCCAATTTTATTTTCACTTTCCATGGTCACGCTATCCAAAGCACTCGAACACCGTCCCCCGATTGATGTACAACCTTCAAATTGGAAGATCCCAGCTATGCCAAAATGGTGAACGCTGTGATTGACTGGCGACCAGTAAAGGCTATACTCCGCCTCTCACAAAAAGTCAGCTGGGATCTGCTGCAGCTCAAGCGTGACACTAATGAAGACAAGCGCTATAGAAAACGGAAGGATGGAAGTTGATCGCTATTTGTAAGTGTTCATAATTCCCAACACCTTGACTGAAGCTGCAGTTCCAGTCGAAGAAAAACAGCTTACATCGCACGATGCTCCCACCGCCATCATACTTCACTGTGGTATGGTGCTCTTCTGGTGATGTAGTGCGGCGTTTTTTTAGTTGATGAAAAACCTCGAATAAATCATCAGGTGTCCCAAAAGCATGTGAGAAAATGTGTTTTGGTCTGATGAGCCCAAGGTTGAGCTTTTTGGCCACAGTTCCTAAGAACATTATTTGGCACAAAAACAACACTGCATGTGCTCACTTTATACCTGCTGTAGTATATAGCATGCGTCATCTGTTCGAAATCGGCCTTCCTGACAACTTGGAAACTTGGATTTTTTTTTACCTCTGATTAGGAAGTGTGCATTAGAGCCAAATGAAGTGAGTGCAACTTCCTACCAAGGTTATTATGGTGTTATAGAAAAAAAAAATCTTTAAGGGGGGAGTCAACCCAAAAATGTCCACGAGTCTAAACATGGCATTCTGATCCATCCATCCATCCATCTCAGGGGGCGGCCATTTTGTCACTTGCTATCGGCTGAAAATGACATCAGAGTTGCTCAGGGCTCAGGTAACGACCAATCACGACTCACCCGTTTTGCGAAGCTGAGCTTCAGCTAAAACTAAAGCTAATAAAAACAACAAAAATGAAGGATTTTGGATTTGGAAACGAATAAAAAAAACAAACCCGCTCTGAAAACGAATGTCGGAAACTTTTCTAACCCTGATTTCGACAGGTGAACGCCGTATTCTCGTAAAATGACAGAGCGTCCTGCAATCGGCATGGCTGCTGTTGAAGAAAAAGGATGACACCGTCTTGGGCGTCGAGAAACTGGGTTGGGATGGAAGGGGCAAAGACAGATGAAGGGGGCGGAGGGAGCGATCAGAGGGGTGCCAGACACAAAAGAGGCCAGGCCGCGGCCGGTGGCACGCGATGGGCAGATTAAGCAGCGTTTCCTCCCCTAACTGAAGCATTAGGACACCTGACTGAGTCCCGCCAATGGCAGCCAGCCAAGGATTTGTGTGTGTGTGTGTGTGTTTGAGATGGGGGGGGTACTGGGGTTCGCCTTTCAGCACTCCTCAACAACACAAAGAGGGGTGGGGAAATAAGGGGTGGCTTGGAGTGGAGGTGGGTGGGGCGGTGGGTCCAAGCCTTACCCCTCACCATCTGCTACCCAGGCTAAGTGAGGACGGGGCCGGACGAGCAATACACACACATGCACCTGTTAGTGTGTCAGTGGGCGGGTGGGCGTTGTGGCAGATGGGCAAGGCACCGTCCTGGCACCCACAGACAGCCCGTATTAAAAGCCAGTATTCCCCCAGCCCCTCCCCCTGCCACATTCCCAACCCCTGCCAACTGATGCCAGCCAATTCTTTATGTTTTGCCCCTGCTTGATTAAGACATCCGTGATTAGAGACATTATGGACGGCGAGGGAGGCGGGAGGGGCGGATCACTTATCCACGAGGCTTTTACTGTAAACAAACACGGAGCACTTTTGCCCTAATGCCACTTAGCTAGTCTTAATATTTTCATCAACTAGATCAGTCATTCTCAACTTGTGGGTCGAGACCCAAAAGTAGGTCGCGGCTCACGGACAGGTAGCTGATGCAAAGGCTCTCAAATTCTTACACAGTGGGAACATCCGATGTCGTGGCTAAACCAGGGTGCAGTGGCCCATCCCCAAAATTATTTTCAGGCATTAAAAAGACAAATCAAGCTATACTGTTACACGATGTTGTGTTTCGCAATACTGCATAATTATTTGTCATGTACGGGCGTGTACACATTAGCCAACTGGGGGCAGCATAAGACACGCTGCGCTGACGACTCAGCTCCTCTCTACAGCACTAATACCGGTTCTTAGAGGATAAATATATGCTTGCAAGTACCTGCCTATGCCTTGAAAAAGTGGGAAGCAGAGTCATTCGTACCTCAAGCTACCACTGTAATAGACTATTTCACTCGAGTACATCTGTGACCACATAACGTGGACTTCAGAGGTTCCGCTGAATTTGCTTTCACGGCAAGTGGACCGATATGTCAGTGTGAAGAAAGAAAAAAAAAAAACGAAAAAATAAACTGAAAAACAAAAAGAGGTCAGAGAATCAGACAACTCTGTCTTGCTGAGCAGTAATCTGAAAATACCAGTAATCCTCCACACACACACAGAGCCCTTCTGGAGGGCGAGGCGGCGGCAATGGTCTAGCGTCGCGAGGTAAGGCCTGGTCCCCGTTTAGCAGCCTCGCGTCTGTCCAGGCTTGACACGCAAGCCGAGCCTTACAGCTGCCAGGACTCACACTGGGAGATGAAGCGCAGTAAAGCTGCCCCCGGTCACTCAATGAGAATAATTGCCACTTTTTTTTTTTTTTTTTTGTGGCGGTCCCATACAATGTAGACTTGGAGTGCAGGTCACTGAACTCATTCAAGCAGAGTGTCGGAACAAGTGGCTCCAATGAGTCGCCTCTTAATCAACGCATAAAATATTGTTTACATTAATAAGCACTATTTTTCTCCCCACACATGAACAGACACACACAAATCTGTGAGGACTTTACTCAAGCAGTGAATGCAGCACACCTGCTCTGAAAGAGCACATAAGAACCTTCCCAGGGGATTTCGCTAACAATGAAGCTGCACTGAAGCTCCTGTAATTACATCACATTAATAAAAAGTGAACACTTGAACGAGCCGCGACAGTACAGTGAGCCCTCGCCCACTCTCTAATTTGCCTGCAGGAATTAACTAAAAATGACCCACTGAAAAATGCATCTATTCACATCGATTTAAGGCTTGACGGCATACAACACGATGGAAGGTTCCAGTAGAGGTCAGACAGGCGGGCGAGGCTCCGAACGGAGCTGACGCCAGGAAAAGCAGGGCGTTAAACGTCTCAAAATGATACAGCGAAAGGTCCGGGTGGCTACTGGAATCTGCTTAACATACCATAAGCTACAGGAAGATGGTTTGAGATATGAATTAAAAAAAAAAAAAAATTAAAAAATGCCTTTTTGCCTCTTTCCTATGCTCATAGGAAAGTAGTAATTGGTTTGGTGCATCTACACCAGCGTCCAAACACACCTGACGAGTTTTGTTTCCCCACCCCCCCCCCAAATCTCTCGAGATGACTTTTCCCCCTGGTAATGTCGTAAAATGAATTTTAAGTTATTAAATCGGACCCAAGATAGCATTTAACTGATCAAGAGTCCCAAATTCAGCCCCCCCCCCCCCCCCCCCCCCAAAAAAAATAATTTGTTCATTAAAATTTTTGCATCAGTTTTATTTTTCTCATTTAATTGGCTAATGATTTATTTTAGATAACGTAAAATTTGATAGACAATATGCATTTACAATACAGAGTTCATATAAATTGATTACAATTACATTAATTCGTAAAATGCAAGTATTCAAATTGACTTGCTCTATGCATTTTCTTATTTCTCCATTAAATTAATTGATTTATAGTAGATGCAACTTAAGATATTTTTCACACCATTTTATTTACCAACTGGTTAGTTAAAATTGGATTACAGTGGAGTGAGTGGACCCCCGCTATTCATGAAGAATAGGGTCTTAGCCCGACTGGGAGGTAGCAAAAATTCACCAATTGAAGGTCCCTTAACTGTCATGGGTAAAATAAATAAACAAAAAAATAAAGCAGAGGGTTTGGGTAAAAAATTATCGCTAATAAGCTAGAGGTTGAATTGAAAAAAAAAAAAAACATTTACAAAATTTAAGCAAATGGGGGGGTCCGACTCTAAAATGCAATTATAAATATTTTGCCATTAACCATAATTAAATCTATTTATCTATATATACACACAAGTAAAAAATAATGAATATTTAAATCACTGATGAACTAATTTAAAAATGAAGATTTTTTATTATTAAAATAGACACAATATACATTAAAAAAGGCATGGCCCATAAATAGATGGGGAAAAAAATTACTTAATGGATTAAATAATGTTAATTACAATTTAAAGTAAAATACAAAAATTACATACAAGCACATTTAAGAAAAAATTCTGGCCCATCTGTCAGTTTTCAAAATCAAAAGTTTTTACAATATTCATCTATTACTATAGTCAATTCCAAAGTTTATTTTTTTTTACCATACTACACATTTTTTTCCCCCCAATTGCTGTGAATGTTGCTCACTCACTCCTGCGAATAGCGAGGGTTCACTGTACTGTACTGTACTGCACTGTCGATGTCAAACTTGCCTTGTATGGAATGAGGTGAGTGCAAGCTTGCGGGGATGTGTTCATCCCGCAGACCAGTGCACGGCCCAGCTGCACAACCAGGAAATACTTCAAGCCCGACACCACCTGACAGGAATGAATCACTTAAAATATTCCAATAGTAGTTCAAAGAAAATGCAAATACTTTGTTTCTGTACTTGTGTAAATTTCTCAGGTATCTGTACTCCACCTTTGTATTTTTCCCCATAGAATTTCACTCCCTACATTTAAAAACAGACATCTGAACTTTCTACTCTGACAATAGGCTTGTAATTTGTTTTTAATACAGCAGTGCTTTCAAATACTACTATGACATAATTGAACAGAATTTAAAAGAATGTATTTTTTTGCATCAATTGAATGCTGCTCCTCATGGTGTGCCCCCCACAAGGGGGCAGTATAAGAAAGATACACAGTTCAGTGAGGTGTCATTATGACTCCCATTTGATTCTAGGCAGGACGAGCCCAGATGCAATGATTGGCTGCTGCATCCAGGCAGGACTGCATGCAGCAGCCAATCTAGCGGAAAGTGCCCTGCCTACAACCCCTGTGGGATTCACAATGCCTCAAGTCCTCTCAGATCATCAGTACGGAGCTTGAAAAAAAATAAAAAAATAAAAAAAAAGTACTACAACATAGATGCAAACGAGCATTGACAAACAGACTGAGAGGCTAAGCTATGGCTGTTTAAAATAAAATAAAAAATGTGCCACGCTCTTTGTTTTATGTTTGCTTTGACGGTAAACATCAACTGGCAGTGACAGTAAACAGCTTGAAGTGTCTTTTTTTGAATAAGTGATAACCATTTGACAAAGTGCTGCTTAATGTGACACGAGTCGAGTTCACAGCATTTGTATCAAGAATTGTGCTAACAAACCCTAAAGTGCCTGGAGGTAACCTCTGTTGTGAATTGGCCTTTTTTGTTATGGGTATTTTTTTTCTTACAGTTCACAATGTGACAAGGGTTATATAGTTCGGGATTTTTCATTAGTTGTTTTTTAATGTTTTTATTTTATTTCAAAGTTGGTTGTTTTTTTTAATGCTTTGTTTTAGTTTAGTCTTTATTCGTTTTAGTATTACGTTTGTTATCTTTTAGTTTGTCAAGTGCCTCATTTTTTATTTCATGAAGTTTTTTTTTCCCAAATTATAGTTTCAGTTGTTAGTTTTTCTTCAACTATAATAATCTTCAATGTGACACGTGACGTACTGTGATGCTTATTAAATTGTCCTTAACATACAAGCAAGCACTATGTACCTTGAACTTACTATACAAGGGAAAACAAGTGCAGATGCTCATTTTTTGTTCGTCAATTACTCATACGAAAATTCTATTGCATATAATTGGCAGTAAAATCATGTTACTTTGTTCTTTAGTGCATTTGAGAGTGTGTACTTTTTCTTCCAGGTGTTGACTTGTTCATTAGTAGTCTGTGTAGAGTTTGAGTACTTCTGGCACCTGTCTTCAACAAACACCTTGAAACTTATTTTGACTTTTTTCTCTCGCTTTTTTCCCCCATTTTGTTACCTGCACTTTGGCTGACGTTATATTCACCAAGCTGTAGACAAACTGCTCCTCGGGGTTGACTCGGTTGAATTCGGCCACGGCGAAGCGAGCCGCCGCCACCACCCGGCGGTCGCTCACCGGCACCCGGCTAGGATGACCGGGCATCTTGGCTTGACGGCTGGTCGTCGCGGTTCCCAAAAGAGACACAAACGCGAGTAGTAAACACGCCCTCGCGAACATGTCGAACCGAACTACCGTTAACCGGGCCCGTTTCTCTAGCCTGGGTCCGAAAAAACAGTTGTGAAGACTTCGAGGCGAGTTGAACTCACCTGTTTACTATTAGCTCATTTGACTGGACAGGAAATGTCGTAGTTGCCTGGCAACCGTCGTACTGCCGTCAAGGTGGTCACGGGTGGAGTAAAAGTCAAAGTTAGATTTTTGCAGTTGTTCTCACACTTTTTACACTAAGTACAACCTCAAAAATGCTTTGTACTATTATACTTTATTTCGAGTTAAAAAGGTGGGAAACAAAGGATCAAATATAATGTATTTCAACGAATATTTGTTATGTTTTTACCTCAAAACTTTGAAACAAACACTTTTAATTAAATGCAAATGTATTTTACTTAAACATTACACAACTGAATTGTACCGAACAGTGTACTGGATTTAAAATAAAAAGCTGAAACCACAAACGTTATGTATTGTTTGAATATTTAATTCAGTGATACTTTCACGTACCACTAGAGGGAGCATGTGTACCACTAGTCATACTCGTACCACTCATTAAGAAGAACAGCAAAAAGTTATAAAGTATGTGATTAATGGTTATCACATCAGTTTTGAGGTGTAGCGTCTCGGCTTTGACTTCCTGTTTGAGGGGGCCAAAGTAGTTCTACTCCATATTTACCACTTTTTTTACATTGTGTCATCATCCACAAAGGTTGAAAAAAGTAATCATCCTATTTTGACAACTTAAGAGTAGAAAATACAGATATGTTTTGAAATGTAAAGGAAGGCTTGAACCAGAAGTCTCTACTAATAATTTTCATTACAAACTGTACATGTACAAAACCCTGCAACTGTAACATTTGTATTGTTGTCAATGTATCATGTTGTGTTCTGTTGTAATATTTTGTTAAATGTTCAGTGAGAAGCTTTTTACAACTGCAGCTGTTGTGAAAACGCAATATAACCAAAGATGCATCGTATCGTATTTGAGATTAAATGACATGCATTCAAATAATTCACTATTGACCTTGACCAATCCCATCATCTAAACTTCAAAATGTACTTTAACATTTTAAAATTTAACACATTTCCAGCAAAAGGAAGAAGACAAAAACATGAACAGTTTTTTTTTTTAATTCAAAAGCAAACTATCAACCACACTACAACTACACTTTTACAAAGGCTTTCCCCTCCTTGTTTATACAGATCATTTTAGTGTTTCGAGCAATTATTGTTTTTAATGGACAATTACCACAGAGACTGATGTGAATGTTCCAAGGGTCCAAGTCACTTTTTTTTTTTGGTATAACAGTTGAGCTGCCTCTTTCTGCATGCTTACAAAAAAAGTGAAGGGAAAATTTTAAAAATACAACAGTGCTAAATCTACATAATGAAAAGAAAGTTGATCCTTACTTTCACAGCTCATGAAAAGCAGCACACATCAAATGAATACAAGAATACCTGAATATTTTGATATGAACACAAACGTCTTCTTGTTTGTCATGTGGCCTTCTTTAAACATGTTGCATTGGCACATAATGAACAAAACATGACGGAACATAAATTAGTACTTGGGGTGCTAATAACTGACAAATACCAAGTACTGTACATTATATACAATACAGAAAAGCTTATTCCATTATTAAACCGTTTCCATTAAATATCCATTATAGGAAACTTCCTACATGAGGTACAGAATAACAGATGATCCAGAAGTATTAATTAAGATGGTAAAATTCAGTTGTTTAAAAAAAAAAAAAAAAAGTGTGAGTGTGCATCATGCCACCTTCCTGTTTACATACAACACACCGTAATGACAATTTTGATACAAAACAAGGTGAGCACGTTTGAGCTGATTAGTGTGGATGAGGGGAAAATATTACTCCTCGTGGAAATTAGCTTGCTTCGCAGAAAGAAAAACAAAATGTTCTAAAAAAGAATGAAAGTAATCATAAGCAGCAGCAGAGAGACACTGCCAAGATATCGTTAGCCTAACAGCATAATTGCCCGAGTCATTTTGAACCTAGTCACAATATCAATAAAAAAATAAATGTGCTTACTAAAATTACTTTTCTTTATGTCTGTGTCGATTCTCAGTCGTCCAGGCAAAGGTTGACTCGAGGCAACTGGGCTCTTCTTGTCAGCTGATTTTTTTCTTGTTTTATGAAAATGTCCAAAAACGATGCAGGTAATTACACTTTTAAGTTAACAATATATTGGTTGCAACACACGTCGAGTCCCGAATGAGTTCAATCGAGAAGCTGTGTGGCCTACTCCTCCTCCTACAAAAAGTTATTCACCGGGTCGAAGAGTGCCGTCAGCCCGGTCGCCTCGTTGCTGCTCAGCACATCCTTGTCTGGCTTCACCTTCTTGTAGAGAGACGGAAGATTCCGGATGTGGACTTCTTTCCTGAACTGCTGGCACAGAGCTTTCTGTTGGCGAGGGAAAAGAAAGAAGCCTATTAAACTTTTTTTTTTTCCTCTCTCTCTCTCTCTCATTCACTCAGGAAAACTCTGCAGGGTTTTTTTTCAAACTAATGGCTGGGATCAAAAATGTGTTTATAGTTAACTCATTCATGGCTGTGGATGTTGAAATTTGTCAACGGGAATCCAACTGCTTACTCCCACTGACGTATATACTGTGTATGTATTTGTCAAATACGTTTTTTCAACAGGTGGGCAAGGAAGAAGGTGGAATATGTATGTAATGACAAACAGGACCCTGAAGATGACGGCGTCACGTCAGTTTGGAGTTGAGATTAGCACATGTGTGTGTGTATATTCGAGCCATACAATAAGTTAACATCGCTCATGTTGTGTTTTTTACCTGTACATCTGTAAATAAACTAATTTTGCCACCAAAAGGTCTTTCTCAGTTGTATAGTTTGAGGTGTTACAAGTGCAGGAAATAATAGCCTCAAATGAACTGTTCTGCTTCACACGAAGACCGTTTTCTCCACTTTTTGGTCAGAAATTGGTGTTTTTGGTAAAACCAACTCATGTTCTACTGCCGATTATTAAAGAACGGAAAAAGCTAGAACCAAACCTTTTTTTTCCCCTGGTTTCTTTTTTTTGTAGGGTAAATTCTAATATTGTCACAGAGCACAATATTCCTTGTTTCTTGAAAGATCAGTCAAACTGCTCTAAAACAGCTGGCAATATGGGAAACTGCTTTGAAAATGGCTTGCAGTGAATGAGTTCATGGCAGTGTTCTGGCTGCAGTGTCGGAGCCAGTGTAAAAACCTGAGGCAACACCGCCACCTAAAGACCATATTTGACATTACCCCAACAGTCCCAGCGATGAGCTTCCTGAATTGTTCTTTCCTTTTCTTCTCAGAGACTTTTTTCGGGTTGGACTCCAGTAGCCTTTGGTCGTACGTTTCCAGAGATTCCATATTGATGTTGGGGATCTGGTTCATCACCGCCCTCAGCTCTGTATAGCGAGGGCGCTGCGGAAGGACAGGAACAGGTTATACGCATATCATTTGGTGTACTGTACACCATGGGCCAAATGTAGGCGCTGTATGCACTTTTTCAATTCATTTATTTAAAGGGGAAGTCACCCCAAACATATTTTTTTTCAAGAATATGTTCTATGCAAGCCCACTAGTTGAAACAAGGCAATCTGATAAATATTGCGTTTGTGGAATAGGAGTTAGCTCACCCGTTTTTAGCCATCTCTGGGCGTGGCCATTTTGTCACTTCTGTCGACTGCAAATGACATGACGGTTGCTCATGGGTCAGGTAACGACCAATCACGGCCAACTTGTTCTCTGAAGCTGAGCCGTGATTGGTCGTTGCCTGAGCCCTGAGCATTTGTGATTTTCAGTCGGCGGAAGTGACAAAATGGCCGCCCCCGTGAGATGGCTTAAAAGCAGTGGATTTTGCTGCTGAACTCATATTCCACAAACGCAATATTAATCAGAATGCCGTGTTTCAACTGGTGGGCCTGCTGGGTATATATTCTTGAAAAAAAATGTGTGGGTTAATTTAGCCCCCCCCCCCCCCCTTTAAGGAAAGAAAGACTACATGGAGGAAACAGGGAAGAATGAAGGAAGGGTAGAAAATACTGATGATGGATGGATAAAAGGACTGGAAAGAAGGAAGGAAGAAAAGAATGACGGGTGGAAAAAAGGACTGGAAGGTAGGAAAGAAGGAATGAATGAAACCTGTAAGGAAAAATAGTAAGGAAGATGTGAAGAGGATGAATGAAGAAGAGAGGGCTGGAAGGGTAAAGGAAAGAAAGAGGAGATGAAGAAGGATGGAAGGTAGGAGAGAAGGAAGGACTGAAGAAAGCAACGGGAGGAAGGAAGGGAAGAGAACAAGGATGTATGAAAGCCAAGGGGAAAAGGATGACGAAAGGAGGTGAGATGGATGGAAGGAAGGATTGAGGAACGGAAGGAAGAAAACAAGGATGTATTGAGGGAAAGGAAGCAGACAACACCCTCGACACCGTACTACTCCCGTCCCGGCGAGTGTGTTGACCTCACCAGGTTGTCGTAGATTTGCATGGCCAGATGAGAGAGGCTGACGTTGCAGACCTCGTGCTGCCCGTGCGTCTGGAGGCCCTTGAGGACGCTGACGTAGAACCAAGAGACCGCCTCGGGAAGAAGGTTGCATCCCATCACCTCCGCGCCAAAGACAGCACACGGAACAATGTCGCTTGTCACACCGCTTCCGGGGCATCATCCGAAAAGTCGCATCGGCAAACAATTCGAAGGTTGTCCTACCTGCCGCAAGAGGGTCCAGCAGATGTAGGAAGCCGCGCGGTTACAGAACGAGGCGTCCTTCCACGACAGAATGGTGAAGGAGAAGGACAACAGGGTCATGTAGATGCTCTGCGGAAAGGAGGGAAAAAAAAAAAAAAAAAGAGAGTGGAAACTTGACGTGTTCAGCATGTTTAACCAAGTGACCTGGTTGTGTTCACGTGAGCGACGTGAAGGGTCTGGCAGGTCTGACCTCATCCTTCATTAGGCTTTTCCCCAGCTCGGTGAGCTCCTCTGTGGCCGGGGCAGCGGACGACGCCTGCGTTGCATCCATCATCACGTCCTCCTCTTCAAAAGGCACAAAAGCATAATAAAAGACCAAAATAATACGATTTTGGGGTGGGGTGTACTCATGTCTCTTATGCCGTGATTAGGATCCAATAGATAGGTATTTTTGAGGCCAATTACAATACGTGGCAGACAAACTAATGACAAATTAATCAGACATTAATTAAAAAAAAAAAAAAAAAAAAGTCTTTTTTGGTCCCTGAATGTTTACGGCAACAAAGATATCAATTACTGGCAAAATCTGTCTGTTTTCCAATACTTTGACCTTTGGTATGTGATTAACTTTACAACAGTAAAAAAAAATTGCAAAAAGTTGTCCAATTTTATTTTTGTTGGTTGGTTTGAATGTCATTACCTTTGTCTTTGTTGTGGGGTGTTATTGTGGAAAATAAATCACTTTGAAAAGAGCCAATATCGGCCAACCAATTAATCGGTCATGCCCCATTTATAATAGCGTGTAAGCGTATCTATATTTTTCCAAACCATTTCTGATTCTCACCTTCTATTTCCTCCTTATTGGCACCAGGTTCGAGCCCTTTACGTGAAATGCAGCTTGCAGCTGAAAATGACAAGCGTTACACTTCCATCACAAAAAAACAATGCACAAAAACAACTCTCACACATCACACAAAAACACCTTACATGCCACAAACATTACAAACAACAATACATAAAACTCACACCACACAAAGACGACATTCCGCACAAAAAACCACACCAAGAAAAAAAACCACACATTTAATTTGAAAACAAAAAAAAGAGATTTTTTTTCCCTTTAGTTACTTTTTCCTATCATTTGGTGTGTTGAATAGTTTTTGAAAATTAAAAAGAAGAAAAAGTAAGACAAAAACACACATCCTGCCCGCCCCCAATAGTCAATCATGCCCATTCCTATTTTTTTGTATTTTAAAACAAAAAAGTGGAGGCTAGGTGGAAGATGTACTTACTGATGAAATCCAGAGTGTCCCTGGTGAGAAAGCGCAACAGCTGCTCCTCCAACATCTCCTTTGTGATCTGGCTCTCCTCACTCAGTGCCGCCTCCTCCTCTTCCTCCTCACCACTGACAAAAAATGAAATGAACTCTGTGCGCATGTAATTGACAGAATAAACATTCTGACATTCAGCATTCGAACACTGAAACACAGTGACATCAAATAAAATTCAGTGCGGGCTTACTTGACGGACGTCCTCTGGTTAATGACTTGCCACTTGATGGTTAAACGCTACAGCAAGAATAAAAGGAAAGGTCAAGCGAGTGAGCGCGCAAGTGGCTTGACAGGAGCTTCGCGACGCACTTCATCGTCAAGTATCAAACCTGCACAATGTAGTTGAACAGCGGGCCGAGCAGGGGGCAGAGGAGGCTGTCGTTGAATTCCGCGGGACACGACAGCACCATATGCTTTAGAAACAAGCGTAACAGCGGTTAAGGAAATGTTGAGAACCTCCGCGAATTTTCTTTTTCCAGGCAGCACTTGTGGTTAGCGTGTCTGCCTCAAAGGAGGTCCACGTTCGCATATGCTAGCTTCATTCAAATTGTCCTAAGGTGTGATTGCAAGTGTGAATGTCTCTTGTTTTTGTCTATATGTATCCTGCTATTGGCAGGTGGCCAGGCCATATGAACCCCTAAACAAAGGCAAAGAGGATATGAAAGACAGGGCGGAGTCTGTAATCCGGCACGTGGTCGAGGGAGAAGAAAATCGAGGCGGAGATTTCTTCGGCCAGCCTGTCGATGTTGTAGAACTCTTGCTGCAGCGAAAGCCCTCCGTTTCCCAGGATTTGGAAACTGCAGAACAGAAAAACGGTCACACGAGGATCCAAATCTAAGGGCTGACACTCAAAGCGGGGGAAGGCTTTAGTTACCAGTTGTCGTACACCTGGGCGAAAAAGTACTGCACGCGTTCCAGGTATGTTTTAAAGGACAGCATGTCACACGTTTCCTGAACATTATGAGTCAGACCTGGAGAGCATGATACATTAAGCAGTGTAAGCCAAGCAAAGTTTGATAATGTCCTGATTGCTCCATGGGCAAATTAGCAGATAAGCCTCACCGAGAACCATACTCATCTCGCTGTACGTCAGCTCGTAAACGCCGGCGAAAGTCTCACTCAGGCGAGCTCGGTTCTCCGGCGTGAACAAACTGTTTTGAGTTCTGCGGGGAGATGGAAGAAAACGGTGACAATCCTGAATTCAGAAGCGCGCTGAATCCCCGGCACGTACTTGATGAGAGCCAGAAGGTTGGGCAGGAAGGCTAAAAATTGGGCTGAGCAGGGGTTCCTGTAGATGGGAGAGCCCGACAGCGAGTGGCCCGCGAAGAAGCCTCCGGCCTTGGCGGCTTCAGGGTCGGCAGGCCAGCGCGCCCGCTTCACCACGGCCAGCATGGCGTTCAAACAGAAGGCCAGCTGGGAGAAGGTTAGAGGGAAATCATTAGCAATAGCAAACCAACGGCAGGGGGGTTGATTACTACAAAGGTACGCTCACCCTCCCCCTATTGGGGCCGCAAGCGTCCGCCTCTTGGTGCTGCTCGCTGACCACCTGATCGACTCCGGTGAAGGACAGGAACATGGCCGGATCCGAAAGCACTCTGGGGGTCGAAGCATGGCCAACAGTCAATGAGCAAAAAAGTCACCACACGGGATTAAAAAAAAAAAAAAAAATGCAAACACAGCAAAAGCGGAAGAGATTCTGAACTCACTGCTTCGTGGCGTCCGAGGTCCAGTCGGCCATTATGGGGGCCAGCAGCTCATCTATGAAAGCCTTCTGTTTCTCAAAGTCTTTGAACTCGTTACTGATGAGCACCAGGGACTCCATCAGGGCGCACTTCTGCATGAACGTAAGCGTGGCGTTGCTGGAGTACATCTCCTTCACGCGGTTGTAAAACATGTCGAAACAAGGCTGCCACAAGGGGAAGAGGAAAATAAATGGGACTGTAGTGCGGTGGTCCTCAAGCTTTTTGTTCCAAGTACCACATAAAAAAAATAAAAAAATACTGAGCACTTCAAGTACCATCATAAAGACCAACATTAAAAATTAGTAGCAGAGAAGGCCAAGTGTTCTTCAAAAATGAGACAGATGGTTTATTCCTAAAAAGTAAAACAATTGCAAGCCCCTGAAAAATTAGGCAGTTTTACTTAAATGTAGGAATATTAAAAAAAAAAAAACTGTACTTAATTATTTAATTAAGTAAATGAATAGTGTTAAATGAAGTAATAAATGTTCTGCAAGTTAAAAATGATATATTCCTATGATGCATCTTTCGTTAAAAATAAACAAAATCAATAACTACAATTAATAATAAAAAATAATAAATAAGCATATTGAAATAAATGTTCAAAACAGTTCTTAAAGAAGAAATGCAAATGCATTTAACTTCAAGTTAAATATAACAGAATTGGTATTTTTTCATCTACCACAAGAGGGAGCCCACATACCACACTTTGAAAATTGCGGTTGTATTCACTTCTTCCAAATTTTGTCACGTTAAAGCCTTAACATACTACTGTGTGATTTCTTAGTTTATTTTGATAAATTTGCAAAATCTAAAAAGAAAAAATTCTTTAGGGAAAATGATAATTTACCGGTAATACATTTTGCACTAAGGATGTAACATTACAAAAGGTAGAAAAAGTGAAGGGCTGCCAATACCTTTTAAATGTAAATAATATACAAAATTGGTGCATCTGAATGAATTAGAATATTGTAGAAAAGTTCAGTTATTCAAGTTCAATTCAGAAAATATATCTATTATACAGATTCGAGAATTTGTTTTTCTCCCCAATATTCTAATTTATGAAGATGCACCTGTGCTGCAGTGTCTGTGTTGCTTCAATTGCCATTCAATGAAATTACCAAAACCAACTGTGGATAATCTCGGCAAATCTTGATGATGGCAGAGCAGGCGTGCCTCCTCACGTTGATTACAGCTCGGGCGGGTAGTGTCTGCGTTGAAGAAGATTTTTTTCCTTTAGCATTTAAACTGCATGCATTGGGAAAAGCAGCAATTATTAGTGAGTGTACAAGACCTACCTTTACTTCCTGAGGAGCCTCAAACCCAACGATTTCAAACAGCTGGAAAGCCAGAACAGATAAGGTTAACATTTCGCAAAAATTATCAAGAATATTCCTATGATGTATACTGAAAACTTAACATTGTTACCAGAATTGGAGACATTTGTTTCTCAAAAGCACAGCTGCAAAGCTAATTCTGATTTCCAGTTTTCTCGCGGCCTCACCACAGGGGGCGAGTCCGGTGGGCCCAGTGGTGCTTCCGTGGTGCACGGGAGTAGGAAAATAGCCAAATTGTCAAGTCTGCATATTGTTACTGCCATCTTAGAGGAAGTGGAGGACACACGTCAAGGTCCTCGTTGTCAATGACTGCAGACTTTTGACGTGCGCTCAACTGGCAATCGGTTTCTAAATCTATGAATGAGAAGAGAGACAACTTGGCCGCCTCGAGAAGCACTGCAGCAAGGTCGTAGTGGTCTGACAGGCGCATCTGTCTAAATTATTGCGGAGCACCGAGGAGAGCCTGTGACGGATTGCGCCATCAACCACCATGGCGACCACAACAGAAGCAAACACTGATCACCATTGGAATTTTACAAGCAAATGGTGAGAATCGAATTGTAATATTAAGAGATCTAATTCAGAATTCCACAAGAAGTAAGTTGTAATCATGCGAGCACAATCAGAATTTGCTGCGTTTGAAAAAAGTTCTATAAATAAAGTTGAGAATTTTGGTGAAATAAGTAATGATTTAGCAAAAATAAAAAGTGGTGATTTTGCTAGACATAAATTGTAATTTTGTGAAAACAACGTAGTAATATTACGAAAAATAAACCGGAATTTTGCCAGAATAAAGTCAGATTTTTGACAAAAAAGGTTATAATTGCATTAATAAAATTTGAACATGGAGAGAAATAGTGGCCATTTTGCAATATTAAATCATTTTGGCGTGAAGAAAGTCGTAATTCACGAAGAGATGCAAAATTCTGCAAGAACGAAGTCATAATATAACGAAAAATACGCTGAAATTTTGTGAGAATTAAAATTGGGATGTTATGAGAATCCGTACATTTACAAATAAAAATGTCAATTTACGCGAATAAACTCAAAACAAAAGAAAAAGTTCACATCATAATTTTGTAATCTTAACGGCGCAGTATTACGAGAAACAAAATGTGATTTTGCAAGGAAAAAAACGTCAAATAAAACTTATACGAGAAATAAGTCGTAACCTTTGAGTGAATAAACTCGTAATACCACGGGGAAAACACTTAGCGGGAATAAATATGTAGTAATATGACTAGACACAAATTGTAATTTTGTGACAATAAATGCGTCATATGAGGAAACCTCAGAAGTCATAAAGTTGGACTATTTTGAGAAAGAAGTAATTTTGTGAGGTTGTGACACATTAAAAAAAAAAAAAAAAAAAGTAATACTACTTAAAAAAATAATAATAAATAAATAAAAAGTTCAGCGCTGACACGTGCGCCTTAGCTGAAAAATGTCGTATGCTCGAAAACCTTTTGCATTTTTTGACCCTTATATTATTAGATATAATGCAGTGTTTGGGGATGCCTGGGTCCACCGCCCCATCGGCCCCACCCCTCTGCACCCCCTGCCTGACCTTGCAAAGGACCTGAGGCAGGAACTGCAGTCGGTATTTGACAAAAGGGAAGAGCGTGGACACGTTGGTGAGTATGCAGGACATGATGAGAGGATCTCTGGTGTCGTAGCTCAGCACGGCCTGCAGCAGCTCCATGCTCCCGTCCACGGGCAACTTCTGCACGGTCACATTCAGAAATATTGAGCCGATATTGAGACGTCTACAACCCTGTCGGTTTTACAAGCTGTGTTCCGTTACCTCCTCCTCAAGGCTCTTCAAGACCTGAGGCACCACGCACTCCATGAACACGGTCACGGCGTCCCACTCCAGCACCGACGCGGAGAAGAGCGAACACAGCCCCTCGTCCCTGGCTGGAGAAACGGGAGATATCTCAAATCATTTTAAACAATGGAAGACTTTGCTCATCATGATTTCTGCATTCATTGTGCAACTCCCTCTGGGTGTACTCACATTACAAGAATGAAAGCAGAAACATTGTAATTTTATGGGGCCAAAATCGTTGCATGACGAAAAACACTTTTTGGGTGAGAAAAAAAGTTGGAATACTACAGGAAATAGCGCATGTTAAATTTTAGCAAATTAAAGTCACTATTTCTCATAATTCTATGGTGTAAAATTAAATTTGTCATGGTATTGTGATTTTTCCTCCTCACAAAAGGACAACTTTTTTCAATTTATGTAGTTTATAAGTGAGAGATTTTTTGAATATGAGAAATAATTGCACTGATCAATTTTTTTTTCCGACTGTATTTTTTAATCCGAGATGCAAGTTAACTTTTCCCGACAATTGTTTCTGCGCCTGTTGACCAGTGTTTTGCTGGCCTAGTTTGCACAAGTACGTACGCAGGGCATTGCCGAGCTGGTATTGCAGCCACATGGCAGCCATCTGAAAAGCCTCCAAGGGAACGATGCGACTCGCGCACCTCACGTCCTCTCCCAGATGCGCCCGGAACGCTAAGGGGGAGAGCGACACATCCAAAATTATTCCATGGCATAATTGAGGGATACAATTCCGACGATTTCAACAGAAGAAAGGCTCACAATTAAAGAAAGCGTTGAAATCATCGTCGCTGTCAAAGTCCAGACGCGAGTGCTGACAACTTGGATGATCGTTCCTGGAGGGAAACCCCGTCTAGAGAGAAAAACAAAAAGACGTGAATGAACATCTGTGTTGGCCCCGAAGCACTCCAGCAATGACAACAAACACGCTGACCTTGACGAGGTTGCTTATGGACGTTCGGAGGAACTTGATGGTAATTTCGACGACAACGGGCTCCCGGGAGAGAGTCTCATGTTTGAAGATGGACGCCCACGTAGGCAGAGTGGACGACCTCAGAAACTGTGGTGCCAAAGGAACATTCAGTTCAATCAAAATCTTCGACTAAAAAGTACCTTAGAAAGGTCTAGCCACTAAATTTTGGGAAAACAGTCAGCTGTAGGGCAGATAAAGATTTTTGTAGTGTTGAATAAGTGATGCGTTTTTTTTGTGTCTCAAATTGACGCAGCGGTGGTCCCGTTTGGATCACAGTATCGTGTGCCTGGCTCAAACAAACACTTTTTCTGTTAGCCATTTTCTAAAAACACTGCTCTTGGAAAATATTTGTTCTTTTTTTTTTTTTTTAAGATCTCTGAAAATCCCAAAACATAAGATGATATGCTGATTAAAGCTACCTTTTTTTCCCTGCAAATCAGCCATGCTTGCTGACAAAAGAAAATATTTACCTCTTTGAAAATGCACAAAATCATCTGACACATTGTCAGTAGGAATTCATTTATCGGTGACTTCAAAGTGTTTTCTGATACAAGACCGCCGCAATTACAGTTATAAAAATCCCAGTCAGATTATTTTTCATAATGTCACAACATTTAGAGGCAGACGTGATCCCAAATTTTAAATGCAAGGTCAAATTTAACCAGTTGCCATTCCTTTCCTCTTACCAGGCTGGAATGTGTGGTGAAAGCCAACAAGGCTTCCAAGTACTTGCTGAGGTTTGCAGGAACATCCACTTTGACATCGGAACCCTGGGGAAATATTTAACATATCATTTTTGTGGATCAGGATGTGGGGACCCAAGTAGAGATGCGAAAGTGTTGTTTCCAACAAGCGCTGAAATCGGGTTTGTGGTCATGAAGCTGTATGAACACCACCGACCAAAAACTACAAAATGCAAAATAGCGAGAAAAAAAACCAACAAGGTAATGATCGCAACCATCTGAAATGAAGAAACGAGAGCAAAAGTGTAGTGTAGCTTTTCTGCTGTGTGGCCAACCAGAATGGTCTGATTAGTTTACAGCTCCACGCTGTCGTGTGAACAGACCTCATGTGCGTTGTGTAAATAAACACACATTTCACATATGAAAAAGACTTATATACGCACCACCAGTGAGATGAGCTGATATCCCAGCGCGCAGAGTACCTGACACAACCTCTTGAGGAACACGTAGCGCCGCTCCACCACCTCTGCTGGTCTACAATACATGAACACAGTCACCATCGATGTAAGACATGGGCAACTTAAATGCTGGAGGGGGCCACAACTTTTCATCAGTGCTTATGGGCGGGGCATGTAGGACCACCGCGCACTTCCTAGACAGATTTTTTTTTTGCAGCACAAAATCTAACTGCATACTTAACATTTGACATTTTCTGGACTATACGATACAGTACAATACCATTTTATTTATATAGTGCATTTCATAACAGCTGGAGCTGTAACAAAGCACTTTACAAACAATAAACAATAATAAATAATAATAATAAGAAACAATAAAAAGGCCATAATACACAAGTGTTGATCAATAAATATCTTCTTGAAGGCATTCCTTATGGAAGCATTAAACTTAAATGTGCAAAAAATTGCGCAGAGCACAGCAAAAATAAATTCAATGATTATTGACGAATTTAAGTGGTCTTAAACTATCGGCTATTTAATATAAAAAAAAAGCACGAACATGTTGATTTCGTCGTAACTTAAAAAATTGTTGTGGCCCGATCAGGCCAGCGCTAGTGTGGCCCCGAACACTCATGCAGTGGCCCCGTGCCAACGTTAATGTACCGGTGCCCCAATCCGTAACATCTACTCACTGTGTTTCAGAGGAGGCCGGACTGTCTGCTGACCTGGAAACAAACACACCAGGTTGAAACGACAGCAAGTACTGAAGAGGGAGCACAACGAGAATCGCACTCACTGGGCTGCAGAAAGAATGTAATTGATGGCGACGTCATCAAACAGCAGCATAAACTGCTTCCTATCCTCCAGCTTGCCCTGTGGAACACCACCACCACACAGTGACGAGCTGTTATCAACAACTCCATAATAATGATACCCAACAAACTCCCTGCCGTGCGGAACCTTGCGGCTGATGGCGATAAGGAGGCACTCGGCCGCCTCCAGCTGTAGCTCCGGCTCGCTCAGCAGCAGACACAAGCTCTCCAGCAGACGGCAGTTGCCAGAAGTGATGTACGCCAAAAGCACCCAATCGATGTAGCCGGCCAGCGTGCTCAGGGTCGCCACGGCCACTCTGCAGTGAGCCCTGGCCTGACATCGTAACACACAGCGAACTTTATTGTTGAAGTTTGTCAAACATAATTGTTTTGACTGAAAGGCCATACACTGCCTGTCAAGTCAGCATTTTCCCTTGTCGCTGTTGTGCATGATGGGGAAAAAAAAAAAAAAAAAAAAAAAAAAAACACTGACAGTGTGCAAATTTCCATCGCGGTATTGTGAGAGGGCCAATTTTGTACACTACAGTGGTACCTCAACTTACAATTTTTTCAAGAAACAAGCTTGCATTCGGTCGATTTTTGCCTTTTGCGAGCACTAAATAGTAGCCGCAAACTTTGCAACGAGTGGAAGATGGTACACAATTGCTCAATGCTTGCTTCAAGCTGCTTATTGTCACGCTCAGTTCAAGTTTAAACAGGGAATTACACATTTTGTATTTCATCAAACAGAACTTTTGAAAGTCGGCTAGCTTAATGCTAACACAAAGTGTAAATCGCCATAGCCAGGCTAACAAATCTAGCACTGACGTTTCATAGTCATTAGAACCCTTTAAGCAACGGGCATTTGCAAACAAACGCTGCAGTAACACATAAAAAAACGATATCACATTACTCACAGGCATAGGTTCTTTATCCTCTTCATGAATCACCGAATATGACTGCAGCTTACTGCGTTAGTTGTGAAACTCTTCTTTGTTTCATATAAATGTCCGAATTATACTGCCCCATGGTGACTGAGGCATACATGCCAGGAGCAGCACATTGTCAGTGGAGATTGACGCATGGAATTATGATTCACAAACTCAACTCTACCTATTTAATTCTTTAAACTCTATTTATTATGTTCCGATTGTATGATTTCATGAAGTCCAATTAAAAAAAAAAAACGTTATTGGTGTTTTAGGGGGCTTCAAGTTACAACAGATTAATGGCATTTTTAGTCATTTCACTGCAGAAAGATGATTTGAGATTCAAGTGTTCAACACATTGAAAAGAGCCACTCACCTTCATTTCATGCTGTGGCGATCCTTTCTAAACAAAACAGAAGAGATGGACATTTTGGTCATTGTAATGCAGCTATTCCAAGTGTAAAAAGATCTCATCTCTTCAACGTCTTTATTTTACCACTGTTCGGTACTCTTCGATGTTTTGGTGCAAAATGGTCATGAGGAAGCTGAAGATGCTCTCCATGTTCTGCGAGAGCGTCTGCTGGATGTCTCGGCGCCGTTGCTGAGGCAGCGTCTGGAAGGTGATCACGTCCTCCGCCAACCTCAGCAGGATCAGCATCACCAGCTCCGTCTGGGCCTCCTATGTGAATGGTTCCGTGAATCAAAGTTTAAACTTAGAAAGCTCATGTTTTTTTTAATTTGACTTTTTTGTGACTTGTATCCCAAAAGATGTACCGCCCCCATGAGTAAGCTTACATGAGACGTCAGCATACCTCGCAAGGGTCAAGTTTAGCATACACCTTGTCACTAACTTCAAGGTTAGAGTGTTTTGGTTATTTTGATGTTTTACAGTGGTGAACTACTTTTTGAAATTTTACTTATGATTTAAATTTTAAATTTTGAATAATTTAACTACTGAATACAGTTTTGTAACATGGGTTCATGACAGTGTACATACATGCTAGAGGTATAATGTTGATGCTTTATAAGCTTCTCCATTTTAAGCGCTTTGCCGCCATTTTGTGGCATCAATATCCAACACGATAAAATGGGTTTCACTGAACTGTACACACCCCTGCGCTCGCAACAGTTTCCATCTCCTTCAGCATATTCGGCCAATTCTGCGGCCATTCCCTCTTGATCATTTCCACCACCACTCGCGAGAGCACATCTTTGATGTAGCTTTCCTCCTCCAGGATTGGATGTGTGCCCTGAGTGCAAAGAGGAGTCGGATCAACACCTAGCAGTTACATTTGTACAAGTGCACCAATGCATCATACTCACTTTTAACAACAGCTGCATGGTGCAGTCTTTCACCTGGATTTTCTCTTGTTGCTGCATATCATTCCACCGGAACCTGCAAGGGAGGGGGAAAAATATGTTTTCTGCGAATGTTCATTCTCATTCAAAAACTTCAGGTTAATATGACACTCACTTGATAACGTGTTCAAAAATTTGCAAGCCAAAGTGCCTGATTACACCTGGCTGGGTTTTGTCTGCTAGATGTAAGGCGCACGGGACACACAGATGGCTTTTCTCTTTAAACTCCTCGAAAAACTGTCAAAAAGACAACATGATGTCATGTCATTGCATGATATGTTGAAGTAACCACATCCTTACAGGTAAATATCCAAAACATAGCATAACAATTCAAATTAGATAGTTTTTTTTTTATGAACATAAAATAGCTTCCATTTTATTCCTCTAGACTGGTCTTTAATCATCCTCCACGTGACGCTAGCGTTTGAATGAACGTAGTGGACGATGTTAGCATGACAGGCTAACTTTCAAAACATCTGGGAAACAACTGGCCGTACGTAGAGGGCAACTTTACAACTTTAGCAACATTAATGAGACAACACTAATGTTAAGAAAGTGTTTTACCTCGTAACAACACTAAAGCTTTTCATAATTCATTCATTATCAACTAAATCACACGTTCAGCCGCCGGCTAGCAACGAGCTAGCAAGCAAAAAAAAACGATGCTACCTTCAGGGCCTCCAGTCGATATATCTGACTCGATTCCGCATCCATGGTCACGTTCACAGCCTTGATAAGCTGCTCACACATGGCGGCCACATGCTCATCCATGGTCCACGTAGCACCGGGCTAATGTTTACAACGAGACGCGCCGTAAACAACCTGCCACACCGTTAGTCTCGACGAACTCCAACGTGCGGAAAATGTGACAGACTTTAACTTTGGCCCTTTCGCTTGCCGTAGAGCAGACGTTTTTGGGAAATGTAGTTTTTAATTGAAAATACTCTCCCGGCGACAACGATGTTCATTTTGGTTCATATACAAGAATTTGGGTCACCAAATACTCGTGTCGTTATGAATTCAAAATGATTTTTCACCTTTGTCGCAGACTATTTTAATTCACTATTTCCTAAATATTTAATATTATATATCATATAGTGTCATCATCTTTCTTACTAAATGCAATTGAAAAGAACATAAAACGGGGAAAATACGATTGTATTCCCTTGTATCACAATATTATGTCATGTCATGTCATCTTCCAAACCGCTTATCCTATATAGGGTCGCGGGGAGTTGCTGGAGCCTATCCCAGCCGTCAATGGGCGAAGGCAGACTACACCCTGAACTGGTCGCCAGCCAGATCACAATATTATTTCATGCAAAAAAATATCAAAGACATCTTTTGTACCAAACTCCTTTTTATTATTCATTTTACAAACGTTACACTGTTGAGTGTATCCTTTATTTCAAATCTTTTTACTGATCTATGATTTCAAAACAAAGTTATCCATCAATTTGTTGCAATCAAAGAGAACCTAGTGCTGGAGGAATTATATATATTCTGTTTTTTGGGTGGGCGGGGGTTGTTTATTCATTTATTTTTTCATAGTTCTTTTGTTGCTTTTTTGCATAATGATGAAAATGTCAAATATGTAAATTATGTTTTGACTGTACACCGGTGGGTGGAGTTGTATTGAAACGAAACGGTCAGGGGGGCTGGGCTTGGATTCCTCCTCCTCCTCGTCCTCCTCTTCCTCCTCCTTCTTCCCACGTCACATCATTATGGGCTCGACTGCGAGCTAACGAGCATCGCTGTCTATCAAAGCGGAGTTTGTGGCTCTTTCCCTTCGTTTTTTCACGGGTAAGTCTTACTTTAAACACGTCACGCACAGTACTACCGAATATGCATTAATAAACAAGCCGCGTGTCGCCAAGGTGATACAACATTTTTTTTTTCAAAGGCGTTCATCGAGCTAGTAACGAACGTGTGTAAAGTTGTTTAGTCGAAACTTTCCTAGCGGAGGAGGCCATGTTATTGGTTGCAACAGGTCGGCAGTGGACCGTGTGTTTTTTCCGATCATAACTCGAAATAACCTTTTTTTTCCTTTAATGGCAGGGCGGTGGAGGTTACGGAGAGGAGAAAGTCTCCTTGCCCAAAACGGCTTCAGAGGCTGTGCAGGGGTTAAAGTCGCTCCGCTTTCGTCGAAACTGCCAGTGGTGTGCGGGTTCATGCTGAAGCTAAATGCGGTACGAAGCTAAAATGATGCCGGTGAGTTCAGCTCTTGTCTACCTACATCTTTTTTTTTCGTGTTTACAATCCTACTTTGATGCTCAGATTACACAAACCGTTGCCTCAATTCGATGTGGCGAATGTGCAGTCTTTGGGTGTCGTTGTGTCTTTCATGTACATTGTTTGAGGTTTCTAATGTAAAATTGACATGACGTGCTCTGTTTACTTTCTGACGTATGGTACTGTTGACACTCATCTTGGGACATCTTTTATGTTTATATTAGGGGTGGGAAGAGCACAGTACTCACTTATGTAATGTTTTTTTTTTCTACAGTATAACACAGTGTTGCTTTGAGAAGTCAATGTAAGACACTAGTACTGTATCTCAAATCATTGAAATGAATGGGAATTGCATTTTGCTCTACCCTCCTCAATATCGATATTTTTCCGATATATTGTGCAGCCTTAAATGTAAATATATAAAACTGTGTGCGTTTTGATGTAATGCTACAATTTTTAATTTTTTTTGCTGTTCCTTCTGAGGTACTCCTTGGCCTATGATTCTCATTGCATACGTTGACGTGGTTCCCGCAGATTCTTAAAGTCTTAAAACATTTAAATTATTAACAAGGCTTTAATTGACATTAAATGTCTTAAATTAGTCTTGGAAAACTCAGACTTTTTTTTTTTAGACACATAAGATTTTATGATTGTGAATAGTGTCAAATTTCAAAATTTAATTTGCTCTCTGCCTTCTAAGATGTGCCATGTTAACGGAGGAGTAGCTAACGTTGGCCACCAGCTGTTAGCGTGATGGAAGACTCCATTTGAGGGCGGACAGGCAGGCCAGGCAGGGTGGTGTAAACTATTAAAACTGACGCAGAGAAATGTTCAGATCACTATTGGCAACGATAGAAGTTAACAGCTGATCAACTGCTACCTGCTCAACGTAAGTACAGTAAGTGTCCAATAAAAAAGTCATTTGCGATATGTCGATTTTTAAATTAGTATCTATATGTGTCTGAGTTAAAAACATAATAGTTATTGGTTGCTCAGGAAGCTGAGAAATATATGCCTAGCCCTTGCACTTTTTTCTAAATCAAATAAACTGTCATTGTTTTTTTTCTTTTGAGGATGTTTTTTTCCCCACTATATCGCGGTTCAAAATTCGCAACCCCAATGTAGTTTTTATTAAGGATGGTTCAATGACACGTTTTTATTTTCAGACGAGTACTTACATTTGAGTATTCGCCGATATCAAGTACCAATACTTTACCATGCCATTATGGCTTGCAAATTTGATGTGTTTTACTTTAATCAAATACTGTTCAAAACAGGGTTATGTGAGTTATTTGAAGTATTGTAGTATCAATGTTGTTATCAGTCGACTATGAGTACAGATTTGCAGTACTGGCATTGATGAAGATAGTGTCTTTTACAGTATGCTTACTTTTTGTGATGCCCCCGCATGAGGGAAAGGAGAGCCATAGTTTCTGATGCATTTTTCATCCCTTTATTGAACACCGGGAGAACTGTAAAACACTGTCACGCAGATGCTGCTGATGACCACAGATCATGCCCAGACACTCATGCAGACTTGTCACATGCCCCCCCCCCCCTCTTAAAGCACACGCATTTACACGGGCACTACGCTATGCATAGTGTTGTCTATCCATTTTATGCTTGGAATTAGTCTGTTTGCTCAAACACATTCAAAATGTGTTTAAAATTTAAAATTGAAATTATAGCGCGGTTTCACCTTGTTCAAAATGCTTTGTGCAAAACGTCAAGTGATCCCACGTGTTGCATTTTTAAGGATTCTCTTCCCTTCCGCTCGGACTGGTGCTTCTAGTAAGACGGCTCAATCAGTGAATGAATCACCTTGAGCGGCGGCAACTAGGTTGCGTTTAGATGACTTCCTCCTGGTGCGCGACCTGCGCCCGCAACAGCGTTTACCGGCGCGTGGATGGCCGTAAATATCGGCATCCTTTCAAGATTACTTTCATTACCGAGCACATTTGCCTTGAGGCTGTCACTAGTTGAATTTATACGCAAGTGTTTGAATGAGATAGAGCCCCTGGGGTTTGCCTGATTAAAAAAAAAAAACAAAAAAAACAAATGGCATTTGTACGCCTCCTCCGATGCGAGGTATTGTCTCAAAATGACAGCCGTAACCCATGGCCTCGCTTTTACAGGCCTGGGCGCTGGAGGCGGAAGAGAATGGCAGTGTTGTAATTGCTTCCCAGGATTGTAAATAGAGGGGGAGGGACTTCTTTAGTGAACACAATGAGCTGCAGAGACTCTTCAGCTGTGTAATGTAGAGAGCAGATTGTATGTGACTGTGCTGTTGTAGCGCGCCGATAAGTGACAGGCACTCTTTACTGCGCAATATAAGTCACGTGACTGATTTACTCTCCTGCTCCATTCAAACCTGCTTTTGCTCGATGATTGGACAGCGAAACCTCCTAAGGTTGAGCACAGTCCATTTCAGGACGCTGGTTAACCTCCCACAAGGTCCCGCTCGGAAACGAGTACCGTACATTTGGCCATCATAAAACATTTATGAACTTGGGAGGCAATGTTAAAAGCACAGAAGGAGTTGTGCAAATTAGACTGCTCCGCATCGACAGTGAAAGTTTGATGTCGACTTATCGCCAATCACATTGCTCCATGAGGCCGTGTAGTAATGCTTGTGGCAGTTTCTCTTGTGGACGTATAATGCTACAAGCGTATGGAAATATTTTACGAAAAGTGATACTGGTAGCGTGGTCGCTTGTAAACTATGCAAGGCTCCAATGCAAAAAAAACTAGAAGGAACTTAAAGAATGAAACAAATGATTTTTTTTTTTTTTTTCCTTTGGGGAGTCTGGCAATGATGTCCCGTCTTATAACACAGTATTCTCTGGAACGCAAATGAGACTCAGCCGACTCGTTGAAGTGAAACATGCCTCTAATTTTGACAACTATAGTTAGCGAAACAGCGAGTTGTGTTTTTAATTGTTTTGATTTGTTTCCTTGCCCGTCTGTCAAAATGTCTCCTCACATTAAACTTGACTTGGTGCAAAAAAGTTGGGGGCCGCTGTACTGTGCTGAAATTGGTGCAAAAAAGTTGGGGACCGCTGTACTGTGCTGAAAAATTATCACTGACGCCTAAAAACCTCTTATGTCCCAAGTCGGTCAATTTCGTATTAAATTGGTTTCATATAGTGCTTCTCTAGATATGTAAAGATGCAAAGAAACAGTTTTCACGTAAAACAATTCCGGTGATTCAGCTTCAATTGATATTCAAATAATCATATCAATTCAGTTGAAACCCACTCGAATGCCATACCGCTAACTTACCATGTCGTATCACTGCCGGTTGGTAACCCAAACCAAGAGTGTCGAGTTGAATCATTTGACACCCCTTAGAATGGAAAGGTAAAGATGTTGCTTTCGGTAGGCCTGGCATGTGCTTCACTTCTTGGTGGTTGTACAGCTAAACAATGTGAATGTTGACTAGTTCCAACAACACCGTTAGCGTGTCTGTGTGAAACGGTACAGAGCAGCTCCTTCAAAACCACTGACATTGTTGGCACACCGCTGCCGTGTAACGACTAATTTCACACGCTACAGCAGCATTTTGCGTTGTTAAGTTGGCCGTGGCCGATAATGTCAATATTCTCTTGAGCAAAGGGACTGTTGCCCATATATAAATGTAAATATTCGTTGTATAGAGTAAGATATGACAAGATTCAAAGGAAGCTCAGTCACCAACCTCTTCCTCATTCTTCTCCTGCGAAAGGAGCAGATTATCGTGCAGATTCCAAACAGATAGGCACATTTTTTTTTCCTTTTTTTTTTTTTTTTACTTTTTGGACCGCAAAACCGCAACACGTCTTCAGTGTGTGTCAACATAAACCCGAGCACGCCGCCTCCGCAGCCGCGATCGGCTTTGTGCCGTTGCCGTGTGGCTGTTACGCAAGCGCGTCGTCACCAGGGTTGATGAACATCGACGTTTTGACTTTTACCTGCAGAGGAAGACTTGTGAGAGTGGCTATAGATTACAAGTAGAAATGATGCTCCTGGTGTTTGTCAACATGTCGTCTTTGCGCTGACCGCATGCCGAGGTATTCGTCTCAGCATGGAGCAATGCACCGGCTTGATTTCGACGGCGAACTTGTGCGTGTCTGACTGCTTGTAGTTAAAGAATTTAGAGTCCAAGTGGTACAATTCCAGTGGACATTGTGGCGGATCCCTATGAGGAAACACAAAGAGCATAGAGGCAAGTCGCAAAAGACAAAGACAAAAAGTCAGTTTGGGCAGAGACAAAAAGTTCATCTGGGCGGTTTCTGCTGCCTTGCCTTTTTTTTTTGAAGGACTCACGATGACGCGTTGGAACTGTGTCAACTCTCAAAGCTGTGGCAGGGGACAGCTGTGACGGCCACCGAGGGAAATGCTGCTTCAGTGTCTCAATACCGGGCAGTAATCACATTCGGAGGTGACTCTCCTAGCTACTTGATTAATTTGCTTACCTCAGCTAGTAGCAAAAGTGTGCGACCAACCCACTAAGATTACCCTCCGGAGGAATCGTCAAGGGTACGACCTGCAGTCGCTTCCTTTTTTTCCCCCCCTCAAGGCATTCAATTGGATGTGGTGTGTCCTTGATGTATCAACCCTTACTACGACAGTCAATAAAGGGCTGAAAAGACTAATCGAATAATTCAATGACAAAAAAAAGTCAAAACTTCACACTGATCATTTTTCCACACGGGAGCAACATTAGAAATAAGTTGACGTGATGACGGCAAGGCGGGTGAAAGAGTCCGTAAAAGACTGATGTCAAAAGCATAGGATCATTTCACGTTTCAAAAAGAAGGTAACTGTGGCAGAATTGATATACTATATCTATAATTGCCAACACACGGTAATCGTTTAGCTAACTTCACACAGCCTACCACTTCTAATTAGAACGTATTGTAATGTCCTCGCTAGTGGTTAAGAATGGACACAGCAGCCAAAGCACTTTCAACCACTTTATTGAACAAACTATAAAATAAAAAACACATTAGCGCAGTCGTACGTTAGCTACTGTGGCCGCAGCTGATGCCTCGGTACGCAGACTGGCTAATGGCTAGCCCGGTCACAGCCAGACGCTAACCTGCGCTCACAATGGCCAACCCTTCCCTCTCATTCACTGACTCCCACGTCACTCACCGGCCACGCCCCACCTTGCTAAGCCACACCGTCAGGATTGGAACCTCAAGTGGACAACAACAATACCTAATTGCGCCAAGCCACAAGTGCTGTCTCTACCGTTAGCGGTAGCTGACAGAATTGCCGGGGTGTAGTCCGCCTCTCACCCTTCATTCAGTCGGTTGAGATCGGCTGCAACGTACGTCCCTGAACATGATAAGGAACGTAGAAAATGCACGGCTGCAACGAATCAATATTGTTCCCGACCCTACAGTGAGAAGTCAGCTTTCTCTTCCTATGTCCCGCTGAGGTGAACACAAAGAACTAATTGAGAGCACAAAAATGTAGCTCTGCACAGATCGACAGCCAGGATAGCTTATCTCACTTTCCAAATGCCAAATGAAGATAGTGAATTCCTTCTGACAGCGTCGTTGTTTTTCTTTCTCCTCTCGCCAGTACCGACGCGGAATGCGAGAGGACGACCTTACATTTTGCTGGTTATCCTGTTGTTGCAGAGTAACTCAATTACAGAGCCATCCCCTGTGATCTGTCCGTCGCCGCAAATGGGAAAGTGCCCCGTCAGAGACGTTTCATCGCTCTTAACTCAATATGCGGCCAATCGCTTTTGAACAATGGTCTTCAGAGGCGATTTGACCCCGACAAGGAGAAAGAGGGCTTCAAAGTTTGACACGTGGATTGAGATTGATGCGGGTGCTTTTAACCCACCTCTGTTCCAAGTGAAATTTCAATTGGCTTTCAAAGTCTGCGGATGCACTCGCTCTTAAGACATAAATCATCCGCCAGCTGCACTGCGTGTGTCCACCCATTTTTCTGCTGCACATATCTGAATAATCAGCGGGAGACTGCTCCACTCCTGTCGAGCGTTCCTCCCCGACCCGCGATTGGCTGCGGCTGCAGTGTTGACGTTTGAAACTCTGATCTTCTCGCAGTCTAAACAACAGCAACCCTAGAGCCACAAAGAGCCCGGCTTCTCAAGGCACGCAATCAGTGGCATCTTTCGCACGGCTCCCAAAATGAGTTTAAGGCTAAATAGCTATCTAATGTCTTGTTTCAACCAAGCGGTTGAGTTGGCTTTGCCTCAATACGCTTGGAATGCTGACCTGGCTTGCTTTTAAACCACATCAGTAAATAGCATGCCCATCATAGCTGTGTGACGCCGATGAATTTCCGAGGAAGCCGTATAGTGCATGCAAAGGAGAAGCGAAGTTGCTTTTGAATTCTCTCACAATCCGGAATATTTACATACCTCCCCAGAAGCGTGAAAGCGCCAAGAGGAGAGCCATTGTTTTCATGTCTGATTTGCGTATTTTTATAAATCCCTCGTAGACTTAGGGCGCCTTCCACATCATTGCGTGGTCATGTGACCATGTAGCAATAAACTATATTGACAGTTAATAGTGTGACCGTGACCAAAGTAATCCGAGAGAAGGATCAGAAGCTTCTCATTGGTCCATCCACACATTTTCTATTCAGGGAGCCATGTGTATTTATAAAAGACTCCTTGGGCCCTAAACGACCGGAACACTAACGAATAATGAAACTCAACTTATTCAAATACTGTTAAAAAAGTTAATGAGGGATAATGTACACGATTACTGCGCCTGATTTCAGTCTGTTTTGAACCTTTTAACGTTTACTATGATGTAATTGTGACACAAAGGATTCTCGTTCCCTTCAATAACCAAGAGCAACTGCTCCAGTGTCTTTCCTGTTCCAGTCCCTCATTGTCGGTTCGGTTCCTGGGCAGCCCCTTTTTTAAGATGGCAAATCAAGCAAGTGCTGCCAGCCGTCCCTCAGATGTCGTCTTGTTGCGCTGCCTTGTTGTCGAGGGTTTGATGTTGCAGCCTTTCATCTGGGGCGGCTGTGTTTTGGTTGTGACTGTGAAAGAGAGGCTTGTGCACGTTCCGCCGGCGTAATTGGACATGCTTTCACAGTCAGTCATACCTTGCACTTATTACACCATTCCTATCATTGTCCGTCTCTTACCATCTTAATGAGTGACTGTTTAACATTGGATGGCCCCCAAAAAAAAAAAATCTGCTTTGTAAGAACTTGACGAAAATGGACGCGTGCAACATTAACAGAATCAATGATTCGTCAGCTGCTGGCAACTCTCAAGTTATAGAGTTGCAACAAGCCCATTTTAAGCTTACCGTTGTAATACTGAGCCAGTAGCCTGGTGAGAAGCTGTTTTTTTTTTTTTTTTTTTTCCATAGCAGATTAATTTAATCCCCGAGATGTGGTTCCAATGCCTCAGCCGTATCGCAGCTCAATTTAAGAGTATCTACATTGAACCCTCCTGAGTTCAAGCCCGCATGCCCGCACTGTAATTGCCAGTTTGTCATTTTGAAGCTGTCATAGCAGTCCAAAATGCTGGGAAAAGAGTACGGCATCTCCGATTATGTCATTACTCCTTCACGATCTAGGTCATAGATTCCTCTTCTCCGCTTGGCCTCAGGCCGATGTTCTTGCTTCTTGTTTGGCTCACCGTTAAATCGTTTGGTTACCTCAGGCAGCGCGTTCTCGTAAGCGCTCCCGTTTGTTTTGACAACCTCATTCGTTTTTTTTTTTCTTTTTATAATCTTTTTTAAAATGTCACGCACTGTTCAAATGAATGTTGTTAACCTGCAAATTGTTGGGCCACAAGCAAATAAATGAAGACGCCGTCTATACGTGTCATAAACCATGAATGTATTAACCTCCTAATCAGCTGGATAATATTTAACAAGGATCAGGAGTTGACTTGAAATAAGTTGCATTACTGATTACGTTACAAAAAAAATGTACTCAGCTGTGGCCCAAAATCCAAGGTACACACTTACTCACACATACTGCACATACCTGCAGTGTCCTGCATCAAATATTTACTTGCTCGCTACAAGATCATTTTGGCCCCGGTGCATTAACTTTAGTGCCAGGAGGAATATGGCTTTACAGCAGGCACCATTCCCTCCCCCCTCCCCCCTCCTTCCACTGTTTTCTCACCCTCAACCCTCCCCGCTTGCTGTGTTGTCCCTCCTCCACTCTCCAAATATTAACAGGGTCATTTGAATGTCCTACATTGCTGGGAAGTTTAGATGATGTCAGCTGCTCTGCTGTAGCTGGAATCCCGAGTAAAGCGAAGCCGGCTCGGAGAATTCGTCATGGTAACCAACCAACCCGCTCGGCAACAATGGTGGTGAGCAAACGGGAGTAGGAAATGCTGGTTTTGTCACCGTTCTCGTGAACTGGGCTGTTTATAGCACCCTCACCTGGCTGCGCTACTCTCCCAAGATGACTCACTCGCTGATTCACATGATCAACGGGGAGCTTTTATCCGCACCTTAATTGAGCAGACCATTTTAGTTGCGCCATACATTTACCGTCGGCTGTGGAAGACGACGCGTGCTTGTCGCTAAGTAAACGCGACTCCTTCCCCCGACGTCACTGATCCACTTGAAGATGAGAAGGGGCTGATAAAGCCACTTGCGTCTGTGTCACCATTGCCCTCCTTTGCCGCGCAGTATAAAGGCAGCCCCGATACTTTTGTTTCTGCCTAGTAGCTTTGGCTGCCTTGCATACTCGCTCCCACGAAGCCTTTGTATCTGGGACCGGGCTGACCTAACGCGTTCCCACCGTGGCCCCCGTAGGCCGCAGCATACCCAGAATAGAAACCCGTTTAACAGCTCGACCCGGGGTTGGAGACTGAGGAAAAACGACGGAGCGCGACGGCCACTTACACAGCGACGCAATATTCTAAAGCGGGACCCGATGCAGTATGGCACCGCACTGCTTTTACTTGAGCCTTATCAAAGCTGCCATTCCGACTGTGTGATCAGATTACATCTGAGAGCATATTCCAGTGTTGGCCCCAAAGCCTCTTAGGCATTAGATTAAACTAGATTAGATTAGATTCTGCTTTATTGTCATGCCACGCCACTATTAAATGCAGTCTTACCAGAAGTGCACAAAGCTTTTAAGTGCAAAGTGATGTGCACGTAAAGACGCGTTTTTTTTGGTTGTTCTTTTTTTTTTTTTTTAAACTAATGAGCGTAACTGCAATGTCGTGTGAAGTGCATACATATCCACCTG